>NC_090849.1:15924028-16230457 GCF_024217435.2 Syngnathus scovelli | reverse complement strand
AGCAAATGCTGACAAGTCGTTTCTGCGTGCTCTAACGTAACCCCTTTGGCTCAGCAGTCAGAGCACAGCAGGAATAATGTTGCCCACCCTCTTGACTCAAAAGTCCTCCACCATGCAATCAGCATGAAAGTGTAGCTCATCACTCACTCTCTTCTGCTTGTTTACAAGATGCTTTGAGGAACAAGGACAGAAACCAAAGAGGCATTACTGCTTTAAGGTGCTGTATATATATACAGCGAAATTTCTTATAGTGCCTGGGAGCAGTGGTGGCGCTAGGCTTCTATTCTTGGGGGGGCGAGGGGGCCAAGGCGACCTCAGGGGGTCTGTAAAACAAAAACATTTTTTTATAAACCCTAAAATGTATTCAGAAAATGCTGATAAACATTCCTTACATGTTCTCTACATAGAATGAGGGGCCAGTGCCTGAGAATGAATCCAGATTGTATGTCAGTACCTTGGTCAATGAAGTGAACTGTAAATAGACTCTTTAAAAAAAAAACAGATGCACATCATAGATCCAAAAGAAATGTTATCATAGCAAATGACAGGCGCACCGTCATTCCCCAGGCTTGTCGAGATTTCCTAGACCTGGCTGAGACTCACAGTAGAAGGTGGCAGCGGGCACTGCAGTATGAGCGAGAGCAGCGTATCCACCTGGAAGAGACCATCGAGCAGCTAGCCAAGCAGCACAACAGCCTGGAGCGAGCGTGGAGAGCAGCACCGACACTTTCATCCACTACACCCAGCGCCCCGACCAACAAAAAGGGTAAGCATAAGTCACCCGCTTCTTTTTCTTTTTTTTAAGATCATGTCATTCTAATGTCATGCTTACGTATAATTTACTGTTGTTACATCTGGAAGCTTATTTACAACATTGATAGAGATTTTATATATGACTTGTAGATAAAAAAAAAAAAATACATGTAAAGTAGATTGGAGAACAAAACAAGTTCTAGCGTTAACAATAATGCCGTTTAACGCTATTACCAGTACAGGCGGGAGTCCCAGAGCAGCATGCAGGCTTGTTAAACAGTGGGAACATTGCCAATTTTACTAAGATGATTATTTTCTTAATTAGTAGCCACGTGTGCATGATTATACAGTGTACTTCTCATTCCTAAACCGGGTCGAATGCGTATAGGTTAGCATGTGACGCCTGTGTTTGCTCTGCTCTTTAAACGTACTGAATGTGCTTCTGATAGAAGGGGGTGAAAGGCCGCTCAAAGGAGAGGCGAGTGATGAAGATGAGGATACTGAGTACTTTGATGCCATGGAAGATTCCCCTGCATTTATCACAGTGACTGCCACAGACAACACACAGCACAGGTCTGCGAATGCTTTACTGCTTTTTTTACGATGAGTGCGTTCACAGAATTTCAGGTGTGTTTTCCTTGCACTTTGTTGCTATTGATACAATTGGGCCGTCTTTGTGTCTATTCCAGGCGATCTCAGACTAGTTTGAGTGGAGCAAGCGGAGGCAATTCCTACGACTGGAACCAGGACGACCATGTAAGCGTCTTTTCTAACTTAGTAGCTGTGACGTTTCTAATTCGCTGCTCCGAGTTGCTGGAATGTACTCATTGCTTGTTGCTTCCCCCCCGAGTAAACCAACACACCGTGGGATCAAGGGCCTGATTTACTAGACTGCTTGTTCACTCTAACACAGCGGTGTCCAAGTCTACCCCTATCCAGCTTCTTTTTGATGAATCCCTTATCCAGCACAGCCGAGTCAAATAATCAGCTCACCAGGAAGCTTTGCAAAACAAACCTGATGTACTCCTGGAAGAGGCAAACCAACACATTACTGAGTTACGGAGAGTAAACCCAGTGCCTTGAAAATTTAGGAGAAGCCAGCAATTATCTCACTCTAAGTGCATGTGTCTGCTCGTGGACACCTGAACAAATGCTCTGAGAGGTGTCTGGCATGTCGCAGCTCAATGAAATGTTCCAGATGCATGTAAATGCAAAGTTGAAATGAGTTTTGTTGTTGGTGACATGGCTCCAAGTTGTCTTGCATTCCCATTCTTCTTCTTTTTGCTCGCTCATTCACTTTTTTGGTTTGTTTTCAGCGGTCAAGTTTAACTTTGTCAAACTTGGATGTATAGTCCAATTCTTTCATTTATGTCCGCAGATGTCTCCGAGCTATAACGATGTGTCAGGGAAGGAGCTGCAGCCACGCAGACAACGGCGGACTCGTGTCCCTGACAAGCCTAACTACTCCCTCAATTTGTGGAGCATCATGAAGAACTGCATCGGCAAGGAGCTCTCCAAAATTCCCATGCCTGTAAGTGAGCAGAACTTTGTGGCCTAGTTTGAACAACTTCTAAGTAATTTCCCTTGACCATCTTGCCTTCTACATCTGCAGGTCAACTTCAACGAGCCTCTGTCAATGCTGCAGCGTCTCACTGAAGACTTGGAGTATCACGAGCTACTGGATAAGGCGGCGCGCTGTGACTCCTCTCTGGAGCAAATGTGTTTGGTTGCTGCCTTTTCCGTTTCTTCTTACTCCACGACTGTCCACCGGACAGCCAAACCCTTCAACCCGCTTCTGGGGGAGACCTACGAGCTCGATCGCCTCGAGGAGTTTGGCTACCGTTCACTGTGTGAGCAGGTAAAAAGCACGGCAACAAGCATGTTTAGTTTACAGATGCAAACTGGATGTTTTGCGTTGTGAATTGTACGCACGTCATTTACTGTAAGTTTATATCCATTGCGGTAAGGTGAGCCATCACCCACCTTCAGCTGCACATCATGTCATTTCTCAACGAGGCTGGACCTTGTGGCAGGAAATTACAATTGCGAGCAAGTTCCGTGGAAAATACCTCTCCATAATGCCTCTGGGTAAGACGTGTATTTCTTGCTGGCTGGGAAACCTTCAATTCAATCAAATGCTTAATCTCAAGAGCATAAATTGCTAAATTATGCATGAACTGTAAACCAAGAGACTGCACCTACTCTCGAGAGATTGACCGCTGTAGCTGCAGCTGCCTCCTACGCACGTGATTGCCAAGGGATAAAGAAAATCGGGATTGCTTTGTGACACTTTTGACAGAAACATAAAATGGAATTAAGGGGAGTTGATTATTCCGCTCTAATGATGCCTCTGGGAGGTGTCCTGTATTAGAAAACACATAACTTGGCAATTGTTTATGGTCAAATATGTTTGCAATCTTCAGGCCTAGGTGAGAATCAATAGCCTTTGTGAAGTCCCAAAACGTAGCAGGTCTTGGAGTCTTTGTGGACTTGACACGCATTTAGAGTTTGAACTCAATCATTCAAACCACATGATCATTGTACGCTAACGCTCATAGATTGTTGTTGTGGTTTTACATTTCCAGGTGCAATTCATCTGCAATTCCACGCTAGCGGCAACCACTATGTGTGGAGGAAAGTCACATCCACGGTGCACAACATCATTGTGGGCAAGCTGTGGATCGATCAGGTCTGTTTACAAAGCACTTCTCATCGATTGCCATTCATCTGCACGACCGGCATCTTAGCCAGCTGTTCTCAAATGGGAAGTCATTATTTTTTTGGGGAATTTGTATAAATTCTTTATTCATCTGATGCGGGGAAATAAGCGAGTTGTAAAATGTATATGCACAGTTATTCAGAATTATCTTCTCGCTTACATTGCATCAATTGCATCTACTTTTGTGTGTGTGTGTGTGCGTGCGAGTGCAGTCAGGGGACATTGAGATCGTGAATCACAGGACCAAAGAGACCTGCCAACTGAAATTCTCGCCGTACAGTTATTTCTCCAGGGAAGTTCCTCGGAAGGTAAATCCTCCTTTTTGCTTTCTTTGCTGACACCACTCTTCTTTTTTTGTTTTAACTTGTCTTGTTCAGCTGCTTAGTCATGTAGAATAGAGGATCTCTTTGCCTTTTTATGCTTCAACCGTTTTTATGTGCAGCGGGAGAGTTTAAAACACTCCCGTAGTGCTTGTTTGTGTTGTGATGTTTATTGCTAATGCACTCTGACAGAACAAGGTTTGTGAGGACACAATGAGTGAAATGAAAGCACAGGGACGAATAAAAAAAATATCTAAATAACAGTTTATTAGCGATTCAATGGTGCTTAGTCGTCAATGGGGACAAGCAGACAACAGCACCGGGGAACCAGTGACCCCATGCAAATGAAGGACAGGAAAGACAAAATGACTTGTTTCACTTCTGATATTTTTACACTTGAAAAATTATTTTCTTTCCAGGTGACGGGTGTGGTGGCTGACAGTGTCGGCCAAGCTCATTACATCCTGTCTGGTACGTGGGATGAGAAAATTGAGAGTGCCAAGATCGTTCAGAGCAGCCGAGGTGGTAGTGGATCCGAAGGCAAGCAGAAGACCATCTACCAGACTCTGTCCCCCAAACTTTTGTGGAAGAAGTATTCTCTCCCGTAAGTGCACATCTCATGAAGCTCATTAAGCTGCATTCATATTTTTGGGGGGTTCGCAGCAGTCATAAAAGGCTGAATCTTGTCTCCTTATATTTTGAACCTAGAGAGAATGCTGAGAACATGTACTACTTCTCAGCGCTGGCGCTGACCCTGAACGAGTCGGAAGATGGAGTTGGTCTGACCGATAGCCGTTTGAGACCTGACCAGAGGCTGATGGAAGAAGGTCGATGGGATGAAGCCAATTCAGAGAAACAAAGGTTAGAAGAAAAACAAAGAGCCGTGAGAAGGAGGAGAGAAGCGGAGGCCTCAGATGCTCTAGATGAAGGTAAGAAAAAAATCAACTGGTTTAGAGACACAAGTAGAGGTAAATACTTATTGTAGAAGACTGTGATCTGTTATTGCTTATATACTAACAGATCATCTAAAAAAATAGATGGGTAAATGTTGAAATATTTGTACTTTGCTATTAGTACGTTTAATTTTGAGTTCCTAATGTGCTGGTGTGGCGGACCGCCAGCGCCCTCTATTGACCGGCCGGCATCATCTACTGCGGGTTGTCCAAACTTGCACACATAATATTTTATGGCAGAGGCTGCTGGTCCGTGGAAATTCCAACACATTTGGCCCCCGGGCTGGACTTTGGACATGCTTGGTTTACAATGTAGATTATGCTAAAGACGTCGCAAAATTGCCCCATCCAAAAATCAATGACGCTATTTAAAAAAATGAATTACCTTATTTAGCTATAAAAGTGTCCTAAGTCCCTTTCAGTGCGTCATTGCAGTGCATTTTTACATGACTGCAATCATTCTATATTTGTGTTTGTGTGTGGTGCGTTGCGTGTGTGCTGGGTCGATTGTATTGCTGCATCCATGACTTGTCTTTTTTCCCCTCCCTCCTATGGTGGTCAGAATGTGATAATGACTCTGGTGAGTGGGGGTTATTCCGCACCCTCTGTTGACACTTCTGTGTGTTTTCTTTGTGATCTGCCATTGTTGGACCTGCATGATGTCTACTTTCATGTCTCTTTCTGGAAAATGAATCAGGAAAAAACTCTTTTTTTCCCCTTTGTATGTGATAAGTTCATTTCAAAGTGTTCACAAATGATATTTAAATGTCTAAATCTACACAATATAGTCTAGTCAGCTGTGTGTGAGCAAGATAAGCTTAAATCTTCTTTAAAGATACGTTCACTGTGTGTGTGTTTTTTTATTCGTTAAAGGGGAAGTCAAGTGAAAACTTTTATTTGCAATATTATGGTAATTTATTATGGCCCCCACAAATCCAAGCTTGGTACTGTGATTAGTGTTACATTTGTGAAATGTGGATTAAGCAAAAACAAATAAAATCCACCGATATTTATCCATCACAACATTTTGTCTTTTACAGTCACTCTTTGTCGACTGAAAATGACATCACAGTGTCTTAGGGATCAGGTACTGACCGTAACTGCTCACCTGTTTTCTGGGTATGGTCATGTGACGTTGGCAAGCTAAGCCCTTGGTTGGGCACCTTGATGTCATTTTAGTTGACAGCAAGTGGTTGCACAAGAAAAAATGGCAATTGCTTAATTCATACTTTACAAATGCGATATTCGTCCACATATCATGTTTAGAGGATTGAAGATGCATAGAACATATTGTATATTAAAAAAAAAAAAAAAAATCGTCTTGATATCCCTTTAACAAGAGCGATAGGACATTAAGTGCAACTGTCTATTGATCGGAATTCTTGTTTTGCGCACATTCAAACCGTTCACTGCAACATGAAGCTGGTTCACATTTGGAGCCTTCCCAAATGCAGCACACAGCATCTGATTGCTTTCTCGTGTGCATAATCATAGTGTGTGTATGGAGGACATTGCCTGCAAATGTGACTTCCTGACCGTGGCACGACTCGATGACAGTAACCGCGTAACTCACCGAGATCTTCTCCACAGGTCGAGAATACGAATGCTACCAGCCGCTGTGGTTTCAGCAGAGGAGAGACTCGGTCACTGGAGAGACAAACTTTGTATACAAAGGGGGCTACTGGGAGGCCAAGGAGAGACAGGACTGGACCATGTGTCCCGATATATTCTAATGCAGAACGCTTCCCCCACATCAGAACCTCAGGAGACACGGAGCTGCTCGGCCTGGGCTTCTTCAACAGTGCGGTGTAGCAGGTTTATGAGCTCTAAGTGGAGCATTGTGAGATGCTGAATGTGACAACTTCCTTTTTTTGTACCTCCAAATGTACACTCGGAGTGCTTTACAGATGATGGGCTGATCCTTGTCCCAGTGTGATTCTGTTGGAGGTGTAAAATCACACTATGAAGGCACCTGATGAGTTTCCTGAAACAGAATGCGATTGAGAATGTGGATTGTCAAAAGTGCAACAGGAGATATGTCTTCAAGTGAGTTACAGTAAGGATCGTTTGTAAAGCTAGATGGAATTTTCTGTCTTTGAGTTCCAATTTGCGCTCATGTAATTAGTAACTTGGAAGAAATTGGTGCAGCCTATTTGTTTGTAGTTGGTCAACAGGACACAATCAGATTTTAAAATTAGATTTTTAATTTGAATTACATATAGGAAGTACTGTGTCATATAATGAAACTGTCATTAATCTAATTTTCACAGTAAATGCTCATGAGGTTCATCACGCTTTTATGAATTACTTAATGAATTATTTCAGGTCCCCCAGTCGGATAGAATGAGTTTGCTTTCGTTGTAACAAACTACGATGACATCCTTTAATGAAAAATACGTATAATGAAAATTGCTTTTAGAGGCAAATTTTGGTTTAAATAAACATGGTTTAACGTCAACGGCGGAGGAATTGAAAGTGATAGAAATTGTTTTTCAGCTCTGTATTTTGTAATGTATTAGTCATGTCGACTTGCAAACACAGTGAGACTGTCGGAATTCTGCATTTCATTTCCTGCGCATGCAATTACTACTAGAGATTAACCTAATCGGAGTCTGTCTTCGCAAGTGTTTAGTAGGAAAGTAAAGGAAACAGGCTTGATTGTGAAGTCCCTTGAGCAATCTTTTTTTTTTTTTTTTCTTCTTCTTACTGAATTCCCTGTATTTTTAGGAACAAGCAAAAGTCACTTTTCCCTGACTGGCTGAGATTGTGTTCAAACTTGCACATTCAATATTCAGTTGAAATGCATCCATATCAGGCATCACCGGACCTGGCAATATTCATTGTGCATGAATTGAGGCTACAACTTAATCCTTGTGTTCCTGTTGATACCAAATGGACTTTCTCTTCTCTTTTGGTGCTTTCCCACAGCATTGCATAGCATATCGCTTCCAGTGACAGCCGCCGCTGTTCAATAGTCACAAAACTTGCTCCTTAGCCTCCTCAATGTCGACTTTATACTGTAGTTGATTCCAGTGGCACTGTGCGAGTCTCTGTTGGCAGCAGGGGGAAGGTCGTAGAAAAAACAGGGCTGGTTCCTGTCAGCAGAAGCCACAGAGGTCTTTGCTTACCACAGTTCCAGTGTGTTGTCCACAGTGTTTGTACAATGACCTGGGATCAGCCTATCAAGGTACCTGCAGTTTTTTGCCTTTAATTGACTGGCCTCATCTAGTGGCAAGCTATGAAAAGTCAGTATTTTTTGTAATTATTGGTAGGAATGTAGATTTCAAGGCTAGAGGTACTCTATGTTCCCCCTGGTCTCTTTGTGTGAATATTTTGTGATAAGGAAATTATAGTGTAAAATAAAGTCATATGAGAATTGAGTTATCTGTACAGCATATTTAAAACATGAACAATTGGAACTACAAAAGACTCCATAATAATACAAGATAAAAAATGCATACTAATTTGATTGAGCAGTTCACATTTATAGCTCCAAAATCACATTTTTTTTAAAGAACAGAATAGGTAGGACATACGTTAACACAGTACTTATTGTGCTCATTTGAATACAAAAATAATTCTGAAAACAACTTCACTGTGCTTCAAAAGCATCATACAAGGAAAAAAATAGGTTACATTTTTAGCTGTGATAGTGTCACACAAATCAATTATCTATAATACAGAGCAGCATCTTCCAAATTCTGTGAAGTTTTAAAAATCAAAAATATAGACTGCAAATTTTTCAGCAAGTATACACAGCACAAGCGACTGCCAATTAGAAACTTTATGGGAAAGAATCCTTTGCAAAAAAGGAAGTGATGATAATACATTTAAAAAAGTTAATAAAATACAAGTTTGTATTAATGATTGACAACATCCATTTTATCAGTGTGGTTCCCAAAACGACACTAGATCAAGATCAGATAGTCCGTAGCAATAACACACAAAAGTCCGTTTCCAGTCTCGTGCAAAAAAGGGGAAAACAATTAAATTGTACGTAGAGGTGTGCTGTAGATTAAACAACATTTTCATCTGCCTTTCCTTTGTTTGGAGGGTTCTTCACCTGATTTCATCATTCAATTTTGGATGCTTTTTCTCTTAACCTCATGGGTGCCATTCTAATGTCTGCACATTTCTACACTTTGTATCTTGACTGTAATGTGTCATATTTGGTGTCCTCTAATGGCACTCATTTTCCTCCAGTTTCAAGCTGCTTATAGTTCCAAGACAGAAGTAAAGTGTGTGGAAGATGGAAATGTGTTGTTGTTTTTTTGCTTTGTCCTGGGACTGTCACCTGTTGTTTGCTTAGGTAAATGCTGCTGATTTTACTAATCTGTGTAAAAAAAAAAAAAAAGAAATTTAACATAACACAACAGTGGTCTGGAAATATCAAAGGTTATTGTCATGATTTGACTTCTCTCACTTCCCTAATACACATACTGTGGGTGTATTATTCAAATGTAATTTTAAAATTTAGAGGCTGTTGTTTTTACATAAATTGTGTATTTTCCCCTCACTTTATAACATTGTCTTATAACAACCAAGGCACAACAATAAAACAAAGTTGTTGACACTGCATATGTCTTATTTTTAAAGTATTTTAGTTTAACAAATCAACAAATAGAAAGAGACCCTGGAGTTTTTTTTCTGCTTGCATTTTTTAGTAAAATATATAAAATACAACAATTTGTCATTTATGTGAATATACACATATTCAATTTATGTACATGCACGGTCTACTTTGTGCTCTCCCAGCAAATTAGCAGCAGTCGATGTTTCTTTCTACTGTGAGCAAACTAAACTTTAAATTGGTTGCGTGCGGTTTCTATGACAACCCGACGCCCCCAGTTGCGACCCACTGCAGCTGCTTGGAAAACAATTTGTTTCCCCTCGAAAGTAAATTCAAGCCGCTTAGCTTTCTTTGCGTTTGTAGAATTATCCAGCTGTGTAGGATCAAGTCATTCAGTCTCCTTGTGGAACGCCTGTAAGGCGTGATTTAAGATATACTACTTTGGTTTCCATGACAACCAAGCAACATTGTGAACCAGCAGCCTTACTTGGACTGCATTTGTATACCCAGTACAACAAAATGGACCAGCTCAGCCAAGACAGAGGGGACAAGGATGAATTTCACTCAGGTCTGCAATTATAAAAGTAGAACAGTCATCCATTTATGTAAACAGTTGTGTTTTGTTTTCTATGCTTAAAGAGCAACTCAACAGCAGCAGTGGGTTTCAACCAGGTCGACCATTTCTAAAAGCGGATCCCTGTGACTTTCTGCTGGATGCCATTGACACTCAGCTCGGGAAGCTGCAAGTCTGTCGTTTTCTGTTCTAAATCGTACATCAAATATTCAGTGAATGAATAAACTTGATTGAAACAAATGCACGCAGGTCAAGCATCAGCAGCATGACTGTATCAATTCAGGTAAGATGCACCTCATCAAATATTTGAATGCTATTTCTGTTGATGTTTTTTCATCTGGAGTGTTCAGTTGCACCTTTTAGGTTGAGTCAGTCTTTGAGTAAAGATACCGGTCTTGGCAGCACAGTGTCCCACACAAATGATACCCCAATGTCTTGTCTGGAACTGCAAGTTACTCCAGCAGTGGAACAAACATTGGGTAAGATGTAATGTCATTCAGGAGAAAAAGGATTTACTTTACGACAGCAAAGTTTTGTTGTGAGCTGTGACTTGTCGTTGTTCCTGCCTACAGTTTTTGCCATACCAGAGTTATTTTTTATTCAATATCTATTTTTCATTTCATATAATTGGAAGATTTAAATTGACATTTGTTTCTGAAAGAAAAAAATCTAATCTAGGTAAAATCTGCTGTCTTTTGGTTTCCTTTATTATTTGCACAAACCATAAATTCAAATCAATTCCTTTCAATGTTGACCCGATCCGACGAACATCTATAAATGTGTTGCTCATGTATGACACTTGTCTTTTTGCCTGCAGAGAGCACAAGCTCCGTGGCTCCTGCAACACGTGAAGTGGCCACGTGGGAACTGGACGTATGGACAAGCAGCAAAGTGCAGATGGAGTCTCACAAGGAACAGGTCATGTGGAGACTAGAGAGACTTCTTGGAGACACTTGTAAGCAGGGGGATATGTCAAGGGACCCTCATCCTCCTTCCGAAAGTATTTGCACGGAAGACTTTGTGAGGTGCTTTAGAGAGGAGATGGTTGAACTGGCATTGCCAGAGGGGAGCATTACAGAGCTCAACAAAGAGGATGCTGAAAGGACAGTGACGACATCAGACGTGGACCCTTGCCTATGTGACCAAAATGGTATTAGAAGTTCTAAAAACATAGCTAGCGTTGCCTTCATCCAACATAAGCCAGACCAAAGTGAGGATCTGGCAAGACGTCCTTCTGAAACATCTGGAGTTCAGACTTCACACGGTGGTGAGAAAAGAGGATTCACAGATACGAAACCGAACAGAGTCCCGCTGATTTTGTGTGAGTGACAGAGACTTTATTTAACTGTTTTTTTTTCTTCCCTTTCAGTCTTTTTCAGCACAGAGGTTGAAAAAGAACACCAAAACCCAAAGCACATTTCTTCTCCGAAGGTCAGGCGCTTAGCAGGTATCCGACACACATTGCTGCATTTGCATGTGTCCCACACATGACAACAAGGATCAGTTTTAAACGACCCTTTCTGAATAATATTCTGTTTTATCGCCGCTCAGTTAGCATAGCTTTACTTCTCAAAGCTATTCTTTGTTTCACAGGAGTACCTGTGTGGAATTTTGACACAGTGTCCATTGACAGTGACCTTGATTCGGTCTGCACAGATCAAGTCAGGCAGGTCCTCCACAGACGAGCTGGTAAGAGTTGACAAAGAGAGACAATATCAACTATCCAGGATTTGTATTGATTGGATGCACAATAAATAACAAAATACAATCAAAATCAAAAATTTGAATCAGACTTGCATTCAAGGTGGCACACATTCCTGCTGTAACACACACAACAGATTTTCAATCTACATTTGGTTTCGGATGAGACTTTTTTCCAACATTTCACAGTACAAGGCATTAATTAATTAATTAAACAAGGCATGAAAGATGACTAATGTTCTTTGTCCGCAAAGTTCAACGACCCACCGGAGCTGTCCGAAACAAAAGTACTCTGCATAAAAAGCAGCATACATGCAGGTAAAAAGCGAGGAAGAGCAAAGCACACTTGTTTCTATATGTCGTAATTTATTTTTCATTGCTAGAACTCTGTCTATGGAGGACGATGACAAGGAAGACTCGAAAGGACACCGGAGCAGGCGGTCCAAGCTTGAGCAAGCCTCAGAGAAGATGCACTCAGCTTGGGAGAAGATGAGCGAGCGCCTCACTTCCCTCAGACAAGTGTGTTGCCGCCAAATGGCGTGCATTTTGTCAACTGCCTTAGAACAAGCATCCTTGTGTTTGTTTGATTTAGAAATGTGAGAAAGAGGATGAGACTCTCCGCATGAAAAAGTCTCATTTAACAGAGGTCGAACTCTCCCTTTCTGAGCTGCAATTGAGAAGAAAGGTAAAGTGTGAAATATTCATTCAGCCATTTATCAGAGAAATTATTATTATTATTTTTTTTCTTCCCAGCATGCCTTTCATGATCTTGAGCGGCTTAGTATAGAGACTGGGCACCTCGAAACAGAGAAGAGGCAGTTAGAGGTCTTGCTCAAGGATTGTAAAGCAGAGGTAGATTCATTAAGGTATGGATTCAAACTTTGTCAGCATAAAGCGGGACTGTGATAAGACATTTATTTCAAAAAGTTGTTTGTCGCGTTGTACAGTTGCCAGCTGCAGAAACTTCAAAAGCAAAAGGAGTCATTCCTCTGTGAAGTCCGGAATTTGCAAGAAGAACTAAAGAACAAACAACTCAAGCAGCTGTCTTGCGTGGAAAAGGTGCTAACAGTTCAGCAATCTCAGGTATATATTTTTTTGAGGTGGGGCACACTTGACTTATTAGTCCAACAACCTCACAAACAGACCAACACGGTGATGTCGGAGCTGGAGAGACAGTTGGCTTCTGCCAAAGCTGAACTATTCTCTGAGCAACGACGGGCAAGAGAGAAGCAAGAATCCATGCAACAAGTACAATATTACAGGGCGACATCATTTTCCAAGTCTGTACTTTTATGCTAATATTATTGAACCAACAGATGCTGGAGGATACTTGTGAGGAACTGATGAGGGCCTCAGAGGCAGAGACCTCACTGAGGAACAGATGTGCATGTCTAGAGGAGACGCAGAAGCAGAAAAACAAGGAGACAGAGGTGACACTTTAGGAATTGTACTTCTAATTATTGTCCAGAAAATCACACAACAGCGGTTGTGCAATACTTTTACAGAAGCACTGTTTTGATTTTAGGCTCTGGAATGTCAAGCACAGGAACTAGAGGGAAAACTTGGAGCATGCACAGTCAAGGTGGACACACTGGAGAAAATGTTGGGTCAGAAGGAGCAACAAGTGCAAGAGCTACGGGAACAGCACGGAGGCTTGCAAACAGAAAGAGACAAACTAAAAGGAGAGCTCGAGTTCATGAAAAGCCAACAGCGCAGTGCTGTTAAAGAAGCTGAAGAACACGCCCACGCAATGATGGTGAGAATTTAGAATCGTCAAAGTTATCCACAACATTTGACTAAGACCATGAAATATTTCAGGAGGCAGCGCTGAAGCAGCAGAGAAAAGATTTAGCCTTGGTTCACGAAGAGCAAGTACAAACGGTAAGTGGTCATCATAGTTTTCCAAACTAAAAGCAAATGTTTTATTTTGATTCAATACATAGATAATCAGTCCCATTTCAAAATATTAAAATAAAAAATAAAATGAATAAAAAATATTGAAATAAGATATTGAAATTCCAACCATATGGACAATTTAAATAAAAAAACATATCTAAAAGATTCCTCAATTATTAAAAATAACTATTGATTATATTTATAATCGATTACTTGTCGATAAATTGTTGCACCTCTACAACAATAAAGATTTAATAAGCTGAGTGATTGAAGAGTATATGATTGATCAAATACTGGCAGCTGAGAAAGTCACTGGAGCACCAGAAGGAGGAGTCAAGGAAACATGAAGAAGAGCTGCATGCACAAACATTACAGAAGGTACCGTCAACCATTTGAGTTTTGAACTCTTCATTACCTGAACATTGTGCCCGCTCTCATTCAGGTGCAAAAGGCCATCGATGAGGAAAGGACAAAGTGGGAGGCAGAGAAGATTGCAGCTGTACACCTCCACTGTGGTTTATTAGAAGAACAGAACAGGAGGAGCCTAGAAGCTACCAGGAGTGAGATGCATCGAGAGAACACCAAGGCGCTTACTCTTCAGTGTCATGTGACGGAGCTGCAAAATGTACGTTAACTTTTGACAATTCAGCTTGTCGAAAAATTTCTAATCCCCATCAGTTGTTCGTGTCGCTTTCACTTTCATAAGCGTGTGCAGGAGCTGGAGGCTGAGCGCTCTTTGCAGCAGCGAGAGCAGGAGTCTCTGCTCTCCGCCATTTGCAGGTCGCTCAAGCAGGAGCACCAGGACGAGCTGGACAAGTTGCAGAAACACATGCTGCAAGTACGAGATGACCTCCTCACAAACTCTAAGCCTGCACTCTTAAACCTGCTGCTCCTCTTTTATAGGAAAGTGAGAAGACTGTGATGAAGCTTGAGCAGGCTGCACAGCAGGCCAAGGAGGAAACAGAGCAGATCCGCAAGATGCTTGAAGAGCAGCAGATCATCCAAAATGAAGTTAGAGCTGAGCAGGAGCAGCAGCTCGCGGTTTGGGCTCAGGAGCTGGTGGCGGAATGCGAGTTTCTACACCTCTTGATAGAGAAGAACGGAGGCCAACAAAATACTGTGCAGCTCCATCACGGGTATGCAAAAACAATAAAGCAAATGTATTCAAAATTTATAACAAAACTACACAAAATTAAATGATTTAGTGGACACATTCCTGACAAAGGTTTTGCACGGTACAGCTCCACCATAGACGAGGCTCTTATGCAACTGAAAGGTCAACAAGACTCCTTGAAGCATTTGATTGAGTCCCTTCGTCAAGAGGTTGATTCTCAAAGGCAAGCGAGTCAACAGCTGTTTGAAGACAAGGTAAAATTTGGCCATTTGAATATTCGTATACACGTAGCCCAGTTTACGGATAGCTAAATTCATCAGGGTTTGCTTCCAGGAGCGAGAGTTGAGGATTCAGAGGGAGCAGATGAGGATGGAGAGAAACCAAGCCTTGGACTCTCTGAAGGAGTGTCTCATTCAGGTATGCATGCAACTTTCAGGGATGTGTGTGCGTTTAAAAAAAAAAAAAAAAAACTGGTCCGGTTGTACCCAAACTGAATTGCTGGATAAATCAAATTTGATTGACCCAGGAGCACATTGAGGAGCTCAGTAGTTTGAAATGGTCTCATGTGAGTGACGGAGGACTGGAGGTCTCACTTCGCAAGCAACTGGAGGCCAAAGACATGGAGCTGAGGCAAGTCCAGAAGAACATGACTCAGTGGAAGGAACAGACCACTGCCCGACTAGCCTGCAAGTTTGAGGAAGAGTTGACTGCCGAATTGGAAAGGTGACATGCATATCAGGGCAACATTTGAATACCATTTCAGGAGTTCAATTCAAAAAGTGAAACATAGATTACGCAAACCAGACTGAAATGTTATATAATTTTGATTTGGATGATTATAGTTAACAAAATCCAAAAATTTGACCACCTTAACCCATAGATGCACAAGTGACTGTGACAAGTGACACTCTTCCATAAGTAGGTCAAAAATGACCCGTATTAGAATCGATGTGGTTTTATGCCATTTTTGTCATTTTGGTAGAGAGTAATTCACTTCTATGATATTAGGTATTACTATATCTAGGACCACACAACAATGATTTAATGTTTGAAATATCTTTATTTTGAACTTTTTAACTTCTTTGAAAAAGACAATTACATTAACAATTTTTCTTATGAAGATATTTACAGAAAAAAAAAGATAAAAAAAAAAAAAAAAAAAAGCTCACCGGGTCATTTTTTACCCACGTATGTATGCATCTAAGGGTTAAGAAAAGTAGACTATGGCATAATGAAACATTGTTCTTTAGAATTTGGCTTACTGAAAAGTATTTTCCTGTCTTTAATTATTCTGTATATATCTTTCTTAAATCAAATTACAGAATTAAATAAACTCTGGTATGATATTGAAATGTATTGCACTGCAATCAAATTGTTCCTCTGAACAGGAAAAAAATCTTTTAGACTCACACTGATTGTGTATTTAAAATGTGCCATCCATTTTTGCCATCCTACAGGTGCAGAACAAAGTTATTAAGTGGCAGGTAAATGTGCTGTAGCCTATAAACCAATTGAAGAATAGTCATAGTTACTAATACTGTACTTAACCAGCATGATGTAACCATCACCCAAACTGATATCTCACAATCAGTTGATTCGCCCATTGATGTAACATATGACTAATGTAGTAGGTTAGCTAACATCTCCAAATGTGTTTCTGTTTCTTTTTCAGAAAGACGTCAACAAATGAAGAGGAAAAGCTGAGGGTAGAAGGTCAAAGAAAGCTTAGTGCAAAGGTACCATTTCTCATCACGAGAAACTTATAAGCACGTGAATAGTTTGAGGAAATACTTTTTGATTCCATCAGCATCACGATGCTCCCCATTCGGACTGCTTGACATACGTCTACGCCGCCGCTGCACCCCAGAGCCCTTCAGATGTGGCCTCATTAAAACTTGTGCATTACTTGCAGAGCAGAGTCAAGCAGCTCCGTGTAGAGAACCAGACATGGATGCCAACAGGATCTAACCTTCATACAGTCAGTGCATTTTTTAGTGTCAATATGGCAACACTTTTGTGTGATGCATTTTCAATGGGCATGCAAAGTAGTATTTCTAATACTGCTCAATTTTGTTTGTTTTACAGCTTAAGCAAGAGAGTATGAAAGCTTGAGAGCCTCGCCTATCAGGCCAACCACAAGCTAAGAATTTGAAACATTACAGTATTGTTTTAAAGATTGTCTTGTCACTTGAGGCGATATAGCTGTTGCATTTTGCTTTTGTATCTTTTACAATGAATCATTCACTGTTGCCTGTACTTAAGATAGGTCACGGTGACAAATGACACAAGGTTTAGTCATCTTTTGAACTTTCCTCCGTGTTGAGGTTTTATGGCTTAACATTGCAGAGGTGTACAGATTTCACACTGAAATCTCATAAAGCTCATCTTTGTGGGAATCCCTTATATGCTCATAAATGTTACATCATGTTAAGTTGTAAAGGCTAAACGGCACAAAGATACATTCAACTTCTGCAATAAACATTGTCACCTACGTATATGAATCAGAATCCGGATTAGTGTCGTGTATCAAAGGATGGTTGCTTTTTGCATAAATACAGCACACTTTTTCAACAAAAGAATGAAGCATCATTTTACTAGAAAACAAATACAAAGGAAAAATGTCTCACTGCTGCGAGCATGCTGACAAACTCAAATCCAATCAAAAGAGAAATTTCCAAGATTTTGTAAACGCCCATAAACTCAAATAGCATACTTGCTAAGCAATATAGAAATATGATCCTTCAACCACAAGTACAAGGTGATGCATATTAGCATTTGGGAGGAATCATGTTCCTATTTATGACGGCAAAAGGGTACAAAAATCTGGGGTTGTGCTCTGCAGATTACCAAAAGGCAAAGCAAAAAAAAAAAAGAACAACAAAATACACCTGCCAGTGTAATGTAAACAGTGTAATGTTTACTCGACTTTGGCAAATGCTTAGAATTGGTAAGAGAATGAATACCTCTACCCTGACACAGGCTGTGTGAATGTTGCTATGAAGCAAGTTGTGACAGATATCACTCAAGTTGCAAAATGTGACCAAAGCAGTGGATGATTCCGACAAGTCTAAAGAAACCAAGTTAGTTCCAAGCATGACATGTCCGAGCAGTCTTGGTCCTTCTTACATTTCCATGTCCTCCTCTCCACAGCTTTCAGCGACTGGAAAGTTAAGGAGAGGGCTGTGCGTGTCGACAGGAGTGCTGTGCGGGGTGGGCGAAGGACATGGAGTGGGGGGCTGTCGCAAAACAGTCTGTGGTTTCCTCTGTTTCTGCAAGGAGCCTTTCAGTCTGCGACAGAAGGGGTTCTCTGGTGGCCGCCACAACACCAGCTCCATGCAGGAATGGCTCCTAAACAAATGACGTAGCAGGAGTCAGTGGCAAAGTAAAATGTCCAGAGAGCTTTTTTTTTTCTTTTTCATTTTTCTATTTCACTTGACAATCTGAAAGCAGAGAACATACACAGATTGGGCTACTGTGTGTGGGAGAATGTCACTGATGCCTCGCTGCAGGCCTTCCTTCAAACTGTCTGAGATGACCAACACCGGCCTTCGTTGGGCTGGTTCCACATCGAGATCCTCGTCATCGTCCTCCAGCGTTATTCTAGTCAATGATAGATCAGTCTTAGTTTTTTAATTTTTCAATGCCATCTCGAGAATGCAACGAGCTAAGCTTGAAGTGCCTACATTTCGAAGCACAAACACTATGGTGTCTCAGAGAGACCACGCTTTGCAAGCCTCCCACCAATATCTTCAGCAGAGATACAAACAAAATGTCATCACAAATTAGTTTTAGTCAGTGCACTGACTTAAGGCAAATTTGTGATCCGGTGTTTTGTCTCCTTTGAGTATCGTAGTATAATTGATCCAGTGGTGCGGAACAGGCTGGGTCATGCAGCTTAAAGCTGAAAAATACACATCTGAAGACTTATAAATGTACTGCAACTCCGCCGTATCGCAGCTGTTACATACCTATTTTCAATTTCCCGAAGTCTCCTCTGAGCTGCCTCGATCTCCATGCGGGAGCTCGCCGTCTCAGGTCGGGATGGGGAAGAAGAGGCCAGCAATGGTGTCAGGTTGCGAGGGGTTGGGCAAGGCTGTGGTGGAGCATGGCTGGCTTGTTGGGTACTCAAAGTAGAACAATTGTTTGGAGAAGGCCAGTCAGGACTCCCAGTGACGTGTGACATGTCCAATTCGGTTTCCGCTGATATTCTTCTCCTTTTGGCAAGACATCCTCTGAAAAAATGGAAAAAGGTTTTTGGGAAAAAAAATCTAACACACTTCCACTGTATCATAACCAAGGCTGTTTTATACATACTCATCATCAACTCTCCTCCTGTGCTTCCTGAGGCACCTCATCTCCCAACTGCTGTGATAGAAGATAGATTTTACGCAAATGTTTTGGTAGAAAACTGCGCGGAAATGTATACAAATAACTAAACCTTACCTGTTGGACAGGGTTCCACTCTGAAGTTGGCCAGATGTACATGTAGATCCAAGATCGAATTCAGGAAGGTTTGTGGGCCCCGAAAACGTGCACATGCTTGGTAGAAAACCCAGCTGGCTGCTGGTGGGCGCCAAGTGATGCATGATGGTTCAGTAGGTCAAACTACATTTTAAAAAAAGACATGGTTGGTGAAACGTGCTCAAACAGTCTTGATTTACAGATCTATTTCATCACAACCTAGCACTTTAAGTGTTGGTAAACATGTCAGAGAGACGACCAGACGGGGGCAACTCTTTGGATATCAGCGCATTCAAACAAAATTACTGCTGTAAAATATATGTATAGTATATACACGACACAAATTATAGCATCAACCACCTAAAAGTGCAACTTTGTGGTGTCTAAAATAAGACGTTTGCTTAACAACTGCCCTGCCCCTTTTCGCAATGTTGTTTAGCTTTACTGTTTGTATTGCTAGCTCATGTACGTTACATTCAACACCCCAGTAAGATAGCAAAATAGAACAGTAAACATGCACAACCTTATTTACCTAATAAAGTAGCGTTCGCGAATTGCGTCCAATGTTTGGTCCCCGCAGCTTGCAGTAAATGCAGATAGTTGCACGTAGCAAACTCGTCGGAAGAATCGACAAGATTCTAGAAAACGCGCAAAGAACCCTGGGAGTTGTAGTTGTTGACGAATCGGCAGTGGGAGGAACAAATCCCGTTCGTGCAAACGTCGAAAATTAATGTTTTGATCTCACTCTGACTCCTTAAGCAACACAGTGTGTGAGACAAGACATAACTTCGGTAAATTCTGCAACAAAATAGGTTTTCTGAATTTCCTGGTTATTGGCGAGCTCCTCCTCTGTGGTCGCAAATAGTAAGTCACGTGACACCGTGGAGGTCTTATCATCCCAGCTGACAAACTTGTCGCCTTACTCTGGATTGACGCTCCAAGGAGGTAACACATGACTCTACATGTTTGACAAAAGTAACGTTATGATGCCGGGTTACTTTCATATGACGTCACCAAGAGCGTGTTTATATGTAAAGCTGTTGGTGGATATTTATTTATACTGCTGTGATTTGATTGGCAATTTAGAGCGTACCGTTTTCTCCTTCAAATTTATTAAACTGTTGATGAATTCTTCAGGACTTTGTATTGAACACTTCTGGTTGTTGTCTTATTTGTTCAAACACTTGGTACACTGGTAATTTTTGTTTTTCTCTTTTTGAAGGTAACCAGGATGTATCATTTAGTCTTAGTTTTCGGGCTACTGGCATTGGCCTCCAGTTTACCTTGTGGTAAGTGTTAGTACACTATTGTGAAATTTGGGAAGAATCCAGGTTAAAAACAAACATGATTCGATGATCTGGATGGCTACCGATTTTGCAATTTCCTTATGAGTGTTTCCCAATCTCTGAACAAAGGCATATTTTTGCATTCAAAATGTCACGTACACCAACAATTGTCTAAAAAAAGAAAAATACTCTTCAATAGAGTGGACAGTCTTATTCGATAGTACTAAAAATAGGAAGTGTGTCCAAACTTGTTTTGTTCGAAAGGGGAATTGAAGAAAGATTCACACAAATCTTAAAAAATAAATTTCAGATCAAGTCAAATTACATAAAGTCCTGTGGCACACTTGCACATAGGTGAATTGCTGTTCTCCGCCAAACGGTTTCGGCATGATCAATTGGACGATCTGGGTCCAAGTCAGGTCAAATATCCTGCCGTTTTAGAAATACAATCATGTTCAGTTTATATTGTTAATGTTATGGAGCAGTTTAACGTAGTTTACATAAGTGTAGAACTGCCTTGCTGTCTAAAACTCTTGTTACCTAATTTATTAGCTATGATGCAATGCAGTATATAAGATGGAGCGTTCATTATCATGGAATGCCATTATACACGTGCATCACAGTTAATTAAAACCAATCATCTTTGTAAAGGCATAACTGCTTTGCCCTTTTAAAAATTGAGACAGTGAACAATCACTTTAATGAGCATATTGAGAAGATTTAGTAACAAAGGCTCCTTTATGTATTGTATAAAACTGAAGTCCAAGTGCCTCAGTTTCGTCCTGATGTTCTTGCTGAACCAGCAATTCTGAGTGTGACACGTTGAAGTCAGCAAGCCGTGGGTTCAGCAACTGCTTTTATGCACAGTGTGCCATTTTCTGTTTTAACCCAGATAATTCTGGATCCAACCATGAGCTGCTGCTTTCACTAAATAAAGATCTTCTACGCTCTCTGGAGGGACAAGAAGGACTTCCTAATCCCAGTGTCCACTTGGCATTACGGCTATCGCACTTGCACAACCTTTTAAAAGAGGGGGAACATTTAAATCGACTGACAAATAATTTACACAATGACCTTCAAAGGTAATTTGTCAGAATGGCCACTTTTTGAGTTGAGTATGAAGATTGGATCGCTTACCTGGCTGTGTCGTGACCTTTTGTGCACTTTAGCGTCCTCTCTGGTGGTCAGCCTATAACCGGCCGCTTGGCATTGTATGCTCTGGCCTTGAAGTCATCTTGCTATGACCTCAACACAGTCACCTTCACTGTAGATGACAAGAGTGAGACACTGCTGACGGTCCTCAAGAAACAGATTGAACGAGAGAAAGAATACATAGCCTGTAAGTTTACTACTGTTTTCTTTTTTTTTTTGTCATAAATTCTATTTGACTGTCTATACAGTAGCCCTTCATTATCATTGCCAGGATGTTGGTCTTAAATTTTATCCAGTAGTTCAAATGATCTGTCTTCTCCTGTCCAGTCAGCCAACGCCCTTTGACTAACTATTACCAGTACTCATTGGGTGTACTCGCTCTATGCGTGAGCGGCATCAGGGTCAACAACCACGTTGTCAACAAGCTCATCAAGGCAGTTGAACATGAGGGCTTTCAACATGGAAACAGTGAGAGCATTGGTGGGTAAACCTCTTTCAGATGTGTGCTGTCATAGTTTATGCTTGTACTATAGGTGTTATTGATAGCCTTCATTTTGATGATTCCATCAAGGCCTCTCCCACTTGTGGTTTATAGATACGTATGCTATGGCTGCAATGGCCCTCCAGTGTGTGAAGAATTCTGGGAGTTATGCACTTAATGCTGTTGAGCTTGACACGGCCCTGACCAACATCAAGGAGAAGCTCTTGACATCACGAAGGAGCGATGGTCATTTTGGAAATGAGTTCAGCACTGGCCTCGCTGTTCAAGTAAGAATCATTTTTATAGTGGAACCGCTGAAGTCTGGTAGTATGGTGTTACAGTGGTTGGATCAACCGTTTCTTGTTTCCGCATCATCCAAAGCCCAAATCTTCTTGAATGTTGTGTTCAGGCTTTTCAGGCAATGGGTATTCCGGTGTCAGAGTGTGCTGCCTCACTGGAGGCCATTAGGAGGGATGCAAGAGGCAACAAATACCAGAACCCCATGGCAATATCTCAGGTCCTTCCAGCTCTGCAGCAGAAATCCTACTTGTCTGTTCAAAGCAAGAGCTGCCTCAATGAGGACAGTAAGTGCCCCTTTAGTCTTTACATCTGTGGTCTGGTGGTCTTTGTGACCTTTAGCCGGTGTCTACATTGTCACTTGTTTGCCTACATACAGACACGCTGGTTCTCGAGCCCACCGACCCCGTGGTCGTCACGCCCAGTACGACCAAAGTGGCCGTGATGTTGGAAGTGGTGACATCAAGCGGGACATCCACTGTGTATTCACTGGATGTGCCTAAGGAAAGCACTCTGTTGGAGGCCCTTCACCTCCTCAAGGAAATGAACAATGACTTCACGTAAGTTTATTTTTATTTTTTTTCATAGTATGTGTTCTTGAAATATAAATTGGTGGGTGCATGCAGGTTTGAGAATGAATCAAGCCTATGGGGACCATTCTTAAGTGTGGTGAATGGAGAGCGGGCCAGACAAAGTGACCGCAGATACTGGCACCTCTCGTCTGACGGTACTTCTCTCACTGAAGGTGAAAACACACACACACATGCGCTGTCCATAAGTCGCATAATACAAAAACTAACTTGTTTTGCTCCACAATCTTGAGTTTTACATATTGCTGCATTGTTTCTGTGTTTTAGGTATTGCTGATTACAAACTAAAAGTGGATCAAAAGATCACCCTAAAAAACACAAGTTATTAATGCTGAAATCTGAAATCAATCACAAGTGATCCAGTGGGGAGCCGTTTGGAGCACAAGCAACTTTGATTCCTTTCAGTCCAATCACATGTAAACTGATAAGTGAATAAATGTTTCTAATGGCTCCACAGTTGTGTTTGTGTAATATGAGGTCGTAATACGGGTTCAGTCATAACGGCCCCTTGGAAGGAAACCAAGCTCTTGACAAGAATGTCATGATTAAGGAGAATTGCATTTTAATAGAAGTGATCTTTGCTGGTTGCAAAAAGACTAATTCAGAAAAAATGTGTACTGGATTTACAAAATGTCATTCTGATTAAGGTCTCACACCCCATGCAAAATAGAATTTGTTAGGTTCCAAGAAAACTGTATTTCTAATAATGACTATTGAAAAAACATTTAAAGCAGAAAGTACAGTGCCGAACTGATATCCCCCGTCCCATGGTTTGTTTTGAAAAACTACATGCCGGAAGTACGTCATCAATCTTTTCCGGGGTCAACTCGTGTTATTTAATCGCTATCATGGAAAGCTGCAGTGGTTGATATTTCGTTTCGTTCGGTCAAGCAGATGGAGATAAACGTTCTTTAGATAAACGTTTGAATGCTAAAATTCTCAAGACCACGATAAGAACGGAGTAATACTTGACAAAATGACTTGAGTAGCACTACTCCCTAGCACGATGGTTTTCCTGCACAGGTGTATCCTCAGTCGGTTGTTCATAACAAAACCGCAGACAAGACTCTTGCAGCTGTGTGTAACCCGTGACTACTTGCTCCGAGATATTGCTCCACCAAAACATAACAGAAGTACCATGGCTAAAAGAATGTACTCCGGTGCAGCCTTGTCAACTCAAGATGGACTCAAGAGAGTTTCTATTGAGGGAAATATTGGTAAGTTCCATTTTCCAGAGATTGTGTGTGATCGACCTTAACAATTGCAACTATCCCTGTGTCTTTTGCAATTTTAGCTGTTGGAAAGTCAACCTTTACAGGACTCTTGAGAGCAGCTTGTCCAGACTGGGAGGTGGTTTCAGAACCTGTCAGTCAATGGCAGAACATTGACAGCGGGACCTCAAAGGTGCGTGCAGGCTTTCGTGTCATCACCACAAAAATCTAAAAAAACAATTATTTGTACAGAAATTGCTTGTGAATGCTGATGCTTGTAATGCTTCAAAGTGCTTGAGAAATAAGAAAGGGGAAACAAATGAAAAGAATCTCAGATTTTTTTTGTAATTTCATTGCAAAAATAAATTCCGTCAACACAACTTATTTATATGATCTCTGCTGCTTTGTCACTACAGGAGAAAACTGTGAGTAACTTGCTGGAGATGATGTACCAGGATCCTCAGCGCTGGTCCTACACCTTCCAGACTCACTCGTGCATGAGCCGCTTCAAAACACAGCTCCAGCCCGCGCCTGCTCGCCAACTTGCCTCACAGGGAACCCCTGTGCAGGTTTATGAACGTTCCGTCTACAGTGACAGGTCAGTCAGATGCTTTATTATTGCACCGGAGGACTTGTGGCCACAATGCCCATAAAATCTAATGACATTAGCCTTATTGCATAATTGTCAGTTGGACTATTTATGTTGTTTTTGAAAAAGTAGCATTTTATTCTGAATGTGACTTTAAATATTCTCTCATTTACTTTTCCCTTGCAGATACATTTTTGCCCTGAACATGTATGAGCTGGGCTGTATCAACTCGACAGAGTGGGCCATCTACCAGGACTGGCACTCGCTGCTTGTGAACCAGTTTGGACACCAGGTGGCACTAGAAGGCATCATCTATCTCAAAGCACCACCTGAGGTCTGCACTAGCTCTTACCATTAAAGGTATCAACATTGCATTTGTGGCCGTGTTTAATTCGTGACAAACATGTATATGTTAGAAATGTATGGAGCGCCTGCATCGTCGAGGGAGGCAGGAGGAGAAGACCGTGCAGCTGGACTATCTCCAGAAGTTACATGAGCAGCATGAGAGGTGGCTTGTGGAGAAAAAAACTGAGTAAGTGATGCTATCTTTGTGAAGATGGAATTTCTATACTGGATCTCATTGAATGTAATCACTGTAAGAAAGTATATTTTTATTTGGTTTTACTTTGTCAAAAGTGAAACATGGCTCCACTATCTTCTCTCAGGATCCATTTTGAGTGGTTGAAAAAGATCCCCGTGCTGGAACTGGATGCCAGTGTGGAGTTTCAGAGTGATCCCAAAGCACAAGAGAACTTCATTACACAGGTGGGGAGAGGACTGTTAGAAAATCGCTGCTGCTATGCAAACATTCGCCACAAGAGGGCGCTTTGTTCACGTTGGAATTATGATTGTGCATTTTCAGCAATGAATGTTTGGTCTTTTTCATCCTTCAGGTGAAGGATTTCTTCACTGCTTTATGAGGAGAGTGCCATTGCACGTGTGAATACATCAGTCAAAAGGGGCATGTGACGTGAATCCTGACCTCCACACTCTGTCATTAAAAAGTTGACTTCTACAATAAGGTAATATGCTATGACTGTCGGACCACAGCTTGAAGCACCATTGTTTTTATTTGAATGTTCACTTGCATTGCTTTGCTCTGTTCTGTTACATGCTAAGTAATGTGATCCAAACCAAAGCTTCATCAAAATGTCTTTTGAATGATAGTGCTCACTTCTGATTTATGCTGTTAGGTGTTAATTCCTTCTAGTTTTGCTATTTTGCTCTCAGAAATCTCTCTCCATCTCATACTGCAACTACAAATGTATCAACAACAATGTGTTTCAAATAAGATAAGACAAAACTGAGCATTATTTTGTAAAGGCATATTTTGACTTTTATTATTCATCCATCTGACATAATACACACACATAGTGATAATCTTGACCTATTGGTTGAACTTGTGACATGACTTGTGATATTTGTTACATTACATGTTTGTGTTTTTTTAATACAGTACGCTCCTAGTTCTTTGTGTTAATAAAGTTTTGTCTTTTTCACTTTGGTGGTCTTCTCTTGCTTCTACTTAACATTGAGGTGTTAATGGCTGTAGGCATTGTAGGTGTTAATTCTTAACCGATTGCTGCTTCTCCACAGGATTAAGGCTTTTGAGTGAATATAAAAGCTGTGGGCAGTGTGACAGGACAATGACCTTGGTGAAATAGCGTTTTTTTTTTTTTTTTTTGTTGATCCACTGTTTGTGGTGGTCTCTGATGTGCTCTGGTGATCAGAAGGCCCATCGGGATTCCTGGAGTGGTCAGGGGTCATCAAAGGGCAGCTGTCTGCTATAAAGGGGCCTGTCTGCTCTTCAGTCTGTGCGTCACTTCAACCTGAGAGACGTTGAGAGAGGGAAGCAAGACCTTAACCTCTCGTGCTTGCAGTTTCACTCCAAAATGGTCTTCTACGTGCTTCTTTTCTGTTCTTTTGGATTGGTCTGGTCTACGCAGAAGCCTAAGTATCACACAGCGCCGGGGAGCAGTGTAACCCTGAGGAACGTTTCCCTGCACCCTCACGGCAAGTTCCCTCTGTACATGATGCAGCTGTATCGCTCTTTCAGAGCGGCCGACGTGTCAACAGCGGCCGATTACACCAGTAGACCTGCTCGAGAGTCAGACTCCATCATCAGTCTCATGGCAAATGGTGAGTGAATAATAGTTTTGTATTTGCTCCTCGTTTCTCCAGTAGATCTCTGACCGCTGTTATCTGAGATCTGACCCCCCCTTTTTTACAGCCCAGCAAGTGTCAAAATGCTTATTCCACTTTAAAGGCTTTGTCCGTTTTATGTGTGAGGGTGTGTATATTAGCCCTCAGACGGCCTTGCACAAGGGGGTCAATATACATCCTGTCCTGTTTCGCCTCCCACCTCAGTGTTTTGACATTTGTCCAAGAATCTGGTTTGTCCAGTCACCAAGCCTCCCTCTGTTCTGGAAAGCCCTTTGAACATTTATTCAATATTCATGAGAAGGTCCTCCTGGTACACACTGTGTCCTCACAAGTTCATTCATCACACTTGTAGAACTGGGTTTTAATAGTTAACGGTTTTCCACTACTGCGTGACATCTGGCACCCGAGTAGGACTACAGCGAGGCAAAACTATTTTTACATGTGCATGCTACTACTGGTAATAAACATTATTAAGACATCATTAGTTGTAATTAATTTGGACTTTTGTTGCAGAGTAAATTTGTTATTTATTGTTTTTTTAAAATGTTTTCATTTGTAGTTAATATATTTAAGTGCTTAAACCGCTTCCACATTCTGCTTTCTATTCACGTTTTTTTTTTTTTTTTTTTTTTTTTTTTTTTTTTTTTTTTTTAACACCAAGGTTGCCGTCAAGCGGACAACAGATGGACTGTTACTTTCGACATGTCATCCATTTCAACCAGCGACAGAATCCACTTAGCAGAGCTCCGCATCCGACTGCCGGGCCTATCCGCACACAGACGGGCCTTAGTGGATTTGTATCACTCCCGAAACTGTGAGCATGAGGCGGACCCGTCCTGCCACGACGAGCGCATTCTCCTGGGAAGCGTCAGCGCATCAGCCAGCAAGTCTTCATGGAAGGTTTTCAATGTCACTACACTTTTGAGGTACAGGCTCTACCAAAGAGACAGACTGTCAGGCCAAGAGGCCTTGGGAGAACTGGACCTTGGGAGCGGTTCTGGGGACTTTGGGGAGATACCAAGCAAGGGTCTTTTCAAAATTCCAGGAAGCCAAAGTTGTCCCACCTCTGTTCGAGCAATGATGGTGCTATTCTTCAAACATGACGCCCCTCAGGAAGGTCACTCAGCCTACAGCCTAATACACACTGTGGAAAACTCCAAGTACATCACAATGGAGCGAAGCAGTGGCGAAAGCCAAATCCGACGCCACAAAAGGAACAGGATGGAGACGGTAATGATGGCAGCCGGGCCCGGGCCCACCACGCCGCCGGATGTCATGCAGCGGGCCCTTTGTCGCAAAGTGGACATGTGGGTGGACTTCGAGCACATCGGCTGGGATGAGTGGATCATACATCCGAAACGCTTCAACGCTTATCGCTGCGAGGGAGAGTGTCCGACACCCCTGGACGAATCCTTCAACCCCACCAACCACGCGTACATGCAAGTAAGACGATTTGACCGCGGTTGGTTTGATAATCGGAGCTGCTGACTCATGTTTTCTCTTGTGTTGTTGTTACAGAGCCTTTTGAAATACCACCACCCAGAGAAGATGAGCTGCCCGTCCTGTGTACCGACGCGCCTCGGGCCTTTGTCCATGTTGTACTATGAGAATGACGACCTGACCCTGCGCCATCACGAGGACATGATCGTTGAAGAGTGCGGCTGTCACTGAGTGGCCTGACGCAGTTCAACAAACATCCCCCCTGGCAACAAGGGTGATGCTACCATCATCTATACAGAGTGTTACACAATACTTCCTTATGTCTTTAGTATGAAAAGGTTTATATATTTATACTCTATATTGTATATTTTGTACATAAAATATCCCGAATTTATTAAAACTTTATTTTTAAAAAGTGTTGTGCTTTATCTTTTCTGACACATTTGGGTAAATGGAATAATGATAGCTCACCTATTCAGGGTACTCATTGAAATCCCAAATAAAACTAATCGAACAGTGGTTGGCCAGGTAACTAAACCTTCAGTTTAGTATATCATGGTCAAAGGTCACAGGTGACAAGCTCTAGTCCTCGGGGCCGCGTTCCAACATGTTTTCCAAGTGACCCTCGTTAAGCGCAGGTGCGTGAAAACTTTTAGCTTCTTTCACGGTCAAAAGGAGCTAAAAGTTTTCCCGCACCTGCACTTAACGAGGGAATCACACGGACACTCCATTAGGTACACCGCCATTTTCAAGTGTACCTAATAACAGGCCATTTTATTAGGGAAATATCATGGTCAAAGGTCACAGGTGTCAAGCTCTAGTCCTCGGGGCCGCGTTCCAACATGTTTTTCAAGTGACCCTTGTTAAGCGCAGGTGCGTGAAAACTTTTAGCTTCTTTCACGGTCAAAAGGAGCTAAAAGTTTTCCCGCACCTGCACTTAATGAGGGAATCACACGGACACTCCATTAGGTACACCGCCATTTTCAAGTGTACCTAATAACAGGCCACTTTATTAGGGAAATATCATGGTCAAAGGTCACAGGTGACAAGCTCTAGTCCTCGGGGCCGCGTTCCAACATGTTTTCCAAGTGACCCTCGTTAAGCGCAGGTGCGTGAAAACTTTTAGCTTCTTTCACGGTCAAAAGGAGCTAAAAGTTTTCCCGCACCTGCACTTAACGAGGGAATCACACGGACACTCCATTAGGTACACCGCCATTTTCAAGTGTACCTAATAACAGGCCACTTTATTAGGGAAATATCATGGTCAAAGGTCACAGGTGACACGCTCTAGTCCTCGGGGCCGCGTTCCAACATGTTTTCCAAGTGACCCTCGTTAAGCGCAGGTGCGTGAAAACTTTTAGCTTCTTTCACGGTCAAAAGGAGCTAAAAGTTTTCCCGCACCTGCACTTAACGAGGGAATCACACGGACACTCCATTAGGTACACCGCCATTTTCAAGTGTACCTAATAACAGGCCACTTTATTAGGGAAATATCATGGTCAAAGGTCACAGGTGACAAGCTCTAGTCCTCGGGGCCGCGTTCCAACATGTTTTCCAAGTGACCCTCGTTAAGCGCAGGTGCGTGAAAACTTTTAGCTTCTTTCACGGTCAAAAGGAGCTAAAAGTTTTCCCGTACCTGCACTTAACGAGGGAATCACACGGACACTCCATTAGGTACACCGCCATTTTCAAGTGTACCTAATAACAGGCCACTTTATTAGGGAAATATCATGGTCAAAGGTCACAGGTGTCAAGCTCTAGTCCTCGGGGCCGCGTTCCAACATGTATTCCAAGTGACCCTCGTTAAGCGCAGGTGCGTGAAAACTTTTAACTTCTTTCACGGTCAAAAGGAGCTAAAAGTTTTCCCGCACCTGCACTTAACGAGGGAATCACACGGACACTCCATTAGGTACACCGCCATTTTCAAGTGTACCTAATAACAGGCCACTTTATTAGGGAAATATCATGGTCAAAGGTCACAGGTGACAAGCTCTAGTCCTCGGGGCCGCGTTCCAACATGTTTTCCAAGTGACCCTCGTTAAGCGCAGGTGCGTGAAAACTTTTAGCTTCTTTCACGGTCAAAAGGAGCTAAAAGTTTTCCCGCACCTGCACTTAACGAGGGAATCACACGGACACTCCATTAGGTACACCGCCATTTTCAAGTGTACCTAATAACAGGCCACTTTATTAGGGAAATATCATGGTCAAAGTTCACAGGTGACAAGCTCTAGTCCTCGGGGCCGCGTTCCAATATGTTTTCCAAGATACCCTCGTTAAACACACCTGTGTGAAAAGATTTTGTTCATTTTCACGTTCTGCAGGAGCTAAACGTAAAACTTGCATCCAAAGCGAGGTTCCAAGTCCAAAAGCACATTTAGATGTATGCCCACACCTGGGATTGAACCAGCTTCTTGCTGGGTAAGAGCTCATGTCACTAACCATTTGGCCATCTTACCCTTATAAACTTTGGCCATCTGCACATTTTTATACTAGTTCCTGTTTAAAGTGAAAATCTACAATCGGTTCACTCAAAAGGTTTGTTTAAAGGAATCGTTCACCAAATTGTTCGCTACACTTTGTTATTTATTTATTCCTTTTTTTTTTTTTTTTTTTTAACCTCGTGTAGTGTACCTATTGAAGTGTCCATGAGGTGTACCTAATCACAGGCCACTTCATTAGGGAAAAATCGTTTAGGAAGTGATTCGTTCACTGAAAATAATTCGTTCTTTTGAACGAATCGTTCACTCACGAGCCAGCACTAATCTAGTGCAGTTTCGACACAATACTTATTTAATAATATACCAAAATGATAAGGAATTGTAATGCAATAGATCACTGTCACCAGCAATGCTGCTGATTATTAAATACATTCACAACAGAAGTATTTTTTCTGTTGGATTTGGCTCGCTTTGATCAACTGATTAAGGATGGGGAAATACAGTTGTCATTGTGGGACAGGTAGTTTCCTGACCTCGTGAGGCAAATTTGAAATCTGATCGCATAGAAGCACATTTCTAATGCTAATATAGTGTAAGTTACAGCTTCCAACGTTTGCGAGCCTGAAGGCAGATTAGATTGACATAGTAACATACAGAGGCTGAAATCTGATTGACAACAATAAATCAATATGAAGCACTTGAGTAGAAGGCCTTAATGGGTAATATGAACAGGATAAGTAAAAAAATGACAGCAATATATCCACTGATAATAATGTACAATATGTTTAAGACCAAGGAGTGTACTAGGCAAAAAAATATTTCAATATACATTTCTTCATGATTTGAAATCCGTCTGCTCCTGTGAATAGTTCGCTGGGGTCACATCATTAGTCATCAACGGCCATCTCTGGCCTCTTTTGTTGATTGTGATCACACATGCTGGCTGTGATGGATCAATGAGGGGAGGGGGGAAAAAGCGGTAGCACTTGTTTATTTAGATGAAGGGGTGTCAGGAAGCAAAGGTGACAAGGAGAGGGTTGAGGCCAGCAGACCACGGCGGGGGTAGTGGGGTGAGCACAAGCGTCTGGATGTCCAGGAGGCTACCGTAGAGGAAGGACAGGCTGGAATGGAAGTGATCACATGAAACAGTCCAATCCACACTTCACTTCCAGCAACACATGCAGACGAACGACATTCTCACTCGGCTGGCTCGTCAAGCTTTGATTATTTTGTCGGTCACATAAGGTCCATTGGGTCTATTTATGGTCGTAAATGCTCACAATATACTGTATTGTTGGATTTTTTTTTCTTTTTTGCAGCTGGAAGACCATATACTATATGTACAAATGTATTGGGACATTCACACCAACATAATATAGACTTTTGTGTTAAACAAAAATATGGCATGAACATCTTGGAATTAATGTGTGTTTTATTAAATACCATGTCCCTGTTTAGCGGTAATATTACTTAACTTTCAAATGTTTCTAACAGTGAGCCCTGGCAGGGTGGTAGTGGGATTTGGCACACATGTATATTGACCTTTCTTCTACACACGGGCCGCTGAGCTTATCAACTGGTGGTGAGCCCTTTGAGGAATTTTGCTGAGACCTTGCAGCAGGAGACCTTGCAACGCCCCAAAAAAATCCTTGCCCACACTGTGTAGAAATAAAGATAAACTCAAGGTCAAACTGATGTATCTTTTGTTCTGAATAACATTTAAGCAAGGATATGTACGTACAAATACGTGGGAATCGGAGATGGTACGGACTGTGTATTTAAACAGAAGCGAAAGCAGATCACAAGCACACACAAGAATTTTCTCTTATTGTATCTTATTTAATGTTGCGACTCTCACAAACTTACGGATCAGATTAAAAATGATACTCTTTTAGGAAATTAACCTGTTTATACATTAGAAATGATATCTTGAGAAATTTCAAAAGAGTTTGTGGAGATAATTAGTGATTGGTCTCTTCAATTCTGATTGTCTCAGTTTACACAGTACGCTAACAGGCAAGTTGCTAAGTGTACATTTTCAACTTGGAGTAAGGCACACTTGCTTTGAGCCTTAAGGCAATCACATTCATTCTGGGTGGTGAAAACAGAGAATGGAACCAGCCTCTTGGACGAGATGTTAGTACTGAGGTTCTTTTCAAAGGATCTTGTTGGTACGTTTCACGCGACACTTGGTCCACTCAGATGTCCATTTCAAACTGTGCGTCATCACCTTAAAAAGAAATAAAGACACAATTTGTATTTCCCTTGTATTTATGAGATGTTGAGGTGTATGTCTGCAGAATCATTTGCTCTGATGACCAGTCAAATCTCAGCCTTTGCGATTACCAAATAACAATTTCAAAACTTCTTTATATGGCAAATGCAATTAATCTTTCAACCTTAATTGTAAAGTCATATTTGCCGTAATGTCTTGTGCAAAAAAAAACATTGATGTCCATAAACAAAATGATCAAATAAAAAACATGTCTCGCAGTGAGTGACACATTCTTACATCCCTGAGGCAAATGAGTTCCTTGCACATCATTTGTCACCTCAAAACATCATAAACTGTGCAAGTGTAAGACTTTTATTTTGAACAAAATGATAATTAGTGCATTACCTGTGCACCTAAGATTTTATGAAAGCATTCACTGTAGCTTTAATTCGACATATTTTTGTGTTATTTTAATTCAATAAATTATAGGGCAGCTTATATTTGACTTGGCTTGTATGAAGATTTTGTAAAAGTTCTCTTGAACATACCACTGGTGTTGTTTGGAGCTGCACCACTGTTGTTTAGTTGTTCTCCATCGCTGGCCTTCTTGTCATTGGTTCCTGCGGAGGGAGGACTTGTCACACCGGGAATGTCTGGAAGGCGCGGAGGGGTCTTGGCCAGCGGAGAGCTGCGACACCCCAGCAGGAACTTTCGGTCATAGATAATTCTGGTACCTTTAGAGTAGACACAAAAAATGCTCATTGAAAAACATGCCTGATTTAACCCAATCAATGCTTTTCTGGACTGCTTTATCCCCATTGCCACATTCAGCTGAAGGTTGCTGATGGGATATTTATAAATTTGCTTTCCTTCTTTTATTCAAGGCAGGAGGTTTCACGTTTTTACATTGAGGAAAATAGAACAATCAAAGTGTGGAAAGGTTGGTTTGGTAGCTGTTATTTGTTGAATGGATGAATCTCGTCAATTATAACCTTCCCTACATACTGACTCCTAATACATTCCTATAAATGTACGTATACTTGAATGAGTGACGTCACACACCGAGCGGCAGTCAATTAATACAACCCATGTACATGAAAGATAATTATATGAGGATGTCCCTCTAACATTACTTGCAGACAAGATTAAAACCGTTTTGTCACCATTGTCTTTCTTTGTTCTGCGAGCGATGTACTTGAACTTGCAGAGTGGAGCGGGTCTTTAGCTTTAGTGAGGAGTTAAAACACAAAATACATGTGAAAACTAATGGAAGTTTGCTGCTCAAGCTGAAACATTTCCTGTCATAAGCGACCGTGAACCAGAGCAGCTAGCATTAGCATAGCTTGTATCGACTGAAGGCAAACTAAATGTCTGCAACATCCATTATCCATGCTCATGGGGGACTCACATGACCAAAGTGATGACGAAAAAATGTACGTACCACCCGGAGTGGTGCTGAAAAGGGTGCCGCCGGGAGTAGTGGAGTAATCTTGGGGCATGTGCTCAGCATCGTGGATGGCCACCCTCCTGATCGACGGGATGGCCGTAGCATTGCTCGTCTGGCAGTCGGTGGACATGTTCTCCAGTCCAGAGTACACGTTTGAAACCAAAGTGGAATGGAGCTAACCAAACAATCTGCTTTTAGCTCCAGTACAGCTGAGCTTCCACCACCGCGCCGTGCCTCGGATACAACAATTCTTGCATAAACAAAAATAAATACCTGATTATCCTTAAGTGCAAATACGTTTAAAAACTGTCACATTTCAGCAGGCGCGTACAAATGCACGGGAGGTTCAGGTTCTTTGTTACGAACTAAACACGTCCCCTTACTTGCACAAACACAAAACCAGACCAGACAGACAGGCTCAGTAACATCTACACATGGACACAGTGAGCGGACACCGCCCCCAAGTGGCCAAATGTATTCAGTATTCAGTAATCTAAAATATATTTCTCAATTATTTCCTCAGCCGCCCTATGTATCAGTCAAGCTCCAGTCACATCTGTGCATGGGTGCGGGGGGTCCAAGGATGCTCCTTGGAAGCCTCTTTGGTGAGGATGTTCCACCACATCATACTGGGAGGAGGCCCCATGGGATGACCCAGGACATGTTGGATTTAAGAGATTATGTCTCCTGTCTAGCCTGGGCCTTCCCCCAGAAGAGCTGGACCAAGTGGCTGAGGAGAGGGGAATTAGATTTTTTATTTTTGGTGTGGAATTTAACAGCTACTATTATGAGGTGCTTAATAAAGTAACCAAAATATTTTGGTTTTCATCACTGTGTAAAATAGAGTTGCATGATGTGCTTGATCATCCAAAATAAAACATCCACAAACACATTGCATTTCTTTATTAATTTTGTAAATGTTGAGCTGGTGTACAGAGTAGGTTGTCAACAGATGTTCTTGGATTTGATTTAATTGAAAGTTTTTTTTTTTTGTACATGTCGACTTAAAATTCATGTTCGCTTCCCCATAACAATAATAAAAAAATGCAAACAAAACAAGTTCAAATACCCGCGAGACCCTTATTCATCCTCAGGTGCAGGCATTACCCAGAAGTCAACAGTCTCTTTGTAGCTACATCTGAAGGTTTGATGCTAAAAGTACATCCATAACATAACTAGAATCCCAGTTGAAACGTAGGGGTGCATAGCATTCTAAGTAAATATATATATTCTCATATATATTCATATACATATATGTATAGCCTTTTATGTTAAAAACATTTTCTGTGCATGTGTGCATTTGCATTCCTTAGTATTGAGTAATATGCTATTGCGTTAATATCCATCCATTCTAAAAGGAATATACAGTACATGTCCTCCCTAATTTTTGTAATGGAAATATTTTTGCGTGAATTGGTACATGGTGTCACTTCTATTATCTCTTCATCAGAATAAAGCGTCTCTCTGCGTGCACATAATAGCAAGACTCCTCCACGTGTCACCATGAGGAAAATACTGTACAGTATAGGGTAAGGCGTGAGGAGGGGGGGCAGGGGGAGGATTGGGGGTGGGCTGTGTTGAAGGAAAATACTCGTCATCCTCTAACCATTGGAGCCACTGGGACTTTTTGTTGCAGCATCTATTGTCTTCATAATAGATCCCCAACCCCAACCCAACCCTGACATCAATAGCAGCCCCTGCTTTAAAAACAAAGCCCTTATGAGCAAAACATAAGGGGAAGTGTAGCGTTACACTTTTTCTCTTGACCTCATTGGTGTATGGAAATGCATCAAACAGAAAAGGGATGCTTAGTGTCAACAATGTTTGTGGTTCGAGTCAAATCAATGTAACATATGCTTGCATGAGGGTGATTGATGATCAACAGCAAGTACAGTATATTTTTCATCTACTATAGAATAGAGTCAATACATTAACACATAACAAGTACAGTATTACCAAGACTTTACATTCATCTGTGGCTGCTAAAAAACAAACACATAATAGATCCATGTTTATTGCAACTTTTTGTGAGACTAATCCGTGGTTGTCAACACAACCCCATAAAGAAAAGGCTTGCAGGTAGTCAAATGATATGAGATGGCACATTTTCCCAAGGTAAATCGATCTTTCGACTTGGGAATTGACTGTAATGGTGGTGACAAAACAAATAGTGAACTACTTTGCTGACGAATGATCAGCATGAGGACATTTTCCCCTAATGTCAAATCAACGGCATCTTTGAACGACTTCAAAAATAGTTTCAAAGAGGCAAAGTGATCATATGTGCAATTCAAATGTACTGACATCATTTCTGAATGGAGTAAAGCTGCGACTAACAGACTGAAAGCCCGACTGTGACCCCCGGAATCCTCTCTCCGTGTCTTTTTATTAGCGCAATTATTGCTTCCTCAGCACAAGACATAATGACAACTAAACACGCTTGAGCGAGGGTGGGCTCACAGTTGTGGCTCAGTCTCTCTTCACAGTGATTGCTGGCCGGCTCTGCTACACGTGGCCAAGCGGACAAACACGGAAGCTCAACATATTGACGGCCCTCAACCAAAACGGGTGACATCCTAATAGCCTCAAGGATAGGGATGACTTTGGATGCCATCAAGGGTTCTGGAGGTGGACAGTACTGCTACATTGTTTCAGGTCATAACGGGAAGCAAAAGTTGTACTTTGGCTCACATTGATAAACATAAACCTCACGAGTATAAGAAAATTGCGACGTAACTTCTCCAGGTTATCTGCCTCTTCCAATGTCTTATTGCGGGAAGGTCACACACGGCCTCCTTCACATCTGTACTGTAACAGTAAATGACATGTCATACTCTCTTTGTGTCAAATCAGAGGGGCAAAAAAGCACATGGAGAGCATGGGAAAAGGTAGGTCACATTTGTATGTTGCTGTCCTCACAAAGATATAGATATATATATATAATTATACAGTATAGGTTCAGATTGAATGGGAGGGAAGAGTACCGTAGCAGCATCAGTGGGATGTTAAACAACAATACACTACAATTTAGTGCATACCATACTATGTACAAGACACTTATCCTTAGGTGATGGTTGTAGCACTGATTTTTTTTTTGTAGTGTTGCTTTTTGCTCAAGGAGAGGTCATAGGTCGCCACTACACAGAGCTCTACTGTAACTGTTGTTGCTCCCGTTTTTTGGAAAGTTAGAATACTGTTTCCTGATTGGATGATATTTTCTGATTGGATCACACGTAGCCTGCATTGCACCCAGCTGATTTGTCCCATGCGCCCCCCACCCCCCCACCCGCTCCCTCACCCACTTTCGGAATTTGTAGCTAAAGACAGGCCATGCGGTGACAGTCGCTCATGCTGACAGACAACAGGAAGCATGTTTTGGGTGCTACTTTTTTGTCTGTTTTGTTTTATAGGAAATCATGCTTCTAGTTTAGGAGTTTGTCCTCATGTTGTTATTTTTTTTTTGTTTTTGTTTTTAAATAAAAAAAAAAATAAAGAGGTTGGTAAAAACTACAATTATCCTTCCGGTATGTGCGACAGCAGTGACTTGGTGCCATTCATTTCCTTTGTCTGCCTTTTTTGTTTGTTTGCTTGTTTGTGAGTGTTCTTCAGTTTGTGTCAGCTGTTGCTGGTCATGTGTCCATGTAGGAGGTTTTGGGGGACGGACTCGACTCCTGCAGAGAATTCTGAGGACAGAGGAACACATGCTCATTTAGAACAATGCCAATTTCCCCAGACCACATTTTCAAACCACTATTGATGATAACAATGACTATTGGGCATGCAAACTACAGTGGCTGAGCCTTTGGGGTCAACATGTACTCCGAACTATCACAGATAGGTTTATACTATTCACTACTGCCGTGAGATATTGAGTATAATTTGTTTCATGCTTGCAACTCAAAACAATTGTATCTGAAATAGTCTTGCCCATTGAAATTGAAATTATGTTAATCCACACTCCAAATAACAACAACAAAATATGAACGTGTTTCTCAATAAGGAAAACGTCACTTTATAATATTGTGCTTTACAAAACAATGTAGTTATAACAAGATTAGGTAGAATTTAGTTTGGAAATCATTGCGACTCATTCTGTTGTATGCAACCTGGCTACGGGTGGCAGTATAATGCACTCACGCAGATAGCATAGAATAAGCATCCAATATCTGGCAAATTGCTTCTTCTTGTGACGTGAAGTGAGGTGAGTTCACTCCCACCATACAGAGCTACTATCATAAATGTGTGCTCCCAAAAATTCTAATCACCAAAAATGACAACTAACAGATTGCAAAACTCAAGTCGGGTCACTTACAGCTCAAGACATTACTGTACTGTAATTGTCAGTCAATTACACAAGCTTGTGGGGGGAAAACTGATTTTGTCTAAATAAAGCTCCTCAACTGTCTTCAACAGTCCACTGGCAGCAAGATACCACCAGATGGTGACAAAGCAATACTGTTATTGCTTTGGCCTCAGCACAAAAAACTATAAATAAGTGAGATTTTCCAGGAAATGTTAGGTTACCCCCTTCAAATACCGTAAAAGTAGTCTTATGAAAGAAATACTTGACCGTATTTGAACTTTATCTATCCTCCACCTCCCTTTGCATTGGATATCCTGTTAACAACATGTAAGCGAGCATAAAGAATCTTGTCGAGCTTGCTGAACGTTCAGCTGTCAATTACTAGAAATACCAACAATCCAAGGAATGTAATAGCCCCCACAGTTGGAAAGGGCAAGTACCACACGCTCACGCATACACACAGATACAATCTCACAAAGACTCACAAAAGCAAGGTCACGTTGACCTTGACAACAAACACACCTCCATCATAGCTCCTCTGAATTCAAGAGTAATTACATTATTCACCCCTCCGACCCAGAACCTTAATCTTCACACACAGGATATTACTACACACGTACAATAAACAAATAGAACAAAATAAAATGCTGCCTTTATAAATGCAATTCTATGAATATACTCAAAATATTGCTGTTGATCAAAATGATTTAGTCGTCATCCTTCAGTTTTGCTGTGCCAGCATCACATAGCAGTAGTATTAGTGGTGAAGTTAAAGGTACATTCAATGGCATTTAATCCACAGAGTGGATTAAATGGTCTCGCCCAGCACACGTCATAACGAGGCGCACTGTGGGTGAGTCCCGTACCTGCGGGAAAGCAGCACTCAGCCTGCCTCACTGCTTAACTCTTCGCAGGCTGGCACATTTCACTATCTGAGCACCTTTCTTCATAGTATCCACAGTATCGGGCTACAGTCGGAGGAAGAGATGGGATGACAGGGACGGAACCAAAGGTGGGAGGGAATATTAGTGAGGCAAAAAGTTGAGGGAAACCAGGGAGGCAAAAAAAAAAGGGGGATGGACAGAATAAAAAACAGTCAGAGGTGAAGAAAGAGAGAAACAAGGGGGAACAAAGAAATGATATACACGTATATAGATATATAAATATACTAAGAGGCAGGCAAGGACAAAAGCGGTGGCTGGCAACTGAAGATAAGAACTGTCACCTATGTGAACTGGAGAAATGAAGGGTGGATTGACAGCACAGAGTCACAATTGAAGTGCTACAGACTTTAATGAGGTCTCATTCATGAAGGCTTCGTCGACATACAGGACAAACACGTGAGGTAGGTGCAGTTAAGTGATTGTTACAATCGCTGGAAACTCTAATTGAGTGATTGGTGAGCATTAAAGCTGGATTGATGACAGCAGCGGAGCAATTTTGCTTTCAACGTACATGCAGAGGAACCTCCGAAGGTGAACGCTAAAGAGTGACACGATATGGAGTTTGAGTAAAACGGTTGGGAAAAATACGCGTCAGACGAAAACTTGACGTGAAATAGCAAATGTGGTGAGACGATTGACCTAACATGACAGTTTCAAACTCATTTTAGTGACCCCATCAAAGAAGCCCAAGTGGTGATAAATGACAAAGAAAACGTGGGATGATGATCAGTACAATAACTAATGCATTTATTTTTACATTATCTATGGCATAAAATCAGGGCAAGAGATTTTAAAAAAATATATAAATGTGAAGTGTCTAAATAGCTGATTGGTGTAAATGTTAGTGCTAATGGTTCTTTGTGTGTAGCCTTTAATTACTGGCAACCATTGCAGGGTCTACCCTGCCTCTTACGCAAAGTCAGCGATTTTAGGTTCCAGCTAAAGACAAGCGCTATACAAATCAATGGATGGGTAGATGGATGGATGAAAGGACTCATAATGGATTGTGTTCAACTTTGGAGGTTCCACGCTTGTCCCACATACATCACACGCTTCTTCTTAACCTCTTTAAAATTATGATCATCATCATAGTGAAGCTCATGCATGTTAAGCTTCTTGGTGACCTTGATAAGACTCAGGAGCTCACTCAAGCCTCACCAAGAAACATGATGTAAATCAAAGCGCCACATCAGATGACTGCATCATCTGATTTGATTCAGTCCATCTGGTCTAAAGGGAGGGCAGGGGAGTGGTGACACAACCAGCTTGCAGATCAGAAGCCCACCTTGCTGCTTTCCCGGCCCAGGATGGCGTAGCTCATGAACTGCTCGGCGTCCACCTCCAGCTCGTTGGCGTCCTGCAGAGAACCGTCCACGCTCACGTCCTGAACGCCGTCCTCGCCCTTGCCTCTGCGCACCACCTTTCGTACAATCTGACACAAGCAGCGGTAGAGTGGGGAGTGGGCCACCGACATTTTCTCAATTTAATATTCATAATAGCATAAAGATGGCATGTTTCAACATAATACCAAGTTGGTAATAATTAAAAAAATATGTTTTTTTTTCAACAAGAAATCATGATTATGACGCATTAAGTTACCAACTATTGTTGAGTGTCCAATAAAATGGTTTTACACAGTAACACAACGATGACAAGTGTCTGACCTTTTTAGTGATGATATTTCCATGCTCGTCCGTAAACTGCTCCTCGCTGACCTGTTCCCCCGGAAGATCTTCAGCCTCATCCCCCTGCGAACCGGAAAGTGATCAACATTCTATAACTAACTTTAGTAGTTATAGAAAACATTCAGGAAAATCAATTGCACAATAAAAGGAATTGGTCTTGCTTGTTGGAACAGGCTTAACCTCAATGTAACTGCTTTAGAGTATTTACGATGACTTGCTTGTAGCTTGTGAGAAAAACAACATTGCCATGACTTTAACATAGATACTAAGCAATGTTGAGAAAAAATTGCTGCAAAAATCTTAAAATATCCAACAGTCAATTAATTATCTGGCCTGGCACCTGGGAGGGGGTCCAAGCATATTTCAAGGCGGGGGGAGGCGGGGTCTAGGACCTTGTACCACCCCGCCAACTCCGCCATTGCGTGTGGTCCAAAACAATATCTTCAAACTCGTACATTTAACTTAACGACTGCAAAGGTGTTCCGCAAATAAAAAAGTCAAATTGCTCTTAATGGCAAGGTCAAATATTGCAGCCAATATTACTGTCCTCCCTCCCTGAGGTACCTTGAGGATGACTCTCCTGCGGACCACCCTTGTAGTGACATTCTCCTCTTCGTCAGCCACGCCCTCCACCTCGCCGAGCTCGCGGTCAAGCTGAACGTGGATGAAGGTGAGCAACGAGCGGACGGAGCCGCTGGCTATGTGCAGCACGTTCTGACAGCTGATGACCAGAAAGGCCAGCAGCACCAAGCTGAAGAGGAGCTCTGTCACCAGGGCCCACATTGCCCCGCTTGGATCAGCCTTGGACTCGCGTAGCCCTTTGACATGCACGCCGCAGAGAGCTCACCAAGCCTTCAGCGACGCCTCTCCCCCGAAAAAAACGAACCCAGCGACAGCTGCTGCCCCCAGCCTGCCTTCACGGTCAAAACTTTGCTCTTTCGTTCCTATCCTTCCATAAAGCGGGGCAGTGGGCCCTTTCCCTCAGGACACGATTCCTTCCCACTGGTGGATCAGTGACACCCTGTCAATGACTTTGGGGGGGGGGTGCATGGGGGGGTTCTACTCCCACCTCTCTGTCGCTTTGGCCATGTGATCTGTGAGCTTTAAATACCTCGAGATACTTTTGTGACATTGGGTAGCCACATACAGCCATTCTTGATGTAGTCATTACTTTTGGCACTTACTGCCTCTTGCACGGATTAACACATACAAGTACACAAACGCATCGCCATGATGGGCAGTTACAAATAAACTGCAGTAAAATAATAATAATGTCTCCATGACTTTGGAATAAAAAGAAAGTCTGATAAAGTACACAAAAATTACTGATGGTCTGGAAGCAAATGTCTATTTGTGCGTCCACATTTCCAAAGTTGAGTTTGTCCTTTACAGTGTGATGTCATGAAAGTCAACACGTGGGACGGACCTGGGCGGGGACTGTGTAACATGAGTAAGACAGTGCGAATTCTTGCTATATTTGGCCCCACATGCTGTTTGTGCCCATTTTCGGCCTTGGACTGGGCTTGCTTTATGTACACTTTGGATATCGCGGGAGGAATGTGATGCTTCTAAGAATGACTAGGTATACTGAGAAAATATATAAATTTGTCAAATTTGACAGCATCTTGCTAACTTAAAAATATGTGTGTAGTGAGTCTTACTCAAATAGGATATGTCATGGCTTATACCGGCAGTCAAACAAGATGATGACTTGCTCTCCATTTTTTACTGTTTGTTAGCAGCAACGCTGAGTGTTTGCTCACCTGTCCTTTGAAACGCACGTCATCCCAGGCTCTCATCTCTGGGGCCCTCTGCGGGAAGCCTAAACCCTTCTCAAACGGCTGGGTGCCCCGGAAGTGCCCTCGTAGAATTTCCGAGTGGCCCATGTCCCTCACGGGCTGCAGCAAAGCCTCTTGGGACAAATGAGACTGGTCTCCGTCTATGGAGTTGCAGCATGACGATATCATGGTGTCAATGACCGGTCTAGATTTTGTCTGGTTGGCCACCCAGGCCTGTGCGTTTGTGACTGGGGTCCACCCTGGAGCTGTTTGTTCTTGCAGGTAGGAAATGAATGAGCTGCCTCCATTTCCACTTCCACCATTAGATGACCTGAAATGGAAGAGCACATGCTCAATGGTAATACACACTAAAATACAGTAATGAGGCTTTACACTTTATTTGAAATGGCATTCTTTCCAATACATAACGGGGAGGCCTTGAATAAACTTCTGTAGTTCCCGTCAGGTACATGCCTTAGTTACAAAATCTAACATGGGTGCCACATTGGTAACCCCTGCTATAGAAAATGGCTGGATCAAAAAAATATAAGATTTGGCCCACTAATAGCCTACACATTTATTTGTATGGTGTTATTTAGGCTCGTGTTCGTGTGAATGAGACCTCAGGCACAATGGACCCCATGTGACATGCAGTACTTCCATTGTATATTGACACAGATTGTTTTTCTGATGGAAGGGGGCGGGGTCAAACTCACCTGTCACCATTCCGATCTGCAACACAGGTGAGACCGGGTGACTCACTGAGTCGGGCATACACCCTTTGCTGTCCTGAAACAAGAGAAAGCCCTTCCTCTGAGCCCTGACACCCTCCTCCTCCTCCTCCTCCTCCTTCTCTTCCTTCTCCTTCATTGCCACCAGTCGTGCTAGCGACGGCCGACAACTCCGAACTCGCCTCTGACCCCTGACCATTGTTCAGTCCGTTAAGATTGATACCAGCGATGGTGCCGCCGAGCGAGGCCGGCGTGGCGGTGCTAAGCGAGTCAACGCCCATCTCCGAATCGTCCTCGGGCATTTCGATTGAGCCGCTCAGCACGACGCCCCCTCCGCTGGCGGCGCTGGCCCGACTGGCCGGCCGACCCAGACTTCCATAGGGCAACCCGAGCAGGCCCTCTGATTCGTCGGCATTACTGCACTCCAGCGAGGAATCCTCAACAGGCACCAGGGATGGGGAGTTGCCCGAGGGCCACACCTGCACGTCGGACATCTCCATGAGGGTGTCCTCCTCTGTGGTGGCAATGGGCGCGCAGTCCAGGCTGGAGACCTCTTGCCAGTAAGGCTCAGCGCCCAGAGGCGAGGGCAGGTTGTACTGCATGGAGGCCGGGGACAGAAGCTCATCCTGCGCCAGCCCATAACCTGGAGTGACACACAGAAAAGCACACTGACACCCGGCCCCCCCACCTTGCTCCCCACCTCACAAGCGCAGCACTGGGAACCTGGGAAAGGGGAGAGCGCCCCTTTGCCCAGGAGCTTGGCAAAATGGGGAGGGGTAGAGGAGGCTGAAGGTGATGGAAACGGGAAAGGACTAGGAAGCAATTACAAGACGAGCCAAAACAATCAGAGAGGTATAGGAGTGCAAAGTGCTGAGAAAAAAGAGCAAGGATTTTTTTGGGAAGATTAGGGGGGTTTCAGTAGAAGCAGCAGCAGACACATATGGACCAACAAAGTTAGACCAAGGCCCACTTGAGACTGATGCTGCTCTGCTGGCTGCCACCTGCAGGGAGACGACAACGGTAACAGCTCCCCCTAAAATGGAGCTGATTCGTCCATCCAACATGCCGTAATCAACCCGCTCGCAACATGTGCCTCTCATCCAGACACACTACATCGCCGTCACACGTCTGCATGCATTCAACCCCGCAGGTTGATAATGTCAGGCTGGAGAGCATGCATGCAGGCAATCTCAATCACATACATACAACACACGCTCTTTGTGGTCTCAAAAAATTCTCATCCAATCAAAACATTTGAACTTACAGGTACAGGAGAGTTTCTATGTTGTGTTAATATTCAGTATTAAATTAGATGAATCACATTAGAGAAGCGGCTGTGGACTCAGGTCACTCCCACACCTGTGACAAATTGGAAGGCTTGCTATATATACTACAGCACAACAGCAGGAGTTCTATTCATTTTACTTTGTTATTCCAAATAACTTGTTGCAATCTGAATGAAAGTGATGAGCTGGGGTGAACTTAAGTTGACGTAAGCAAAGTAAACAGGCTGTAAAGTGGAACATAGAGCATACAGTGAAATAGGAGGAATATACCCCCCCACCCCCCTCCCACCACAAGCATGCGTTCATGCACAGCAGAAAGAGAGCAAGAGGACAGTAAGTGTCAGCGTTTCATTCACTTCATGCTTGAGCACTGCTGAGACTGCAGCAGACATCCGAGACAACTTGCGACCTCAACCACCTTGTGACCTACATGCTACACTGCCTTTCACACTCCAAACTGCTGCAGTGACGAGTGCCTGTTGCTAGTTAGTTATATTGTCTAAAAATATGAAATTCATTGTAAAGGGCCGTAGACCTTTATGTTGTGATAACAAATATAATAGGGGGAATATAATTACTATTTCCCATGTTACCAGTGGTTTACAGTAAAAAAAAAAAAAAGTAAAAATAACCTTAAGTCAGTTAACTTCATAAATTGCAAATAAGCAGTTCTCTGCTACAGAAAACTGCGACAATGCAGTTTATTGCCCCTGACCAAGGTGAGTATTTTGAAATGCTGTTCAAAGTTGGAGTCAGTTGTTTTGAATTCAATTAAGTATCTGTATATATTGTGAGGTATAGTAATTTGTATTCATTTGTTTTACTAAAAATCAGCATCTACTTGTTGAGATCACCAGTTTTTCCCAGCAGTCTGCAATGCAGCATAATAAATTACAGTAGTTATCTAGCTTCCCCTCTTCCATGTAATAAATTAAAACCTATTGGAAAAACATCTGTAAAACAGATGGCGTTGACAGTGTGATCAATAAAATAAAACGAATTAACACAGGAAAGCAAAGCAGTGACACTGATGTGAAATGTACATTACTGTGCAAAGGTCAGCTTTCTTATTTTAATGAGATGTTACTCAGAAGGACAGATACAGTTACCTGGATTGAAAAAATAATTCAGAAGTCTATTTTTGACTTTATATACAGCACTTTGCTGTGGTTGTGCTCTATACAAAAAGTTGTTGGGTTAAGTTGAGAATGTCGCACCTTGGATTCTGACCAGAACAAAGACATCAGAACATAACATTTCAGTCCTTAAGGGTTTACACTGGCTCCCAGTCACCTACAGAATAGATTTTAAAATTATGCTAATGGTCTATAAATCACCTTGGACTTGGGTCCTGAATGGGTCCTGGCCTATAAATCACCTTGGACTTGGGTCCAATGCTAATGAATGAATGCTAATTCAATATAACTCCAGTAGACCTCTGAGAAATGCGAGCCCGAGTCAATTAGTGTTTTTTTTCACAGACCTTTGCACAGCATTGTAAATATATACTGTAATACAGAAATAAAGTGCCAAACTGCACACTTACAGGAGGACATAAATCGGCATAATAGAAACATGATGTTCACCTTGAGCCAAACAGATTGACGAATTAACAAGGGCATATTGGGAATTGGGATAGAGGAGATGTGCGATATGAAATTGATACAAATAGAGTACAACACTTTGATTGTTTACATAAAACAACCCATCAAATGAACACTGTTGACAGAGAATCAGCCACAAAACCACAACATTCATTCATGAACACCCTTGCCATTGGTTACAAAAAAGGTTTCCCACCTTTTTCACCCAAATCATGAAGACCACCGAGGACAGAAAAGAACGTGCATAGTAGGCATGCCATGCAAAGGTACCCGTGGCATGCGTTTTCAATGCATTGTTAGAGATCAGAAGTCATATTGTTCACATCCAACAATGTGTGCGCAAATGCAGCAGAGGCATGCGCAAACAAGGCAAGCAGGGCAAGGGAAGGACATTGTGGGGGAAGAGAAAATAGAAAGGAGAGGGAGATGCACACAGACGCAAAGTAGGGGAGAGAGCAAGGGTCACCTCCCCTCTCCCAGTGGGTGCTGAGTGCACACACAGCCTATGTGAGGTGAATCATTCACACAGCGGACATTTACAAACGTGGGAGTTTCAAGGCTCTTAAAAAAAAAGGAAGAAATCACGAAAGAAAAATGCACAAAAACGTCGCAAGAAAATCAAAGAAAAAATATGGGTCAGAGGTCAACATGAGGTCGGCATGAGGTCAGAGTTCGGAGAGCAGTGAGGAGGAGGAAGAGTAAAGGCTGCAAATGACATGTCCACAGAAAGAGTGGAGGACAGATTCACAGGGAATGACAACAGGGCTCCCAAAATGACATTCAGTGCACCAACAGCATTATTAGTCCTCAAGAAACTCAAACCGGCCTCCATGCAACATCAGGCACGACAAGTTCATCAAAATTAAATAGGAAAGGCTCTCTGGACTCAGAGGATGCATTTTTAATTCTCTCTCTATATATAGTTACGACCGTCGTTCTCAGCAGTAATAAAGTCAGGAATCTGTTTTAAATAAAGACTTAAATTTAAGGGTACGGGAATTGTTATGAAATGATCAAAATTGGAAAATTATTATTTTATTATATTACCACCAATTAGATAAAAAATTAAAATGATAGAGCTGAAAATGCCTTTGGGAGGCAGACAGGACAAGACAAGACGGCAGTCAGATTCACATGTGATGTGATCTGAATTATTTCTTCCTTTCTTTGCCTTTGGTTTCTATGCTTGGTTACATCTCGTTATATTGCTTCCAGTTTTCACAGAATTGCCTGTCAGACCTCACAAACAGGGTTGAAAATGGAGTCAATAAGATGTAAGGCATGTGCGAAAGAAACCACAAGAAAAAGGAGTAAAAAATCTGCGTACTGACTCTTGATCGTCAGGCTTGTGATCGATGTATGGATCATGTACAACAATGTGCTGCAAGAATACTTAGAAAGTGGATGCTTGCCCTGAAGAAAAGATCATACACAACAGTAGGTAGATCTGAGATGAGATCCAATACAGGAGCTACTTCAAAAATTCTCCCTTTACAAGGATAATAATTGGCTCTATGAGAAGGACAGAAAAAGTGTCCAATGCAAACTGAGCCTTATTATCTCTGTAAAGGAAGTTTTGTTGATACAACTCTTGTTTTTGATGTCATTAGATGCCATTTTTTCCCCAATGAGTATAAATAGTGGAAGGCACTACAGGGGATGTACTGCAGTAGGAGTGTCCTGAGTCCATGAGCATTTTGCTGCGGTTACTTCCTGCAAAGGTTTCAAGGCAGCATTCATACGATGGGTGAGGAAATAACAGGGAGGTCTTCAAAGCATGTTAGGGAAGAAGGTAAGATTCATACAAAGTTAAATTTGGGGTAGGGAGCTCACCATTGGTCATTGCAGGAGAGAGGTTTTCTCTTTCGTTATGTCGTCTGCCGAGTTCACGAGAGCCTTGTCTGGCGGGCTGTGCTGGTTGGCCCTCTAACATGGTGACGATGTCCATGCGGTCGATGGTGTTCAGGGCTGTGTACAAGGTCTCCACTGCAGCCGTGCAAGACAAGACATAACAAGATTACTCTCAGGTCAGTCGGTAGCTGCATGGTGAATGTGACATTGGGGCAGTCTGCGCTGACTTTTGGCTCGCTTGCCCTCGCGAGTTGCCCACAGGTTGAGTAGTGCAGAACTTTGCTCCAGCAGGGAGTTGGGATTCTCCACACGGATCTTATTGATGTCATCCACACTGAGCTGAAGCTCACGGGCCAACTCTAAGGAGAAGGAGTCGCAAAAAAACAAAAGAGGTGAATTAAAATCCCTTTTTTCTGTGTCTGTGGTTGGAGGGACGACCTCAACTTTCAAACATGAAAAGCAATATGGAGAACAATTGTGTTAACTTACCAGCCCAGCTCAGTCCCAACTGTTCTGCAATCACAGCCATCTTAAGCTCAGTCCTCTCCATGGCGCTCATCGATGCTGCAATGGGCAAAACATGCGACACTCATTCTCATGAAGAAAATGCCAGTGAAATGTTGCTACCCATTTTGTTTCAATTCTTTATTCATTTAGTTGGTTAACTTTGCCGATTTACAACAAATATGAAACTACTTATTTCACAGTAAGAATGTGTTCAGGTGGGTTTGATTAACCATGAGAAGTAGCGACGTGTGATTCATACCCATGGCAGGTTCGTTCAGCGCACTGTATCGTTCTCTTAGAGCCAGCGGGGTCAAAGTTCGCCTGCGGTCTTCACTTCCAATAACCTACCAATCAAGTTCACAACAATGAGCGTGGTTTATAGATCGATCGGGAGAGAGACGATGTTGATGTTCGCTGACTCTGTGTTGTACCTTGATACATGGAGGCATGGTAATGTTGAGGTTGCACAACACATGTTGACTATCTTCATACTTGGTGGTCTTGCGAAGGAACGACAGGAAGCCCGTGTGCTCTTTGCTACTATCCCTCACCTTGACCACAAGCACAAAAGAAGCAATGAAGACACACGACTGACATGCTGTACTTTTAAATGAACGGTTTAACACCTTCACAGAAACAGGAAGTCTGTTATCTCTAAAAGCCTGGAAGCTGAAGCAGCGAGGCTGCTGGGCAGCCTTCCGCACTGGGATGAGATTCCCAGAACATTCCAAGTGAAGTGGCATTCCCTCCATCACCTGTGAGATGAGTAAGCAAGATTTTTGAATTCTGCTTTTAATGCTTTTATAGTTTTAGCCGACCCACCTCGATGTCCCTGCTGCGGGCCACTTCTGTGAAGTTCTCATGCTGTTCCAGGGTTTTATCCATCTTGTCGTCGGTCATGCAGTAACAACGCAGGCGGCCTTCGCGTAACTCGTTCATCTTGGCGAAAACTACAAACTTTGCCATGTAAGGTACAGCTGACAGCTCTTTGTAGAGAAGGTTGGCAAAGGAGACGGACTCTGCTGTACGAGGACAGTCCGCCAGCCAGAACCTTGGAGCCACAACAAAAATGTGGTACAGTAAATAAAATACATCCGACATTAGGTTAACGAAACATTGAATGTAAATGTTTTTTTTTTTTTAATTGCTACAAGAGGGTCTCAGAGTGCCGGCTGTTTTTAAAGGTGTGGTTTTAGCTCCAGCTCTTGTACCTAACGTTGTCTACTGTGTGTATGGGTGGTTAAATGTAACCAGGTGACCTTACCGTGCAGATACATTGGTTGTAAAACTGGCACATTCTTTTGCATAGACAAGCTTAGTTGTGCCAGTGATGTCCTCCCATTGAGCGGCAGCTGTTCCACCTGAGAAGCAAGATGAGATTTAAGCGACTATGCACAACTCACCTAAAATATTTTCAACTTGTCTTCATTATGTAGAAGCATGTCCTACCTATGACAGAGCAAAGCAGGCGCAGACTGGTGGTATCGCCCTCCCCAGAGTCTCGTGGGCTCTCCCGCCAGGATGGAGGCAGAGGGATGCGGAGGCCGATGGGTCGGTGGAACTTTCGCCGCCGAGGCTCCACCGTCACCACGGGGCTAAAGTTGGCTTGGTTACCAAGCAGCTTAGCTACCAACTCATCTGGAACGGGCTGAGCCTGAGGTCAAATGTAAGTGATGGAGAAGTGGAACACCCCAAGGGTGCAGAAGTGATGAAACAAGATGTACAAATGTGATGGAGAGAGTCATGAATTCAAAAGAGGCAAGATGGAAGGGAAAAAAAGGTGAGAGCAGAGTAAATAAAAGAAAACAAACCTTGCTTTGAATAATACGTAGAGAAAAATCAAACCAAACTGTTTGTACAAGATAATAAATCATTTTTATTGTGTGAGACTTGATATCAAAGGTTTCTAGATATTTTCCCAACAAGGAAGAAAGATAAAACATGACTAAAACAGCAACATAAACATACAACTAAAAAGTGGGTAAAATTTAGGACCACATTAGTAATTTTACCTACATTCGCTTACCATTGACAACATAAATGGTAGTTTTAAGTTAGAAATAAAAATAAATTCTGCTGTCTAACAGACAAGATGAAGGCCCATAAATATTTGCTGTTGCTGAGCCATTGAAATTCTCAATAGTTCCCAAACAACTATATATTTCTTTCCCTAACAGCGCTAACAGTTGGTTTAAAGTGCATGATAATTTGGTGAATTTGTTTCTTCCCAAAACATGGATATATTCAATGCTTAATTAAAAGTGTTACAAACACATGGTTGCCTAACTGCACAAGCGGCCATTTTGATGGTCTCGTGTTACAGAGAGGATGTATCAAGGACTAGTAACTTTAATGCAGTGTTCACATAACTGAGTGAGCAAAGCTACAAATTTAGGGATTTGACTGACATAGAACAGAAAAACCACGGTGGTAATAGGGATGCATGTTAACTAATGGTCAGACTATCGGACTGATATAGGAAAATATTAAGTCATCACATTCATTGGTTTGATATCAATAAAAATGGGAAAAAAAACTTACGTAAGTGCATATATGTATCGTGTGTAGTATAAAAAAAGTTATTGGTATTGGTGGAAAATAAGAATAATTATGCATCCCTTGGTTGTATAATTTTAAAATCTTTGTGCAAGTCGAAAGTGATAACATTCACAAAATGAGCAAAAAAAAAATAAAAAAATCACAGTATGAAGTTAAATAAATGTATTTTGTCCTTATTAAAAATGGCATTTATTTTGATTATCTCGTTAGGAGGTGTGTGGTACTTTGCGGCCCCCCAGTACCATTGATAAAAAAAATAATTGTGGCCCCCTCCATTTAAACTGCCTATCCCTGGTGCACAATTTCATTTGATTAATATAATATATTCAGACATTATACATAATTATATTATATATATAATATTTATAACTGGCATTCCTCTTGTTGTCATATTTGTAAACGAGTTTTTTTTGTTGTATCTAATAATATGAAACATATATAATTAGATAAATGTATTGTTGTATATTATACTGTACAGTATGGTGAGTAATCACTGCTCAACACAGTAGATTTTCTGACTATTCTTCCAGTTTCTAAAGTCTACAAAGTGTCTGGACTGGTCCAGATGATCATCGTAGGGAGCAAACAGATACAGGAGATTCAAGGTCCAGTAAAGATAAAGAGAGTTTACATTATTCAGAATTTGGTAAGGGCACATACATCAGGCCTTTGTTTTTCAAAATACATGAAATCAAATGGCAGAAAATTATAACAAACAATGATGGAAAAAAAAATACCAGGTTAAAAAAAGTGTGCTTTTTACAATATATGGACATATGTGGACAGGTCAAGATATTTTTAGAGAAATTTCGGCCACTAGTCTATAGTTTTGTTTTTGTTGTGACAACCTTTATAATTACTTTCATTTTCACATCTAGAAAGGTGTCCCAAAATGTATGTCCATACAGTGTAGGAGAAAGAAAAGAGGAAAAAATACAAGGCCACAAACAAGCATCCAATAGTCTAAAGGTGCAAAGTGCATGCACTGTGTGATGTTGACAGCAAAAAAAAAAAAAAAGAAAGAAATCACAACCATGCAAGGCAATAGCTGATATGATGAGGACTTTGTTCAACATGCTTTTCATGACTGTGTCCTCCTTCCTTCCTTCTCCTCATCGTCCCATCTCACCTGCAGTCCCAGACGGACTCGCTTGGTGACCGCCGTCTCGGGAAACGTCGCCTGGACCAGCGGCACCAGTTTGCTCATCAACGAACCTCCTTCGGGGCCTATCAGGTCGCTCTCTTGCTGGACCCGAGACACGACGGCAAAATAAAGCGGGAAGTCGGTTGAGATGATGCGGCGAATTCGCTTCTTCACGAGTTCCTCCTGACTTTCCAAGTCTGTGCGGATAAGAAAATGAAATGATTGGCCGCGGTCATGCGTGAAGACCTTCATCGGGGGAAACATTCTTACCCTCGTCCATCCCATTGAGGATTGTTTCAAGAACCTCATCACCATAGCGATTGCGATGTTCTTTCCACACAGATCCATTCTCACTCCTCAGCACCACAAGCTCGCGGTCGCCACGACTCAGAGCAGCAAAGTGAGGGATCTCAACAATCACTGGTCTGTCACACAGGATTAGCAAATACATAATTTTATAAAAACGTCCTCACGCATAATTTTACCATTTTATGAAAAATGTATTTCTGTAATCTTCTGTCCAACCAAAGAAATCAAATCAAAACTCCAGTTTCAGCCCATTTCCCTCAAATAGTAGGTTTTAGAAAATAATCTATTGTTCTAATTAATTTTATTGCAATGTCAGACCTGAAAAAATATTTTATCAGAACTTTTGCTTGTGGAAAATGTCCAAAGTGAATTGCTTCCTCACCCAAGAAACTGCATGCCAGCTGGGCCGAGGGAGATTATTCTGCTGGCCAGGCCCTCTCCCTCCACAAGCGGAGGTGGGCTGGTAAGCTTCTGCGGCTTTACCAGGCGGCAGGTGATGCGGGTGGGAGCCGCACATGTTCTTGGGGGGATGATAACCCGCAGACCGTTGTGCCTGCTGCCTCGCATTGAGCCGCCACGGGCATCCACCATGAAACTGACCAGAAACCTGTTGTTGGACCCAAACACATTCTTTTCACATACTGATCACAGTTTAGGGTTGTAAAACGTTTTGCCGAACTGACCCTGTGTGAATGGGACTGGCGACTGGGCTGACGTTGTCTGATGTTTCAGTTGCCGGGCTGCTGGGAATCAGAGAATCTTCATCGTACTCTTTTGGCAGTGGGAGTGGAGTGTGCTAAAGACAGAAAAAACAACCCAAACCAAAGCTGCAATAAACATCTGAATTTAGATTAAAAACATCCTATCATGTCAAATACGTTAATGTATGTGCTCAACCTGATCGAGCTCGTGTTCTTTCAGGATTACAGTCTCGGGTGAAACACGTGGAATCCTGGGAATGGCTGGAGAGTAATTTCTGTTGTTCAAGAAACAAACAAACAAACCAAAAAGTCAGACTGAGATTGTTTTGCTGTTGCTCCCCCCTGGTGTTTTTATTTCTCAAGTGGTAAGTAAACAGTCTATGTTGGGTCCCCCGCTATCGAGTTTGTCTGTCTGCCCTGCTTCCCAGCCCCCTTACGCTGTGCCCAGCCCTCTCTCGTACTCCAGTGATTTCTTGGGGGAGAGGAAATCGTCATCATGGTCTTTCATGTCATCCATCTTCATGTACCTGGCCCCTTCTGTCCCCAGGAGCTCCTCTCCTTCATAGAATAACATGCCAAAGAGAGCGAACAGACCGAGGTCAGGTTGGTCAAACCGCAAAAAGGGGAAGAGAGAGAAAGAGAGAAAAGGGCAAGGTGTTAATCAGCCGTCCGAAGGGTTAGACATCATGGAAACCAGGCAAGATGAAGCATGAATGATGTGGATGTGCACAGTCACTTGTTAACACAATTAACAACATCACAACACTTCAACAATGACAATGTTTTATGAAAGACCAACTCATCCAAATTTGAGGACTCAAGAGAACAAGAATGATTACACATTTAAGATGATTACTCTAACACAGTCTTCACAACGGAAAGCAAGCCAGCAGAATCTAATGTGAGTAAAGTTAATTACTTACCCCCACAAAACAGCCCATTTGTGTTTAGCTCACAAGTAATGAATAAAAACAATTATTTTTTACCATGTCAGCTATTTTTTTTTGCCCTCTGAAAAAAGTGCACAGTTCACTGGTTAATACGGATTATTACATCACGAGAGACCTGGAGCCTGTCTTGCATATGTGTGTTGTCACATGTAATGAATATTTTAAATGTCCACTAAGCTACCTTCTATATTTAGAGCAACAAAATACTAGATACTAGAACTGTGCACCAATCGGTACTAACTTGAATAGAGATGCAAATCGACAGAAAATAAATTCAGAATCATTCAAGTGAGAATGAATCATATTGTTATATGTATTTGTGTCACCGATATGTTTGCATGACAATGTGTGTGACGCGTATACAGTACGCATGTGGGGGGGAATCTTCAAGCATGACACCCAGAAACATTAACGTGCGTATAGAAATGTTTTGCTGTCCTACAACAAGTGTTCAATGTTGCAGAAGTAAATTTAGGTGTGATGAAAATAACACTAACATGATTCACTTGTATTACATAATGGTACACAACATAAGTCCATGCAAATGCGTTCCCCACCACAAACATTCAAGTTAGTGAATGAGTGCTATTGCAAAGACATATAAAGGTTAAGAGTGTGGCTATGCGCACATGGCAGCGAGATATCACAGTGAACGCCAGCACAGACAAGAGAGCAGAAGATAACAATGGAGAGGGTGAGCTTGAAATGGAAAAACACACTGTACTTCATTACGGCAACCTCCCAATGGGAGGGGATAAAAAGACATGCATACCTAAAGTTAGCTGTGCAAGTCCTAAAAAAGGTACAGAAGAGTAAAACATGAATAACCGAGAGGTCCAGTTCAATATATTCATCGTACAGTGAACCTGTTAAAAAAAAAAAAAAAAAGATATTTAACTGACTACTCTGGTGTCGTACCTTCATCTTCGGACACATCCAGTATCTCATCCACTGTTTCTGGAAAACTCATACGGTGTTTTTCTGTGGTAGTCTAAAGGGCAGAGAAAACATTGAAATAATCTGACCATGTCTATCTTGCACCAAGATTTCCAAACATCTCACCATGGAAACAGTTTCCTCAGTCACAAGCTTTAGCACATCAATCACAGAGATGTAGCCCAGCCTCTTGGCAATGGAGAGCGCTGACGTCCCATTCTAAAAGGCACACAATGATCACATGATAGTAACGTTTCATTAAGGAGAAGGTGCTGCCATGCTCACCGTGGTGGTCTCGTTCGGCTGTGCTCCATGCTTCAGCAGCAGTGTTACAATGTCTGTGTGTCCTTGCTGAGCGGCCTGGTGCAGGGGAGTGTAACCGAGCTAGACAAGATAAGAAAGCCGTCATCGGCATCAATTTATTTCTGACTTCCTTAGTGCACTTATGACAGACAAATGACATCAAGCTGTTATTCCCTGAAGGATACATTGCATCTGTGCCTTTAAAGCGTCACATTGCTTACAACCATTCATTAAAAAAAATAAATACTGTAGACTCATATCTGAAGATGTTTGTTCTCCGCTGACACGGAAACCTGATTGAAATGAATTTCCTGGACATTGTGTTCATAAAGCATTTCATATAAAAATGAATGCTGACAGAATGTTCCTGGCCACATTCCAGGCAAATCTTTTATTCAGGCTTCGCTTTGACCTTCCCGAAATGTCCACAGGAAGTCCTCTGTCAAATCCTCTGCAATCATTTGCATGTGCATAGATAAATACACTTTATTAATCCTGGGAGATTAAATGAGGACACACAAGTACAGTGTATACAATTTGCAGTTGATACGTGGCAATTCTGTATATACACAAAGAGTAATAGCTATCTAGTGTAGGGTATAAGAGTACTATGAATTCATTGTCCAAATGAGTTCATTTACAGCAGTGCGGCTATAAAACTGCTGCAGATGAATTTCATAACCAGAAGGAGGAGCTCACCCGTGTTTTGCTGTTGACGTTGGCCTGTTGCTGCAGCAGGAACTTCACCATTTTGATGTTGCCATAGTGACACGCTACATGGAGAGGTGTGTAGCCCATCTGAGATGACACATTTACAACCAATGACTTTTAACATAAAATCCAACCTAACGGTTTAAAAATGGCTGACCTTCAATCATAGTTGACATTTCATGCATATGCACACTGATTTTTGTATTCTTCACTCTATATTTTGGGTTCCTGAGACATGAGTACATATGGTAGTGGGGGAAAATTCATTTTCTAAAGGGATGACGTATGTACCTTATATATACTATGATGGAATAAATTGCATAAGATGATATGCAAATGTATCAGCGGTTTGTCATTAAGAAATGAAAGTTGTCTGACAAACAATATGTTCAGCGATCTAAAAAACATCTATTTTTATGTTTGATTGTGACTTCAGAATGACCTTGCAAGGACTGGTAAAAGATTATGGACAGGCTGGATGCGGGACATCATTTCCAGATCCGATCTATGGTCTATTAGTGACAAAACAACCATGACCTTGAGTACAGTAACAATGTGGAAGTGCAATGAGTCAAGCCTATTGTATGTCAGTAATCCACGAGGATATTGGGCTCTAGAGATGTGAATCAAGCTTCTGATTGATACAAAAGATCGATTTTCAGAAACCTTACCCTTGTAGCAGCATAGACCGATGCGCCTTGCTTCACTAGGATGTCAGCAATGCCAACGTGTCCCTCCTGTGCCACAAGATGGAGGGGTGACAATCCGCTCTGTGTGGAGGGGAAAAAAAAAAGAAGTCATACACATTTTAAATCACATTAGCACAAACATGTCTAAATGCTCTTCTTGCCTTGTTGCCAAGGTTGACATTCGCCTGTTTGGAGATGAGCAGAGAGACCATGTCGGGCCTTCCTTCCTGCGAGGCCAGGTGGAGAGGCGTGACTCCCTGTAGAGACTCAGCATTGGCTGAAGCTCCATACTGCAACAGGCTGTTAGCCACCTCCATCTGATTCTGCTTGGCTGCAATGTGCAAGGCGGTGTAGCCGTTCTAAATACAAATGAAAAATGAGTCAAATATCATCAATTACATGAATTGTATGAAGGTACTGTACCCTGGCTGCACTGTGTGGGGAACCCCCTTTGCTGACGAGCAGATTGACAACATCCAGGTTGTTGTGATGCACAGCGACATGCAGTGGAGTCAGACCATTCTGCAAAAATGTATTCTGAAGTGATTGTTTTGTACAAATCATTATATTTACTCTAAACTTCAGTGTTTCTTGCCTTCCCAGCAGCATTAGGGTTAGCTCCTCTCTCCAGCAACAGCTCAGCCACATCCACCTTGCCGTACTTGGACGCCACATGAAGCGGAGTAAAGCCTTTCTGCACAGACCCATTAAGAAATGGATTTTAACAATTGGAAAACAAAACAAAAATGGCTTTGCAACGTACCTTTGTCATTTTAGTTTGCTGTGCGTCCATGTCCAGCAGGATACGCACAGTTTGAGCGTGGCCCTCCCGGGAAGCGATGTGGAGAGGCGTGTGTCCTGCTGTGGTTGTGGAATTTGGTTTGGCTTTGTGCTCTAACAGCAGTTTCACAATCTCCTTGTGGCCCATTCGAGACGCACAATGCAGAGGCGTTTGGTCATCCTAGCAAAGGTGGTAAAAGATGATTTGAAATGTAATTGGCTGCTTCCTTGTGGTGTTTAGCTCAACAATATTAAAGTTGCTGCTTCAATGTTTGGCAAACAAACTTATGTAAAGTTCTACCTTGGCTTTGGCATCCACTGGTGCTGCATTCTGTAGCAAAAACTCTGCCACCTCAAAGTGTCCTGCCCGGGAAGCCATATGGAGGGGAGTTTCAACTTTCTGCCCACGCACACATAAATGACACATACACACATCAAGTCCATAATCAATATTGATAAATGTACACTTTTCCAAAAACATCATCATTCAGGTGCTCTTACGCAGCTTAGTTAAGAATATAACTCACCACATTAGAAGCGCTGGGTGAAGCTCCTTTCTGCAACAGGATCTTCACAATGTTGAGGTGGCCCATGAAAGACGCCACATGCAAGGGTGTCAAGCCAGACTATTTCAAAAGAATGGAGCTTTAGAAGGATTGTGGTCATACTATACAGTACAACACAATTGTTTGATTCTTTTATTCGATGGTTCTTCATTTCATGAGTCAAACACCTTACCTCAGTCACGGCCTCTAGCGATGCTGCGTGTTTGAGCAGAAGATCCATCACACGCATGTGGTTCTTTTTACAGGCAATATGCAAGGGAGTAAAACCATTCTGAAAATAGGAAAATTGTTTAAATTCACATCCATTTTGAGTTTTATGGTCTTATGTTTTATGAGCACTGACCAGTGCCCGAGAGTTGGGTTTGGCGCCCTTGTCAAGCAGAACTTTTGCCATTCGGTGGTGTCCACAGTGTGCGGCCACATGTAGAGGTGTCAGGTGGTCCAGCGTGATGTCATCAATGTCTGCGTTATACTGTAGAAGCTGCTTGACACAGTCTACGTGGTCCCCTTGTGCTGACATGTGGATTGGAGACAGGCCATTCTGGAAAAATAAATGTTGATATTTGAGTCCCTTGCAAAATAGCAGACTATACTTTAATACTACATAAAAAAAAAAATGTTAGTTTCATTTTGCTTTCAAAAAAGGTCAGCATAGTTCTCTACTCAAAATGCATTACCTTGGTCTTGGCCTGGATGGGGGCTCCGTTGTCAAGAAGAATTTCTATTATTCTGACGTGACCATTTCTGGCTGCACAGTGCAGAGGAGTGAGCTCATCCTGGAGCGAGATACTTTCTATTAGTGGCAGTGAAAAGCATGGAGTGAATCCAAGCCTACGATAAGATGCGGCACCTTGGTCTTGGCATCTATTTGTGCCCCTCTATCCAGGAGGAGTCGGACCATGATCACGTTCCCTCGTCTGGATGCGATGTGCAGAGGCGTAATCCCATTCTATAGAAATATATACATGCAAATTAGATACATGCATGAAATGAGTGGAAAAACAACAACGCACATGAGCAGACATTGTTCTATCATTCACACAGCACTGCTGGAAGAGATACAGAAGCAAAATTGTTTCAAAATGTGTGGAAGGACAAAAAAAATGCATCCGCCATGATAAACTGCGTTTCACTGAATTCTATACCTTTGGGGTGAAATTGACATTCGCTCCTCTGTTGAGAAGAAGTTGAGCAACGTTCAAGTTTTCATAGTGTGCGGCAATGTGGAGGGGCGTGAATCCAGTCTGCAAGGACAACAAAGCTCGACTTATTTGCCACTCATTGAATGGATTATCTTAACACGAGCAACATCGCATACCTTGCTGAGCACATCGGGGTTTGGGTCATTCTGCAGAAGCACCGCAGCTGTGCGTGTATCGTCATTGCGTGCCGCAATGTGCAGCGCCGGGAGGCGGACCTTCCCCTTGGTGCCGTAGTTGATGAGCAGGGCTACAATATTTTCATGGCCCTGCTGGAGAGCCACGGCCAGAGGAGTGAATCCATCCTGTAGAAGAGCAGACACCCAGAAACCTGATTGATTGCACACATACAATCAGAGCAAGTGTCAGCAAGTGAAAGCTGATGAGCGCACAACACGATGGTTTGACAGGATCAGCGGGATAGCATTGAGCAGATTTGTCAGATTACTGACAGAAAACGTCGTTTGTTCTTTGATACCTCAGTTGGAATGCTCTGATTAGCCCCGTTCTCCAGAAGAAACTTCACAACCTCTAGATGGTTTTCTTGTGCAGCCATGTAGAGTGGAGTGAAACCCTTCTGTCTCAGAAATAAACATACACACACGCACACAAGCACGCACAACAGAGATGCCAAAAGCGAGATAGAAAGTTACAGATACACACACACACACACGAGGATGCACACTAATACACAGAAATATTGAAGCAAAGACACGTGTGAACATCGCTATTGTCAGAACAATACAATGGTCTCACAGTAGGCGCCGGATTGAAAAGCAGCTGAGAGGGAAAGCACACAGCATGGGGCCTCACCTGGGACTGAGCATTGACGTTGGCCCCGTAATTAACCAGCTCCGTGACGACCTGCTCCTGCCCTGCCAGAGCTGCAATGTGCAGGGCCGTATTTCCTTTCTGGGTAAACACATACACATAGCAATGAAAGTGCATAAACAGCTACAGTGAGACAAGATGTTCAAAATTTTGAACAATTTGGTCATTCTGTGCGCGTACATCATACTGGAAGTGTAGATAATAATCTTGTCTGTAAGTATTCTGCACCAAAAGCAATTTATATACAGTGGGTTGCATCACAATGAGTTTGATTGGCTTGTAACTCAGTCTGTAACCAATTCAACTTTATTTACAAAGAACTTTAAAACCACCACAGCTGCATTCAAAGTGCTGAACATAAAGTATAAATAAATAAAAACAAACGGGATGAGTCAAAAGCCAAAAGATAAAAGGTGTTTGAGTTTTAGAGATGGACAGTGAGGAGAAAGAAAAAATTTGATTGGTTGTTAGAGCGGTAAAGGTTTGCTTCCATGTTTTATTTAACTCAACTTTATCTGTAAGGTTCACCCTTTAATCAATATGCCATTAATTTTATGATGTGGTTTCAGGACATGACCTTCTTCATGCTAATTAGCTAATATAACAGTACCTGGATTTCTATAACGCTGGGAGGTGTCCTGCACATGCATTTCATCAAAATGGTAAAAATGCTGTTGTTGCGGACAGACTGCTGTTGTGTTACCTTTGTAGTAGTCTCCAGTACAATTCCATTGTGAAGTAATTCCAGCACCATTTTGACATGGCCTTCTTTTGAGGCCAGGTGAAGCCCATTGAGCCCATTCTGAGGGAAAAATCCATTTTATCATGAAGGGATTACACAATGATTCCCTAAACAACAAATCATAATGACATCAACAAGGCAGACACTTGTATATAAACCATGCATGATAAAAAAAAATTGTTTGCTAACACAGAAGCTGAAACCCTCAAACCAGAGCAGGCCATTACTTACACAGAACACCACAGATCATTAGCAAAAAACAAAGTCTACAAAGATGAAAATGAGAATGAAATCATTTTCATTTGATCAATGATCATGACAGCAGAAGGAGCGGACGGCGGCAGAGGTGGAGGAGGACTGGAGCGAGATGGCAGGCCGCTGGTCTCGTGGCTGGGAAGAATACAAGCCGTGTGGGATAGGTCTGACCTCACACAGCCTTCCTTCAGCCGCACAGGACATGTGAGGTTGGACCTTTCCCGCACCACTGATATTATTCCTCTGAGTGGAGAGACCACAGCAGACCATCACTCTACTGCAAACACAGGAGAGCGGTGTGGAAGGAGGAAGATGCAAAAAAAATGAGGGCGACTTAAATAAGGAACACACTAAAACGGGGGGTGCTGTTGTTGGGTGGAGAGAGAAAGGAAAACAGAGTGAAGCAGTGTGCTGGTGAGCAAGCCATTCTCAAGACACCACCATCACCACAGTTTAGACCCCCCTTGCACCCAAAATAGTACACTAGCAGACAGAATGGCAATGCATCATGTAAAAGTCACAACCAGCAATTTGTATCATCTGAGGCTCTATTTTCGTAGACAGCGTACACGCGGCGTATGGCGCCATCTTGATTTCGGTGCCTGGCCTCATTGTCAACCGTGAGTGCACACACATCATGCAGAAAAAGGCAAATGTTCCATAATTTTGAAGCCTCTTGGGGATTATTCTTAATCATTCAAATATGACAAGGTGATTAAACAATCTTCGCTGTAATGTGCCAAATTTTTAAGAATTTTTAACTTTCACATTACAGGGACTTCAACACACTGAGCAAAAAGTAAATAAGAGTGAAAGTAACACATTTTTAAATATATAATAAAAAATGGCAAGACAGTTTTTAAATGTTTTAAATGCATTTCCATTTGTGTTACAGTGGATAAAATGAACTAAGTGCATTTGTTATAAGGTGTCTTTGTTGTTGAGGTCTTTCTAAAAAGTATAACATGATGTTGAAGGAAGATTGTGACAAAGTGTGACGGCACTCATACACACACATTATGTTTTTGGTGACGTTACAAGTGCTTGAGGGCAGCGGTCCGTGGCCTATTACCACGAAGAGCAAGCGTCAGATAAAAGGATGTGGGATGAAAGAGGTGGAGGCAAAGAAGACACCATTTGCCCATTTATCACCTGCCCTGGAGGCCTGAGCATGCATATACAATACATGGCAGAGTGCAATGGCACAAAAAACTATAATAGTGCATGGATTACTGCACTCATCATGCAGACCGAAAATTTAAATTCAAAACACAGAGCATCTAAGGCGGCGGAGGCAACAATCCAGCAGGTCACACATTCTAGGTCATTTCTCTTAAGACTTTGAAAGTGGAAACAGAGAGTGGCTCCATTTGCAAAATTTCATTATAAGCAAATCCTGAAAATGGAGCTCCTGCAACTCTCACCTGATTGGCTGTATTTATATCAATGCCATTCTTAATGTGTTCCAGAGCCTTGTCCAAGTTGCCAGAACGGGCCGCTCGGAGAAAACTGTTTCCAGCGTCGGCCTGCAAACACAACCGACAAAAAGGAGAGGAGGGAGGGATACGGGGTAAAGTAAAGGACACACAAAGAAGAGGAATAAAGAGGAAAATAGAGAAAGACAGTTGGGTTAAGGATTGGGACTGTTCAAAATGACCTATTGGCTTTCCGCTCATTTTATTCCTCGCTTAAGATCCTTCTGTTTTTTGATAGTGCATTTTGAAATATCTGCACTAAGAAAGAAGTGCATTGAATGCTGTGATAGGCGGGTGATCTAATTTTACCCAAGTGGGATAGTTCAATGGAAGTTTATTGGAAAAGTAAACAAATTTTGTTGCAGTTGTATCCAGGCGGGCATTTTGTGATCTTGGGTACTTATGAGGTTTGATGTATGAGTCTAATGAAAAGTGCCAAAATGTTGAATGAAAAGAATTTAGCGCAACCCCAAAGCAAAGACAATCTAAGTCCAAGGTATGTACCATTCCGTTCACATTTGTAATGTTTCCACCCAAAATACATTGAGTTGAGTAAAAAGGTGTTTGGCAGTTGCACGGCATAGCCATTGTCTCTTAAAGCAACAGCAAGTTTTTTTTATGATGCATGTTTTGCTTGTGTACATATCACTCCTGGACAGCCGGGGGTGCTGTTCAAACATGATCACTCATGCAGCATCTAAATGAGCAGAAGCAAGAAAGAACACAACCTGACTGCGGCAAACTCTGCAGCCTCTCATCTCATTTGCATAATCTCCTCTCTTGCCCGCCATATTCCTCCTCCCCACCTTACTATCCATCTAAAGCCAGCGGTCAGTCAAACTACTCGTTCAGCGATGCATTCATTCGAACCGGACAACACTTAATGCTACATCACACACACACTGCTTTTGCTCTCTTTCAACTTCAGTGCCTTAAGCTTTGTCATTTTTTGTTGCAGCATGTTAGTCCTCTTTTGACAGAGGCACTGAGCTTGATTTAAAAAAAAAAAAAAAAGTGAAAGGCTCCACATGCCTGCAGGAGAGGCATTGCAACAAACGACACAACAGAGGCTCAGCATGACTCTAATGGCAAAGCATAGTGCAAAGACAGGTCACTTGAGAAAAAAACAGTTGGAGTGATTGTACTTGGAAAAGGAAAATGAAAAAAAACCAAAAGCTGCTTCCAGCTAAAACACTTCCTGGATTAATCGTATGCACAACACACTCCTTGTTCCTGACAAAAAAATATACCAACACTTACTCTTGGTGGATAGTTCAAAATAAAGCATTTAGAGCTGCATAAATCGTCTTCCTTTGTGTGAGCACGTTGACCCTGCTGAGCCACTTGCCCGAGTCAGTCACTCTGACAAATTTTTACTCGTTTCCAAACTTGATCAAGAACCATGATTAGAAAAAAAGAAAAAAAAAAAGAATCGAAAATCTTTAGTAGAACAATCGGGTTGATTATATCTGGGATGGTTGAGCTAGTGAAGCAAGCAAAACCAGTATTCTAAATGTGTAAAACTGTTCATTCTAAGCCATAAAATGCACCCGGGACAACAGAGTGGCATTCTGTTGCATGAAATGTTTGAAAAGTGCCATGGTGACACCAGAAACATCCTGTCATCACTGCGGGAACAAACACAGCTGATGCAGGCACACATCCACCATGGAGACACCTTAGAGACCTCCCAAACAAGAGCTCATGGCACAGCTTGCCGACAGAGCTGAATGTTAATAACACGTTAATGACAAACAAACTTTCTCACCAAAGCAAAGCGTTTTCATCTGCATGGGTATCTGCTTGCGTCAAGAACATGTGTGCGCACTGAGATAAGGATGAGTGAACTCCACCCATTTCTAAAGTCAGAAATAAACTGACACGCAGAGCAACACCCTTGAAACGTTTTGAAAATGTTGCTTGCTGGGAGGGCCAAGGCATGATTTAGATGAATGTGTTGCTCCCTGATTATTCCCACGGAAAGGACACGCTTCACACTCTAGCGCTGAGCAAAGCTGTGTGAGCCAATTAATCATTCTATTTGTAGAGAAAGAAACAAGATACAATAAACTGCTCCACAGCTCCCCCATAAACAAGTGCGACATTGCAATTGCACGCAGTTGAGTAATGCTAATGAGGACGTGCTTGGCGTAAGAGAAGGCAAAATTAAATTAAAACACCGGAGGATACAATTTTTCTGAGCAAAATGGACCGCTATCAACTCCCCACCACCTTCTTTCTGCTCTGCTGGTGCTGCAGCAGTCAGAAATGACATCACCCCCTCGCCGGTGGACTGCAGTGTTTGAAAGCTCGCCGTTTTGTGTGCGTGTGTGTGCAAGATCAACATCCACGTCTCCCTCTGAAATGGATGACTACATCCGAAGAATCTCCAGCTTTTACAAAGCCCTAATTGTGTCGCTGAGCGCATAAACAGAGAAACACAAAGTCGATTATTTGAGATAATAGAATCAACGTTTGTGGACTGCAAATAACATAGTAATTGTAGACATTTGCATTTGAGAATGGACCTTTCTTACTTGTCTCTGATGTTCATTCAGAATCATATTAATATATTATCAAGTAATGCAATGCACGTAATACCGCTAACTGACTATTAGCAGCTCGACTCATCCCAGAGATTGCTGGTTTAATCCACATCTCTTTTCTCACAGTCTAAATACGTTGGCCTCGGTAAAGGAAATCAAGCTAGGGATTAAACTAGGACCTTGTTACCAGTGCAACAGGGAGTTAAATCCTTTAGCTCTTCCACAGAATGTCAATGGAAGAATATCACTGCCAAACATTCGGATACTGTTTCAGTGAACCTCAGCTGAATTCTCGGCTTGTATATTTGCGCTCATCCTTCTTTTTGGATTTAATCATACATCTTTGAAGCCTTCCTGATAATCTCAATTTGAATGCCCAATTGGCTTGAAAAATAGTGTCTACATGAACCCCAACAGAGTGGGATGGGACTGTTTCTATACAGTTTACAGGAAGATGGAGCAGCGGATATGAAAATTCCTGCAGAGTACTTAAACAGCTATTTCATCATCCTTTTCTGCTGACTTGCATTTGTTCAATAAATTGATTGTCTTTCTCGGGCTTTTTCCCCTTTAGCCTCCTACATCTCTGCTTTCGTCTCTCAGGCTGATCCATCAGATTGCGAGCTGGTTCCGGATGCAGAGACGTACGTAGTAAGTGTTGACTCAGTCAGTTGGAGGCCCGTGGGACCGCTCTCTGCATCGGGCACATTTACAGAAAGCGAGCGAGCGAGCGAGCACGCCTATGAAGCGGTTACAATGTTGCACTCAACACGTTTGTCAGCATAGAAAACTGTGCTCCAAAAATGACAAAGCACCATCTCCGTCTTTATTATTTACTTTCTCACTTTACTTATTGATCAGATAGCTGTCCCTGCTTCACCCACACTGCTTTTAGATAAAGTGACATTGTTGTTGACAATCTTTGAGCAGATGAAAATAATGATTGAAGCCATCGTGTTTTGGAGCTCATAAATAGGAGCTATGGTAAACACAATGTACACAGTAGCTCGCTCTAATTAAGTACACATCATTATCTTCTAATGACCGGATGACTGATCTGCAACCTAACAGCTTTGAGCTGCCAAGGTTGTATCATTAGTGTGAATAAACAAAATCTATCAGGTTGCACTTGCAGCAAAACCCAGTGAAGTAAATTACAGTTATCGCACATAAAATTTCACAATAATTCAGCAAAGGCCAGAATTTATCGACATGCTGCATTGTGGATATTTGCTTTGGGGCAAAATTACAAGTTGCACAGTGTAAACTGGACGCAATTCATTTTCAGACCTACAAAGAACGGAACTCTACCTGGATTTCGATAACTCCTCTCTCTAATGACTTACATGCAAGCTGAAACAGTTGTTTGTGATTCTGTTGGCTCTCTGGATTATAAAGTCTATAAAGTGTTCAGTAAAGTTACTCTGAATGGATTCAATTAATTGACCAGCTAATTAGTCGCTGACCTCCAGTTTACTTACCCGGCTAATCCTAGTTGACATCATAGGATTGGAACATCAAATAAAGGAACAAGTGAAGTCAAAAACAAGACTACTCACATGTACACTAATCTTTGAGGCGCACACAACACACTTGCATAGATAATTCTGAGCAATCGGGAAACCTCCCATTTTGCAATAGTGGTTCTCATTTCAATAACTTTGATTAAAAACTCCTTTTTAAAGTGAGCACTGAATAAACAATTTGGCTCATGCTTTTAACAACTACCAAATCTGTGTAAGGCATTGACAGAAACCAAGAGAAAGTGGCAGGTTCAACTAACATCGCAGGTAAAAGTTTTTGCAACCTTTCTGATTTCCTTGCTCAATCACTTTGTCAGACAGAAGGTAAATTAAAGATGGAAATTGTTTGGGGAACAAGACAAGGGCAGTCTTTTAAACGGAAGATAGTAGGAAACCTGAATATGAAGAGTTGTTGGATAAAGTCAATTAAAACTGAGAGCCCAGCAGATATAATTGGACCTCTGGCAGATACTTATCTGAGAAAATATTTGGGTGACCATAGTACTAAATGGCCAAAAAGAGGCAGAAGAGGAAGTAAAACGTACTCACTCGGAAAGTGATGGTCTTGACCGGCATGCCTGTTGGCCCTCCACTGCCTTTCTTATGTTCTGTTTCTCCCAAATTGAAAGATGTCTTTCAAATGTCACCATGCAGGGCACGCCGATCCCCGTCCGACGTAAACACAAGCACACACACCCACACAGGCGCGCACACTTCAGTAAGCTGGACCCGGCCGGCTTGGTGGGTGGAGAGATGGGGGGAGGGTGGGGTAAGGGGCCCAGGGTTTTATCTCTGCAGGAATGTTGCCTGTATCTAAAGACACACATTTTACTAGCCAGCAAAAACCAATGAGCACTGCAAACCCTCAACAAGAATCTCCTACCTACTGTACATCCTTGGTAAATGATTTTAGTTTTGCCCAGAGGAATTTCCGCCCAACTTTTCACCCAGATCTTTGAGTTCCAACCTTGCCCTCATCCTCCACCCTGACACTCCAGACTCTGCTCTGCTTTCTACCTCACATACCCTCCACCATTCAAGATTTGGTTGCACCATCACCTCCACTTTATCCCTCCTTTCTCTTGTCCTGTCTCCCCGACATGTCACGCCCATCTCTGCGTCCCCTGTATGTTTTGTGACAGCTACACAATCATTTGTTCACGGACCATAAATAGACCAAAATAGACTTACTGTGGAAAATGGGTGTTTTTTTTTCTCTTAGGGGTGGGGGGGGTGCAGATCTGTTTCAGTTTGTGAGGTGACTTACAGTGACAAAGCGCTTGGCGAAGGGGTTGCTGCCACCACCCTATGACAATGGGCCAGACACTCGGCTTGGGGGGGGGCATAAAGGGGGCCAGCCCCTCAAAAGGCCCTGCCTCCTTTAATAAAGCGTCCGTCATTCCTTAGTTGAAAAGGCTCTCTTTTCTCTACCTCTCCCCTCCTCGCTGCCTCTCCTGGCTAAATGCTGGGAAAAGCACATCACTGCCAAAACCATGCAGAGAGATAAATGCTGAGGAGAGGGACCAAGAAGGGGGGCTACGTAGAAAGACGGCTATATAGAACTTGGTAGCACCAGACCGTAACCTGGGAAAAAAAACACTAGATGGGACATCTTTCCTGTCCATACTAAAAGTAGTGAGGACCACACTACTGCAAAATAGTAATCTCAATCTGCTACACCGCCATCCAGTTCAGCTGAGAAAAAGATCATCAATGTCTATAATAAACCTTTGGGGGAGTTAAAATAAACCAAGACACACTCCAGTTTGGTGGTAGAGTTGATTTAGATTTGGGACAGACGTGGCCTCTGCACCCGATGTCGGGTCCGCCCTGTTGACAAGATAAAGGGCTTCGGCTGTCCACGTGTGCTGCTTGTAGCGATTATATTGCCTTTGTCCTGAGGTGCCGGACAGGCTCAGTGAAGAATCAACATCAATAATGACCATTTCTCAGTTGTTTTGCCTCAACTCACATTCCTTTAACCATCAGTATATCTTAGAATAAGGAATATCTGCTCTAAAAGTACCCTGCAAGATAATTAACAGCCAAATAAAGTAAAATACAGGTGATGCAAACAAATATTCTGTTTTCATTTAGCCTGTCTGAAAGGGTAAAAAAAAAAAACGTATGTATGTTAGGACGCATCATTACACACACACTAAATGACAATGATGTTGAGAGCTTTCCTGAATTTGCGAAGCTCTGTGGGAGAAACATTTCAAGGTATTAGAAACACAGTGTGAAAAGAAAAAGATGGCGTAAGATGTGTCATCAGTGGTCCGGGCTTCCATTAGTTTTCCTAAGTGGACAGACAGCGATCGGGAAATAGAGGGCAGAGCGAAGTGAATACGTACGTCTTCACATGTCTTGATATTGAGCACAATCTGAGAAAATTAACTCAGCTTCAAAGAACTGCGAATGAGTCGGCAACAGACAGCATCTGCTCGCAGATCATCAAATCTTCGTATTAGGCTGGGAAATGACGAAACCCAAATATGATGCCTGGCAAAAGGGATAAAATCACCAGTCTGAGAGGATGTTCACTCAGTTGTTTAAATTTGGGGCCAAACGGTCCATTTGTGGCACGCAGAATGATAGTTTGATGATTTTTTTTTTTAATTACTTGTTGGTGACCATAGCTCATGACAGCTTTTGGCGAACATAATTTTGCAAAGACACAAGTGGAAGGAAGAGATCTTCTGTTACCCAGTCACCTCTTGTTCAATATATGTGATCAAGGCAAAAGGTTGGCGAGTCAGGAGTTAGAATGTTTTCTTGTTGTGCACCCTGACATGTCTTGAATGCACAGAAAAGGAAATGAAGGAATCAGATTGTCATGACTCAACTACAGTGGACATGCTGAGGAGATGAGAGAAAGGATCTGCTCACCAATCTTGATCCCAATCTTAAAAAGTGCTAAGATTTTGATCTCAATAATAAAGACTGAGAAGATTAGATTTTCGACTTTGTTTTGAATGCTTGAACCATATTTTGTGGAATATTTGATGACACACCCACACTCCATCTCCAATTGAGTTTGAGCCTTCATCCAACCTGCATGCTGAGTGAGCGAGCTTCTTGTTTCTCACCTGTCAGGGAAAAGGTCTCATTAAACCATCATTGCACAGACAGATCTTAATTACAGGGAAAATCATCCAAACCATTTGGCTCAAAAGTTTTGATTCAGTTCGTTTGTTCTGTTTACACAACTTTTTTTTTAAATTGTGAGCATTTAGTAAAGATGGCGCCACGCGTGGTTACGGCAATCCTATTGCAGAGGTGCGTGTCCTGCTTCGTAAACCTCTCCAGTTGGATATAAAGTGACAGAAGCAACACCCTCCAGAGATACCGGTAACGAATCTTGATATCTATACCGCAATATTCCGATACATAAAATGGACGACTTGGAATTAAAACTATCTTGAAGTCACATAAGAAAAATTATATCTCTAATCAACTCAACTCTAATCAGTTAGAGCAAGTACGACCTAATATTAAATAAACTCTAAAAACAAAGCTGGCTTCATTGAACTACTTAAATGCTGCCTAACACAGGCATACACATTCAAAATGGCACACGTTCATGGACCCTTAAACCGGCACAGACACACATTAGTTAATGCATGCAGTTATTAATTCATAGTAACATAATGCAGCAATTAGCAATCATCCAAATGCATACCAGGCAAACTGGATATTTCAGGCAGTGTACTCAAATGGAGTAAAATTAATTTTGATGAACATTGTAATTGGGGTATCATTATAAGTGATGTAAAGCAATTGGGCTACACACCGATTTCAGGAATAATATTTAGGATTTGTATAGTATAGACATTTTCAGTCTATTAGGACCTTCAGGGCTTTAAATTTTAAATCGCACATTTAGTGATTAATTTTCTCCCTGTGTTTTTGACACTTTTCACTCCAAGTAGTCTAAGTTTAGGGTGCACGCCAGTCAGATGAGACAGACTGCAGCCTTCCTATGGCTTATGACTTCCCTTGGTAGAAAATAAAAGTAAAATCCAAAGGAACACCAAGTCATATGCCATGAACAGGGAATCACGTCTCCTTTATGAAAAAAAAAAGGGATTACTGATGGTAGTGTTGAAATCCAATCCCATATTTTAAAAGAACAAAATAGAAAAGAAAAGTCAGTTTGTAAAATGCTGAATAAGATCAGCGTTGTTAAAAATGTGCGCAAAATTCTGTCTTGATAACCATCATGATTTGCTAAGCATCAAAAGGTTAACTCTGGTAATTGGTTTTGCCTTTTCTTTAGCTTGCTTGTGACACTTATTTAAAAAATATTGGCTGGTGATATTAACAGCTGTTGACTTGTGACATTTAATCATGTTAGATGGTTGGATGAAAAACTGGAACTGGAGAGCCCCTAAAGGGCATTTGTTTGCCCTTATAGGTCCCGCTGTACATTAGCTCCAAGCACTTTGACATGTTGAATAAGCAGCTGACAGGAACGTCAATAATTCCCAAAGCAGACTGTCTTAGACTGGTGAAAGGTGGACAGAGGAGGAATCGTAACCTTGTGAATTTTCTGACCACCTTCCCCATGCCGTCTGTGCATTCACCTTCATAACATGCACATGCATGCATACATGCATTTGTTGTCACTCAGTTTCTCTCCTTCTTAACATCACTTATCATCAAATGGACTTTTTTATATATATCTCTATCATGACACTGCTGTAAAAAACTCAAGTTTAGCAAATTCAGAGGATTCTATGTCTTCTCGTTGAAGCCAACTGAGACCTTGATCTGGTGCTTCGACACAATACCACCCCCCCTCCCCCCAAAAAAACCCCAAACCCACCAGCGTTTAATCTGAATTTTTCAAAGCTGGTCTTCATAACCCTGAGATAAAAATGAGTGTTACAATATTTGAATAGGCCATGGCCTTTCACATGTAAATGACACCCTGCACCCCCTAGCTGAAACAAATTACAACCAACTGCTGGTGGTTGGATGTGAATGGGCGTTCTAATGTAGTCTGCATCTACAGTGGGCTGGGGAGCAGCTGGAACAGAGAAACAGGGACGGGGGAGAATTTATATGACAGTGCGGAGTGTGACAGTTTGCTTTTCTTCATATTGAATCTGCCATGCAAGCACAGTGTGACGAATGGGGCTTGGCTTCCAGAGCATCTGTCTCCGAGGACTAAATGAGGGCTAGTTAGAGCTGTGGGGGCCCTTCTCTAATCTTAATAAGTGCTAATAGTAGCAGAGGGGCCACGGCCTTTACACGGGTTCACCACTAACAATACACAACTATGACTTTTAGGAGGGGGCATACAAGGTAGGTTGATGAAGAGGCTTGCGTTCTCTCATCACCAAGCGGCTGGCTCAATTATCAGTGTAGACCGAACCCATATCAAAACAACAAGAATATTATTTTGCTTATTTTGTCATGATAATAATTGCTGTAAAGTGTGTGACTTACACCGTGTAAAATTTCACCACATCTTTTTGACTTTGAAAAAATATAACTCCCTTTTTCATTTAGGTAAAGTTGGTCCCGAATGATTAAGTCTTTAGTGCTCCATGTAGTCTACAAGGGAAAATATAAATCAAAGGAGAGAAGGAAATATGCAACTGCCATAATGAGCAACACAGGAAAAGTATTATCAGCATTGTTTTGAACTGCCAGTTTACTTGCTTCCACTTGCCTTCTATTGTATCGGCATGGAGTGAACACAATCCAATTTTCTGGCTTTTTTTTTCTTGTTTGTTTCTTCATATTGCTCCATCACCATTGGGAGCAATATGGAGATAGAAAGGGCGAGATTTGTAATTTGGGATAGCAATAGCGAGGAATTGAGGGGAAAGAAAGGTCTGGAACAAGTTTCCCAGCAGCCTAATTGCACTTAGATGAACTCTCTTCCACTTTGTGAAGATAGATTCAAGATCATCTATAAGATAGTTGCAATGAAGCCATTGGTGGACGAGTCCCAGACTGTTTACATAGATAAAGACAGACAAAAGACAGACACAGCATGTGGATTGCTGTCACATTGTAAACACACAAGAACCACAATACACACAAACAGTGACACATCAAAGGTAAGGTAAAAAGCATGCACAACCATGATGATGCGGCCAAAAAGCGCATCGGCAAACAGACATAGCACAGACAGTTGACTCGCAACTACCTAAATGCTAATACACTGACGATGCCATGCAAAACTGAGAATAAACATGCTCACAATGCATTGATAAGTTTGATTGCGAAGACACATACGCAACACACACACACACTCACACACCCTCTTGAATTTGATTTAAGCCTGAATACAATCACAGCGATACAGATGAAACAAGCATATTTACTAAATTAGAAGAACCCACAGGAAAAATATTTTGCGTTATCATCAGTGTGAACCTCTGCTGCATCAACTACAAACTATGTGTGAAGGGATCGACAGGTATTCTAAGAACAAGCTATATTTTGCCCGTGGACTCTTGCCATGTAATATGCTGATTTGAGCACACCAGTTCCTGTGATATCACAAGACACTGAGAAAGATGTTAATCTCAAAACACACACACTTGTGTCTCTAACGTGAAACAACAACAAAAAAGTTCTACACAACAACAACAAAAAACCTCACCAAATAAATGAAACGTGTAAATCAGCACGTTAGTACAATAAGTCAAGCAGGGACAGGGAAGAGTGAAAACGCTCCAGCGTGACCCACGACACCTGTATGACTGAATTAGCTCACAGCACAACAGCACCACTTGAATGAACCAGCAACTACAATACCATAAGCAACAGAAGAAAAAGTGATACCAAAACATAAAACGACAGCAGCGGAGTGACACAAAATTTACATGACGGGATGACCACCAATACAGAATATATATATACACATATTAATATATAAAAATGCCAAATATACGTGTTGCAGATATTTACTTCATCATCATAGAGCCATACTCCTTGGCCATCGGGCATCTCAGAGCTCACACTACTGTCCTGATCGATTAGCCAGCGATGCACGGCGTGGGCCTAAAAGAACATACGACATAAAGACAGAGCCCAGTTAATAGCAACAGAGAGCTGCAAAAGATGGAGTGATAGAAAAGAGACAGGCAGGAGAGCAGTAGACAGAACTGAAATCAGAAGCAAGGAAGATTAAGAGAGCAACAATTGTACATCATATTGAAACACGGGTAGAAAAGACAGAAAGGGTAACGTGAAGGGCGACCACTCAACCCAAAACTCCCACCCCCACAAAAATATTCTGTCTGTGGGAAACAGGTAGCATGGCTGTGCACAACACAATGATGTCACACATGCGATGGCCATTTGGGGCGGCGGGCCACTGATGGCAATGGGCGAGGTGGTGGTGTTGATGCTCACACATGAATCAGCTGAGTCATGGTTCAAGTGAATCTGGATTCCCTTCTTGGTTTGCATGTATGTATGTATGTATACTTACCCAGAACCAGAGTGTGGGGGGACAGATCAGCCCCACCCCCCATAAAAAGTACTGTGTTTTTCATTAGTTCATACACCACACATTGACAAATATTTGTGGAAATTTGTTGTGTCATCGTCCCACGAATAATCAAAACAAGACCCCTTCTAGTACTTTCACTCCAGTCACCTGGTGGATCAATTGTACTTGTCAGAGTAAATTTAATGCGCCATGCATGTTCTTTTACTTTTTGGTATGAGAGAAACTTTTATTCCATTACAATGAGCTGAATCCCGCTACACAATTTTATCCATACTATTATTGATTATTATTGCTGCAGTTAAAGTGAAATTGTTGGGCAATATCTGAAATGGCACATTCATAAATTAGATTTCTGTCCATCTAATGATGATTGATAAAAAGAATTAGAAGTCACTATTGTCTTACCAGAGTACAACTTTTGGCTACTATAGCCACCTTTGTTGGGAGGCATCACTGTGCAACATGGACGCGCGCACACACACAAACTCCCATCTGTTTCTCTTGACTGTTGTGGCGTCAGCACAAAAAAAACAACAACAACCGAACACAGTTATTTTTGTGCTGTCAGGCACCGCTATGCAGCAAAATGCCTGTCAAGATTTGTACAATCCACAGATTAATCACCCTGTCATGGCCCCAACTACAATTGACTCACTGGCAATGATATGGCACTTCACGATAAAGTGATGCTGGTAGGTGCATCCTTTGCAACAGGATATTCCTTTTATACTAAATGATAAAGCTCAGTGTTGGCAACATGACATTGACCAATGATGTAAATGCGTCCATACTCGAATAATATTTACAAATGGCCTCCCATCCGTCCGTCCGTCCGTCCATCCATCCATCTATCCATCCATCCATCCGTCATTCAATCAATATAGGCAATAATATACATTTTTGGAGGCATCAACTACGCACATTTTATCACTATTTGGGACAAGGCTCGGTCCGTGTGAATGCTGGGGGATTTACTCTACTCCTTGTTTTCTACTGTCATTTAAATGCTGGCCAAAGTTATTGTTTTGTGCGGTTTTCACATTTTGAACTGCACCACACCAGAGTTTGCTTGGATGCAAACTGAGACCTACCTCCTCAAGTTTGTTTGACTTTTTTTTTTTTTTTTTTTTTTTTTTTTTTAAAGGGAACTAAATGCGACAAGCGTGAACATAAATGCATAAAACAGGTCAGACATTAAAAGCAAGCCAGAGTGTCGTTTTCTCTGAGGATTCTTCTGAGGAAGTTTCATGTACTCTCATGAGATCCACACGCTCTAACACACTCATCAAGAGACGGGCAAAGGTGAGGTGTCAGCCACAACAGATGCAACAGTCAACACACAGCAGAGGACGACACACACACACACACACACATGGAGTCACCCCAAGGGTACAGTGAATCACACGGTGACAGCAGAGGCCAAAGTCTTTGAAAGGAAAGCCTAAAATAGACTAAACCAGGTGAAGGCACTGCAGCACATTGCGTGGATTTATACACAAAGTTGTCAAAGTTGCACTTGGTGTGACCTTTCTTTATTTTTGGGGGGCTCGGTTGTTGGTGTCGTTGGTAGTTTGTGAGGTCCTGTTTGTATGTTTGGGTCACCAAATGATATGCGGCGGCGTCATCTGCAGAGTTTGTGGTGAGTTACAGAGCGTGTCAGCTTAAAAGGATAATTGGATTAAGTGGCAGACGGGTAGTGATGATGGGAGAAGAGGGGCAACGGGGTGGAGGATAAAGAGGAGGAGGTGGGAAACGGCTGCGGCTGAGGGGCTTGAGAGGTGCTGATAAGAGAAAAAGGCCGTTTCACTGAGGAGCCTTTGGGAGCCTTAAGGCAGCCAAAAAGACACAGAGGGAACTCAAAGCGTTACGCTGTAGATTAGGAGGATAAAGGGGATAACACTCGTAGTCCCTGGACACCTAACTAGCAGCGCCTTGCTATTTGGGTATACTCGATAGAATCAGAAAGAGCAGAGAAGAAAAAGCAGTGGTTACATTGACTGCATGAGAGCCTGATACAATAAAAATGTATATATCCTTTATTTTCCTCAGAGTAGAGGAATTTAATTGAAAATTCACATTGACTTACTGCAGGAAAAAAAATATATGGCTGTAGCACACTTTACAGGCGTGGGAGTATTTAAAACTTTTTCAATTAGATTAGCTGAAAATGACTTGCACTAAACTAGCATGCTGACCATGACTTATGAAGTAAATTATCTGCGAGACTGCCAGGATTTCTGCTTACAGGGTATTTTTTATTTTAAGAGTTGTTAATTGGCTTTCTGCTTTCTGCACTGTCGCTATTTTTCTTTATCACATCAATATGTGGATAATCATTTTAAACTATTAGTCCCTAATTAGACTATAAATGAGCATATTGTGAATTTTAATTTGAAAAAAACATTGCCTGAACAACACCTGAACAGATGTGTTCTGTTTAGGTGCCATACTTTATACGAAGAGCCAAGCTCCAAAGTAGCGCACCTGAGCTCCAGCATATACAATAATGATAATAAATGTTTTATCATTAATCTAAGTGGCAAAGTGTGAATCTGAAATGCATTTACAATTGTTTCCTATGGTAGGGTTTAGACGCTCTAAACTTTAGAGCAAAGGTCACCACTGCAGGCTCCAAGGACCACTTGAGTGGCCCACTGACCTGTTCTACAAATAGCTAATCAGTGATGGGACATTGTGATTTCCTAGGAATGTTGTACAAGTGATCATTTGATAATGTGAAAATCCCCATTTTTATCCATCTCAGGGCTGGATACACTGCCACATCACAAATCCTATGGCTCAGGTAACAACCAATCACGGCTCAGCGTGTGAACATCACATGACCAAAGTCAGAAAACATTCATTATTACCACATTAGAATAATTAAAGAAAATTTGAGCAAATGCCTGAGTTAAAAAAAAACATTGAGTTTTAACCAAGGAATTATATTCCCTACCTCCCCACTAAAAAATGCAAATAAGAAACTTCAATGTTACCAAATTGCAAATAAGTGGAGTCAACTGTTTTGTTAAGTTTTTAAAATTGAACAAATTGGAAGTTAACCAGTACCTAGAAAGTCTCTCCGTCAACCTATGGGGTTCCAATGCAGTGCTATGAATGAATTGGGCCTGGCCAATATGGATTTTTTTAGGCCAATGATTCGGCAGGAAAACAAATTTAAAAGACCCAATATAAACTGGTCTGAACAAGGCCGGAACAAAAATCAAACCAAAATGTATTGCAGACAGCTGGCAAGCTCTGTTCACAGCAAACAGCACACAAACAGAGCTCATTGAGCTTGTGAGGTAAATTCTGGAAGGGCACAGTTTGAAGCTCCAGGTGGTATGGAAGAGAAAGATGGCGCAATTAACTCGAGTTTCACTTTGGCCGTGCCTTCCTCACCATCTTGGATCTTTGGTGAGACATCTTATTTTCCATAGACGTGGAAAAGTTTTAATTGAAGGCCATACATAGGAGTTTGTGACACCATTGTGTAGAGTGTATACACACGGGGTCAAGGTGCACTGTGAACTATGACATGATACTCAGTAAACATTCATTCCCAACATGGGATTTGTATTGTTTGGCTGCTGTGGGTGGGAAAAGGTGAAGACCTTTAGATTTGATGTTTATCTATGACTTTGAGCTGTCTCTAAGTTTTTGTACTCCTGTTTTTATTACACAGCGATGGTTTTCCATACCAAAGTGATTTATCCACTGAAGCATTACCATAATAAAACACATGCATGAAAACAAGATAAACTCAAAAAGACAGCGTGGCCAAAAACCTGGATTTGAGAGGCTTATTTTCATCGTTCTTTCTTGCATTTTATTCTTTTATGTTGCGCTTTTCTTTTCGCTCAGAGAAATGGAAAGAGACATGTCTTTTCTTTCAGCCTGTGCCTCATTATTGTGCTTTCAGGTCTGGCCTTTTGTATGGGGCCAGCCTAGAGCCTTGCTCACGCGTAGTGGAACAGCCGGTGGATTACGCAGACTCATGTTAAGACTGCAACACTACCCGCATCCACTCCAGTAAACTCCCTTGCCAATTGCAGCACAAACGTTACATGCGTTAATCAGTGAAGCCAATAAAGAGCCATGCCAAGACGAAACCAGCAGGAACATCTGCTGTGCCACATACATCATGGTAAACAATACCTCCACCAGGGCATGGCTGTCATATTAGTGGATACAGTCTAATCTGAAATAATCAGCGTAAAATGTTTGATCGAAACATACAAAGGGCGTCATGCCACAAAATCCAACAGCAATAAGATTAGAAGTTCAAAAGTGATCGACACCTGCTTTTCAGACGACAACATTTGCTTAACATTAGACTTATTTGAATATATTGTAATGTGAGAGAATACATTGTATGTTGTAAAGCAGAGGACATTGAACTTTGTAAAGGACAAAATCATTATTAATTATAAGGAGAAACATTTATTTATTTATTTATTTATTTATCTATTTATTTATCTATTTATCTATTTATCTATTTATTTATTTATTTATTGCAGAGTACACCATGTATGGTAGAATAAGAATTCTCTAAATTGTAGGTGTGAATAGACCCAGCGATTGAAGGACAGTCATGTAGCTATATATAAAGGACATTTTGCCTCAATTGTCACGGTTGGTATGATTTAATAACCACCCATCCATCTTCTCAACTGCTTTATCCCAACGAGGGTCTCGGGTGAGCTCGAGCCTATCCCAGCAGTGTTCGTGCGGTACACTCTGAACTCGTCACCAGCCATGACACACATAGACGAACAACGGTTCGCAGTCACACTACGAGCAATTTGGAGTGGTCAATCGGCCTACCATGCATGTTTTTGGAATGTGGGAGGAAAGCGGAGCACCCACAGGCACATGGTGGACATGCAAACGCCACACAGGAAAGCCGGAGGCGGTTCGAATCCTACACCTCTGAACTGTGAGGCGTATATATTTCATATATTGTATAAAAAAAGGAGAGTATCATACATGCTAAAATAAAAGTGCTTCACAAAAAGATGTAGTTCTAAATGAACTTAGCAGTCAGCAGAATGGGTCAGGAGCTTTGGAGTCCATCTATCAGAGCTGTTCTCTCAGCCTATCCAGCTCTCTCTGGGGACTTGAAACACTGAAGCCCCCCCTCAATCACTGGCTCTAAATGAGCCCCACTGCACCTGCATGCTTACTATATAACACATATGACGAAGTTAGACTAACGTTTTTTTTTTTTTAGAAGGCTTTTCATGTGAAAAAACAGCAACAGAGGACGAATACAAGGAACTCGACAGGAACATGTCCACCCTACGGTGCTACAATGTAGATCAACCATAAAATCCCATTCAGAGTGAGGCCATACCTCCTCACTTTGGAAAATTAAAACACATAAACTATTTCACTTCGGATTATCAAGTTGATGGCCCCAAGATCAACATATTAATATGCTTTGGATCTTAACAGGGGTAGGGAACTCCGGTTCCTTGAGAGCTTTTTAGATGTTTCCCTTTTGTGCATTTGGCTTGTGCGATTGACAGCACTGCAGTGAGATGGAAATTTGCTGAGTGTAAGATTGTGTGAGCATGATTAAACACCAGCGTATTATAGGAATGTTGTCATGTTGCATCTTGATACTGATCTCATGCATAGACTCTGTATGTTTTCTATCCAGTAGTGGCTGCTATCCACTTGCATAAATAATTGACCAATAAATCCAAACTGCATGATGCTAGCCCTTGAACAGTTTGAGTGGTCTTCATTTTTTCATGAATGTAGCTTTTCCCCCGTTCCAGAGGAGATATTATTAGTATTGTTAAATAATTGAGCAATTAAAACTTTTTTTGAAAAGGAAGGTAGGCTATATAAGGAATGTAGAAAATGCATTAGCAATTTGTTGATACAAATTGTGTATCCAGGGTGTTTGTCCAAATTTTACACACCTTGTGTCATTTTCTCTAAGTATCTATTTTTACGACATAAGCCATACACATAATTACTATGTTCTCCATTTGCAACGAATCCCAGTTTCCCTACTTGGGAGATACAAATTTGGTGATTTTTTTAAAAGATTGCAATCTTGGTAGATTACGTGCAACAGCACGTGCAATCTGTTTGAGTGAACTCGCAATTTAGTGCCCACTAAGTGGGATCATTTTAAAGCAGGCCCTATGTGGGCGAGCACTTTGCTGCAGCTCTCAGATTCTGTGTGTAGTCGGCACAAACAAGACATCCAGCTACACCCGTACACATAACCCGGGCAGGAAACAATACACGGACCGTATTGTAAACCTGATCTTGAATAAAGCCAAGCACATGCCTGCAAATATGACCTGTTCATTCGAGTAGATCCATCCTCACACATGCGGCACAGTCATGCACACGCAGCAGGAAAGCTGAATGCATCTAAAAATAGCATCGCATTTGCACCCCACCGTCATCATTATTCCTTTCATCGTCCTTATCAGCAAAGCGGGCCTCATTCAGTTCGTGGACAGTCAAAGCGCTTTCATGGAGCTTTCTCAGTCTCACCACCCTCACAGTCTCGTCATACTCTGTTTTCAGCGCTAGTCCTCTATCACGTAAAAATTCGAACTTGTTTTCCCAAGGTCATGTCCCCTCTTCTTCTTTTTTCTTGCTTCGAAAACAACGGTAGCTGACACCCGGACACTGGACTAGGACGAGAGCACTCGGCAAAGGGATATATGTGAACAAGTCACAAGGTCACCCAAATCCGCAGTAGCTGGCAAACAAATTTAACTCATGCAACAGACTATTTCACTTAATTATGAAGCATACGGTGTATAAAGTAATACTGTCGACAAAGTACAGCACTTGATTTGCTGATTTGACTCTGTTTGATATATGGATATTAATTTGTCAATCTGTTCCAAACTACAACTGTTCAAATAGTATCTTTAAAAATGCACACAATCTTTTAAGTAACATTTTAACATTCTGAATAGTGTAACATATTTAGGCAATAAATTTAGCATTAGTGATGGTGGCTTAAGCATCTGGAATGTGAGTTGTGCAACTCAGTTAATAAAGTGAACAAATATAAAACTGAAAATAAACCCTCTTGCTCACGCACCCACCAATCCTCACAGCAAAGTGAATGCCCGCCTATTCGGTTCACTATTCACAAATTCTAATATTTCCGTGGAAACTGTATTCAGTCAATTTCTGAAAAACTCACATATTTGTGTTTTTGTGGCCTTATTGTAACATCCAAGTAACAACAAGATACCACAAGATGGCGCCAAAGACCTTGCTAAATAGAAAAGTAATAATTTTTGTCAAAGAATTAGCACACAATTATCCGGTACTTTCTTAATGCTCATAGAGTACACTACTTTAATATGCTAATATTTGAAGTTTTTGTGGGACCTTAGTGGCATATTTTGCTTGAATTCACTTTTAGATTAATTTCACTATTTTTTTAGTCTTAATTTGGTGGACTGAACAGCAAACAGAGAGAGATTCAATACCACAGATTCTTGTATGAGTCAAATCCAATGTAATCCCATTGCTTGGCTGGGATACAATTAAAAGAGAATCAACCATGTTCACATACTTCCACTAACCCTTTGAAAGCCTTTTTTTTTTTTTTGTGTTTACTCAGTTAATAACTTCCTGGCCTTTGTAGTCGATTCTTTTGGTGATAACAAAAACCTAAATTAACTTTCGGTACATGATTCAAGTAAGGAGAAACACAAACAAAACGTCACCAGTGCTGCACACCTGCAGCCTGTGAAAAACACACACTTCTCTTTTCACAAAAAACATATTGCGCTCTCACAACCACAGAGGAGACTCTCACCCTCAGCAAAAAAAAGGGAACACTTCAAATGGGATTTCAAGGACATGAGTGACTGAAGTAGGTTGTCAAAGGCATGCAATGGAAAGTACTAAACATGGAGAGGACCATGGTCAACTTGAGGTGGGACAAGAAAGAAAAGCAACACGTAAAAGCATGAGAGCATGCCTGAGAAAGCTGAGTGGATGGAAGGAGTGAGAACAATAACTGGAAAAAGAAAAGCGGAGAGTGCTTTGGATGTGTGAGGAGAGCAAGCATTGTAACAGAAGGCTCAAATGAAAGCATGAAAGTGAAGATGTGGGAGTTGATGGTTCTTTAGAAGGACTACAAGATATGAAATGAGGAGGCAAATATGTGAGCAGAAATTAGCATGGCATAAAATATTACATTTCCGTTTTATCTTGATCCTTCCTTTATAATGAGGACATAGAGAGAAAATGTTCAATATGAACCTTTTTGACCAAAACCTGTGATGAAAAGGCTGAAAAATGGACCGTACGCCTTAAAACAGTATCGACTGTAAGCAGCACTTTGCTTTCTCTTTCTAAAATAAACAATGCAGTATGAAAAAAAGGCAAGCTACCACCCAACACCGTCCTCAATATGCGGCATTCAGCTCCGCTCTATTACAACCAAGCTGCTATTAATCTCTGCCAAATGTGTCCTTTTGCCAGTAATGCCAAACATGTGTTTGCACACAAGTACTCTCCAGAACTGGCAAGGGTGTCCTATGCATTTCAATTGCTGTCGTTGCAACTGAGCACACACACACACGCACACACACACGCTTCGATGGCGTTATTAGATTGCTATTTCGCAAATCAATTCTCTAAACAGTTTTCAGTATACTGTAACATGTAGTAATGAATGTAGTATAGTATAACATTTACATAATACTAATGTACTACAATTTATTGTGGCCGTCACTAATATATGTATAATCGATGAATGTGTTTTTTTTAAATACTGTACTCGAGCCAAAGCAGCGCCATCATAATTTCTTTATCATACCAATCCTTAGTTTTAGTCAATCTACAATAATTCTGGAACGGGCTTAGTGGTCAAAGTGGACAATGATATGGAAACAATTGATAACCTAACAGTAAGAGACTTTCAGAACTTTTCTTCTATAAATGATACCTTATAATTACAATGCAATTTCCTACATGACATTAACATGTGAGATGTACAGCGTAATCAAGTTAAGTAAAAAAATCGGTTTGCTGAGAGAAAGTAGCAAGACATTTATTTCTTGTTGAATTTCTTTCAAAGCTAGGAACCGTAGGTTACCATAAGTATCCTTCGGCTCATTTCAAATGATGCCTTCAATAATGGCACATGATAAATACAACTATCAATATATTTTCTGTAGTTCCACAGGTACGTCCAATCTCCCGTTTACTTCCATCAACTGTTACAAACAGCACCTCTATGAGTTTTCTGTTATCACTAAAGTATAAATTTGCAACAGCACTGACACCAAATTGGTATATCGACTAAAACATCGAAAGATTCCGTCTATCTGGACTCTGAGAGCAATTAGATCTCTGTGATTAGATTCCTGCCTACAAAGCCTTAATTGTCCTCATTGGTGCACTGGCACTTGAAGTCAGTCTTACAGTACATCTCTTTCTTGTTGCATTACTACTGACCAGAGCAGAAGATCAAGACAAGCATCCAATTATTATCGATTGGATAGCAACTGTTTTACTGACTCCCCAACTATCTTAGCATGAATGGACTACTCAAATGCTGATTTAGTTGGAGTTGTACTGGTTAAGTCCTTCATGTAACTGCAATGTCTATCTCCTTCCCATTAACTCTCTCCTTGTTTTATTGCTATTTGTGAACCATTGAAAGACTCTCAAGAAGAGACAATGTTCACCGAATAAATATAACAATTGCCTTGATTGAGTACAGCAGAATTGCAACACACATGAATTCAGATTTATTTGTACTATTGACAGAACAGTTTGCTCTGGTCAAGAAACTGAATTACTTTGCCGGGTCATAAATGACAGCATGTATCTTGAGAGCGGGTGGATGACGCTCACCTTTGCTGTCTTTAAATCATTCATGACCCTGCACCACACCAGTAACAATCTGCATCTCCGCACCAAGAGTCAGCCTGCCCCACCAGATTCATTGTTTAATTCTTCTCACTAAAACTGCCCTTCATAGATAACATATATTTAAAAAAAACACAGTCATTGTTTGTGGCCCTCTTATTACTCCATTCACCTCTTCTCTGCCCTCAGTGAATGCATCACTAGCGTTCCAATAAATCTCATCTGCTTGGAGTGCGGGAAAGAAGAATTCCCTGCATGAAGGATCCCCTGACGATTCCTGCGGGTAGAATTCCCTGTTTCTCCATATCCGCTTTGAGGTGGTTGTTTAAATGATCCAAAAAATAAAAAATGATCTATGACGTAATCAGAGGTCTTCCACTTAAAGAAGTCAACCCCCACATTTTTTTTACAATTAATTATATGTGTGCAACCCAACTAATCGGAAGTGTTCCGAATGTATCATATGCAGAATTTGAATTAAACAGGTAAAATCCACCTGTTTTTATCCATCCAGGGTCGGCCATTTTGCCTCTTGTTGTCGATTGAAAATCACATCATCACAGTTGCCAGAACTCAGGTCCCAACTAATCGCTGCTCACCAGTTTTCTGATGCTGAGTCATGATTGGCTGTCACCTCAAAGCTGGCAACTGTGATGTCATTTTAAGTTGACAGCAAGTGGCAAACTGGCCGCCCCCTGAGTTGGATAAAAACAGCTGATTTCTTATTTTTCCACAAACGCAATATTAATCAGAATGCTGTTTTTTAGACTCATGGGGGCATATACAACAACTATTGTTAAAAATTTGGAGGTCGATTTCCCCTTTAATAAGACGCTCACTGCTGATTCCAACATAAATATGCTGCAGTGGGGTGGTTATTTATAGAAGTTGCCCAACTATCAGTGCTGAGAGCAAGTGTTGAGTTGAGGAGGAAGCTGTACAGAGCTTGCAATATGCTTTACTAGCAGTGCACTGGTGTTTTCCAAAATGGCCTTAATTGCTGCTCAATTTCATCACAAACTTAAGATTTGATTGACCATCAGGGTTAACAGGGTGTAGCTGTGGAGCTGTTGAGCTGTTTTACTGACGCATACTGGGAAGTTATCAGTTCTTTAACATCTAATTTGCACTCTTTGTCAAGTGCATTGCTGAACAATAATGAATAATTGATGAGTCTGCGTACCAGTATTGCAGAGCCGCGTTGAATTGCTGCATTGGATGTGAGGGAAAGGCGGGTGTGAACAGTGCATGTTTATGCGAGTATGTGCGTGTTTGTATGAAAATTTACACTCCTTGGCTATCTCTAAGCATCACAAACACCATAACTTGGAAAAACAGTGTCACATTCTTGAAAGATTCCATCCTTTCATTCTTCAATGAGGACTGCTGCCCTCCAGCACAATATCATACCATTGAGGCTTCAGACAAGTAAGAGCTCAGACCAGCAGGGGGAGCACAACCAGTTAATTCTTAACACTTTTTAGCAAATGTGGTGGAATAGCAACAGTAAGACATACAGTAAGACGTTGTAATTTTCCATTGGCTCACACTCAGCTAAATATGTTGTGTTGTTATTTTTTCAGCATTTCGAAAAGACTTGAATCTCCATAAACCCTAAGAAAACCGACTCTAGCATCTTTATGACAAATTGCTGTAGGATTCTAAAATAGGGCAAACCTGTTGGTTGTCTAGGATTAGACCCTTAAATGGCTAAATCAAAAGGATTTGCATTAAGTGTAGTGTGGAGCACTTCATCAGACACACAAAACAGATTTTTGCACTCCCGCACACACCTCAGCTCAGTATGAGGATATTCCGAGCACATTGCATAACCACCGAGGCTGAAGGTCAAGGATTCCACAAGTCTCTAAAAACAAGTGTTAAAAATAAACATGCTGCAGAAAACTGAAGCTGAGAGGAAATACTCAAGTTAAATGAAACATGTTAAAGACTCATTAGAATTCTACCTTTCCCACAATGCCATGTTTTTTTTTTTCTGATTAAGTTGCGACTGTTATTCAAATTGAGAAATGTGCCCACATACGATGTGGTACGAGGGAATAAAGAAAGTGATGAGGTGGGTCCTGTTTCCTTGCCTCAGCAGGATGCAAGAATGCAAAAGTGATTGAAATGGAGTGGCGGCAAAGAAAACTGATGAACTTGAAATTAGCTCATCCTTAGAAGTAAACACAAATTGTATATTTTAAGTGTCATTTTATGTTTAATAGCAGAACTGCCGATTTTTTAAAATCTTCAATGAATCTGCCAGAAATCGCTTTTAAATAAGAAGGACAATATATCAACCTACCATATGGGTTATTTTTGACTCAGCGAACATCCCAGAGGCCATATGGTCATACAAACAAAAACGATTACATTGGCTTCTCTCACTCACAAATGCATGCCCACTTATGGGTGTGCATGCAATTAAGTGTCTTTGCCAGAGGAGTGCAGAAGCCAAAGTCACATTGCTCTCTCTTCTAACAAATAATTTCTCCATTAACAGCAACTAAGCACCCTGAGATGCCCCAAGCCCTGCTATAGATTGGCTTGCACTTGCACTAACTCTGCAGCAGGGAAAATGCACCAGGGGCCAAGGAAACCAGGGAAGGAGCGGCTTGACTTTGTGTGTCGGCTACAGGGAAGAGCACAAGATGAAGTGAGCCAAATGCTGAGTTGTCATAATACGACTCGAGTCATCGATAACCATGAATAATTCACAAAATAATCGTCATCTCACTGTCAATCCACTGTCCAAGTCAAAAAAGTGTATGGCCATGTGGCACATCAGAGTTTGTAGTAGATAATTAGAAATAGATAGACTAGTAAGAGGGCAAGTAAAGGCCAGGCTTGGTACTTTGTGTCAAAATATTTTCCTTTGACCAATTAGAAGAATTTATACAGGCTATTTACATCTTTTTTTTTAAATCAATGCAACCGTATGTCATCTAACAATCAATTCTCATGCATTACAGTACAGTACAGTAGATGATGTCAGTCTTACTCAAATTAGAGCCCTTTCTGTGAGCACTAGGTGGCGACATTCTACACTCACGGAGGTTGCTGACTAAGGGCTTGCTGACAGTGAGTGGGTGTGCCAAGTCTACATGCATGTGTGTACTAACGTGATCCAGTTGGAGGTGCGTTTGACCTTGTGGAGTTACTGCAATCACACAGATTCTTTTCCATCCGAAATAGACCCCCCAGAAGACTGCACACTTATGCCCACAAATATATTTCAGTGAAAGAGAATGAAACCAAAATGTAACCTGAAGGTTCTTTTTTCATTTTGTTTCCAGTCTTTCAGACTTTTTTCAGTCTTTGTTGTATACTCTGTGTGACTTTAAGAGAATGTGAGCAGAAGAGGTGTTGAGATCAGAAATCCTGCAGTGGTGTAACTGCAGCAGAGTGGTGGAAACAAGCAAGGAGAGTCTATATTGGAGCAAGAGAATTGATTATAGGAGGGATACACACTGAGATGAGGAGAGAAAGGAAGGGAGAAAGGCGTGGGCACCTGCCTCTGCATCAGCTGGAGGAAAAAAAAAAACAATCTCTAGGGTCAGCCAATTAGAAGGAGGGTGACACGACGCTCCTCGCAGCTAGCTAGTAAATCCTGCGCCACTCTATGTGCCACGTGCCTCTGCTCCATAAATGCGAGGGCAGACGAGCCCAATGGTTTGGTTCATATTTGGTACAGCAACGGAATAGGGGGGGAATATATATAATATATATTTCTGATATTTTTTTTTCCTCAAGGAAAACAAGCATGGCAAAAAAGACCACCCAAAAGCGTTGTTTTTTTTACTTACTAATATCCTGTCATTTGAGAATTTGTATTTACAAATACTTTCCATGTTTTGAGTTTTCAAGGGGAAGAAAAAACCACGCAAACTGTCATCAATAAAGGACTGTAATAGATGTGCTAAAAATGCTGGCATCTTAAGTACATGATGAAAGATGTATCTGGTTAACGGAATCACAGCTCTCGTGTTGTCTTGTTTTTATTGGCTGTCCTCCTACAGAGCAGAATTAAATCAAAGTAAAACCATTTCTTCCCCTCGCGAGGATACAGATGAAGGGGTTTACAAATGTCTAGGCTTTTAATAAATGGCCAATGATGCTACGAAACTGTGATGACTGGACGACTTAAGAAATCTGCATTGCACTCAGTCAAAGTCAAAAGTCATTTGGGAGCACTGAGTATCCTTGGAAGCACATATAGGCCACAGACAGTTCGGCATCCTGGAAACCTGCTGTAACACAGATTGCTTTCAGGTTAGGGTTAGTCTGCCAATATTCAGTTGTAGTTTATGAAATAACGCAGACATATGGGCATTTAAGAGAGAACATGAATTGTATGATAATATGTGCCATAACAAACGCACGACAGAAGTAAGATGCATTTCAGTAGTGCTATTTCTTTTTTTAAAGAATCATTGAACTAATAATCAGCAGTCAAAATAGGGATATCAATATCATATATTGGTCAAGAAATCTTTTTACAATTATTTTAACAGTCAATGTTTTTATTTTCTAAGAAAACAAACAAAAAAGAGAACAAAGAACCTGGACCCCAAAGATGCAGGGATTAATTTATATTAATTTGTCTTGCCATCCTAAACCTACATTACTGTATTTAAATTCCATCTCTCTGTGGATTTGCAAGATCTGCTTGGATGGAGTTCAATTTCTTACGTCATGGCGTTTTTCCATTCATTCATTCATTCATTCATTCATTCATTCATTCATTCATTCATTCATTCATTCATTCATTCATTCATTCATTCATTCGTTCATTCATTCATTCATTCACAAACCACAAGACTTGACTCCACAGCACAGCTGCTGGTTGCATTTAAGCACTCCACACTATCGCTTCAAGACCACGCTAATTTCTTTTTGTGCCAAAGACATGAGATTTCATTTTCAAAATAGTCTTGTAGGACAATCCGAGCAAGCTAAGAGCTCATCAATGGGGAGCGGATCCAAGACTTCCCAGGCTTGTATCTTATGGATGTCTCAGAGAGAGACTCTGCAGAACCTGCAGCATCTGTGAGCAATAAGCACGTGATTCCACCACCTGTCTTTTCCCTCTCTGCTCTCTCACCGACAAGGATCTTAAAGACAGAGATGAGGTCTCTACAGCAAAAAGCTTTCTGATAACAAACAGCAATTATCTGTCCTGTTACTCACTCACTGTATTGCATCTGTATTAGTTTCTATCGCTCTTCCGTTTTATTTTGGCGTTGCGAGGATACATTTCAATAACCACGATCTCTCTCTTTTCATCGAGTTATGTAATAGCTGCACTGTCAGAATAACAATTGAGGGGAGAGATTAGCGCAAGTGGCCAAGGAGAGACGTTGTGTGGAAGACGGGAGAGAGGGAGCCACTTGACGGAGAGTCTGAGGAAGCCCCTCTCAATATGACACATCATTTCACGTGCTGTCTCGGAAATAAATAGATTATGTGCTGCAGTGGGAGGATGAACAAAGGCAGATGCTGCCGTCATTTGGGTTTAACGCTGGGACTGGCGCAGTTGTGCCTATATGTCGGCTCAGCTTTATTTACCATCAGCAGTCACGTGGATTTGTGCTTTTATGACACAGAATTTCGAGCTTGTTCCAATGAATCATTACAGTCGCAGAAAAATCCATCAGTGACAGAATGAAAGTGTTTCACTACTAAATACTCAAAAGATTTAGAGTTCTGGGAAAGCCGGACCCCCTGCAGACAAGGAGAGCCAGCTGGATGTTTGATGTTGACTCTTTTCTCTTCTCATTCATCTGTTTTTAGAAGATAATTTAAATCAACCTAACAATAGGGGCAGCCTTCTTCTTGAAGAAAATAAACCTGAACGGGTTGGGGCAGACACACGCTGTGTGATGTTTCTGAATTTGAACAGGAGCAGGACATTGCAAAAAATTACGGTGGGCAAATGCACATTAGGTGAAATAGCACAAGGACTCGTTGTGATGTGAACTTTGCGAGCTTGTATTGCATTCTGAGGCTCCTCATACAGTAGCGTAGACCTGCAATTCAAATTTTGAATCGCTGCAAAACCAGTGGCCAAGACCTTGGTGCTGTGGAGTTCCGCCGCCTCACCCAGTGAGCTTTGGCTACAAACTCCTTCTCTGCAACCTCATACGAAAAAGCCTGAAGAGAGGAGGAGGGAGTGGTGTTGTTGCTGGATTGGCCTCATGTGCATCTTGCGTTGCAACGTTAATTAAAGAAGTGTACGCTGCAGCTCCCGGCCAACCTGCCCATGCAGCATTCATATACAATCAGTTCCAGCCTCTGTCAACCTAAACGAATGCCTGGACCAAGCCTGCTGAGTCATCTGACTGTGGGCTTCCACTGGGACACCTGAACGCACACTCCATCAATTCAAAGGACATGGAACTGACACAAGTGATTTACAACCATTTCCCTGAATACTCCCCATGGTAAAACTATTGCCTAATCTTAACCTTACATAGTCCTAAATTTGCCTTGACCTGGACATAACGACACAGGAGCTCACAAACGTAATGACAAGTAATGGCTCAAAAGTGCATCTGTAATTAACAATTAGGGCCCAGTAAACTGTAATATCTCTTCAAATCCTACAAACTAAATACAGTAGAACCTTGATTTGGCAGACCCCGCAGAAAGTAGAAAATAGTGTCTAAACCACTCAAAATGTTCCTTTGGATAGTAGTTGTCAAAGTCAGCTGGTACCGGAATTGGCCGTGTTTGTTATATTCTATGGCGCAATCAATGATACACTAGACAAGTGCATAGGTCACCTGTTTGTACGCCCGCCCCCCAAAAAAATTTAAGATGAGAACTGTTCATTAAAGAGCTGCCTCCGCTTGCAATATACTCCCACCTAACGTCAGAAATGTTAGCAGTAAATTAAACTTTTCAAAATGTTTAATCAATTCCGTGTAATTTGGCTGGATGTAGTAATTTAATTGTTTTTATTACAAATCCAAGCACCTGTAATTTTTGCCTTTTTTTCCCCCCGTTGTGTATGGTTATTTGTTTAGTTTTATTTACAGTATTTGTTGAATTTTAGCCAAAGAAACTAAAGTGGTTTATAAAAAGTAATGTCCAATCGGCTTTAACGAACAATCCCTAGGTTCCACTCTATGTACTGATTCTTGAAAGGCTGACATGCTGACCATTATATGAAACACCGTGTTCTTCGCAGGTATTAGTGCTATTGCCGCGTCATCATTAATGGAATTTGAATGAATTACTGAAATGTCGCATTTTGAGTGCTTGCTGGCATATAAAAGTCAGCATGTATGTTGCGTTACCGCTGTGCAATATTACGTGCACATTATATCAAAATTTGGTAAATAGCATATTCTTCCACAAATCTCAGTCCATAACTTTCTTATATTTGATAGTAAAAACAAATGCAAATGGAATTATAAAATATATAAAAAGAATATTGCGCTCTTAATTGATTTTCTATTTCAAAGATAATCATTTTTCCCACAAACTGTGCTTAAATACAGTAGATGATGCTGCTGATGGCCATGTTCTCAATTATTCAAAGTCTAATTGGCTAAACAATCTCAGGATCAACAATTTCATCATCAATTATTTGAATGACTTGTGCAATCAATCAAATGACGAGAATAAAGTATTCGGGGTAATTTACAAAGTGCAGTGAGCCTACCTGTATTGGTAAAACAATTAGGTACCAGATTATGATGGTGTCTAGGCTAGGAAAGTGCTCACTGCCTTTTACAACTCTCCACTCAATCCAACACACAGAAAGCCGTGTTTAAAATATAGCTGACTTTGCTGAGGTAATTAGGGCTACATCTTTGTCCATAAAACTGACTAACTAATGAGACGATGAATCAGTCAGCCAATAGCAAAAGTGCACTGCCAGGGGTTGGAACCACAGAGGGATCGCTTCAAAAATGTTCACTTTAATCTCTGATAACAAGAATCCCGGGAAGCGGACAGAGATGATCAGACTCCAGTTGCTCACTGTGATAGGCTTAGTCACCACTGCAGCACCACTAATCCATTGCAGCAACCTGCACACGCAGCCAAACACACACACACACACACATGCATTAACATTGCATCAACACTTAAGACAGCTATTACAATCTCTCTCAGACATTGGCACAGGTAGCTCTGAGAAGGTTCGGGCAGGAAAAGGAAGAGAGTTTGGAGGGCGGAGAAAAGTAGACAGAGGCAAAACTTGAATTCAAACCAACTCAATCTTTATTTATTATTCTTATACCGCTGAGATTTACCTTAAAGACGTGCTGCAGCCAACACCTTAGTTCTCCACCGTCTACAGTGGCAAAGTAGCCGTAGTGCATACTGACTAGACGGATTCCATTAATGAGCCTTACTTGTGAGTGCGTACCACTAATGGGTCAGGACTGCCACAACTGTCTTTCATCGCAATTTCCCGCCTCGTATCGAACCATCTTACTAAACAGCAGACTACACGCAACAGTGACCTTTTAGCCAAATCAAGACACCGACTACATATACAATAACATACAGCACTCCTCAAATTGTTGTTCACAAGTATGCGTGAATGTTTGTCAAACAGTGATTAGGTCGGGTCTAGTCCTCACCCACAACCTTGAGCAATACTAGAATTGAGGAATAAACAACATGCTTTAGACAGTTCCTCACACGAGAGAAAGCAAACCTTAATGTAGCCACAACTTAACATCGTCATATTAAATTTGAATTTGCTCTGTTATTAGACCTCAATGTTTATTATGGAGCTAACTAAGATAAAGCGTGGTCAGCCATAGGAGCTTTTTACACAAAGTCACTTTGACAAGGTAAGAAAAACAAGCTGCTGGTTTGACAAGGCATGCATTAGGCATAAAATGTTTTTTGGGGGGGGAGTTTGGAGAGGAGGGTGGAAAGGCTTATTTAAGCAACTCAAGCTCCATGATTATGTAACTGATATGGGATCCCCTGAAACAATGCACATTGAGTCAAACTTGGGCTGCATTAAGAGCCTCAGCATAAACCTTAGCCGTGATCATGCATATTGTTAGAGTGCTGCAGGCTTTCCCTACTAACATTCTCCTCTTCCCAGACTCACACACACACGTGCAAAAAATGGTTTGCTCTCACACTTCTGTACATGTATGAGAGCTCAAGAGCACAAGTTGACGTCAACAATATTGGTTCGGCGCTCTTGCGCAACGCTGAAGCCAAACTGCCTTCCTTTGTTTTGAGATAGCTACCAAATGAAAAATGTAAGCCTCCCTGAACTCGAGGGAGGGTGTAGTCATGTGTTTGGCCACAACACTCTACCGCATCAGCACCAGATTGGTTTTCAGCCAGCTTGGCACTATGCACATTGACAGGGTTGCTGATGAGCTATTTCCAACCAACACTAGACAGCAGATGACTCATTTTAATGTCAACAAAAAAGGTGCAATTAAACCAGGGGTAGTAATGTCGCGCACATGCCAGTTTTAGCATAGGTCCCCGCAATTGGTGAGTGACGGAGCAGTGATTTCTTGTTTACGATGGGAATCCTCAGACAGAAAACAGAAGCCTGCAGGTATTCCACCACTGCAAGATTTCCAAAGCCAAATAAAAGCAAAAAGCTAAAACGCAGGTCGGCGCACTGGCCACTAGATGACTCGTGTTCATGTCAAATTTGACAGTACCACAGTGAAAATTTAAGAGTGGATCGAAAAAAGTGTGAACAGGGACGGAGACAGGGAAATTGCTTCCTTGGCAGACAATTGATTGAAGATACTCAATAAACTGGGCAATAAGGAAGGATTAGGAGAGCATGCAGTGTGCTGGAACGTTTCCCGTGTTTGTATGTACATGACATACATGTGTGCCAGGGAGGATGTGAGTACACACAGTGGAAACACAGCATGACTGGTTTTCCATGTGTGCCCAGGCACCCCAGACTAGTTAGCAAGGGGAGGGGGGGCATCTCAAGCTTTGAAGCCCCCCTCTTTCTCTCCCTCCCGAATCTACCCCATCCCTGACTGACTAAGACACCTGCGTATCATCCCAGTACCTTGCGCTTTTTATCCCGTGAGCGGCTCCTCTTCTTGACCTTTTCCTCTTCTTTCTCTTTGCGCTCCTGCTCTGCTTGGGCTTCTAAATCCTTGTTTTTGCGGAGGTGTTTGGCCGCTTGAGCCATGGCGCTTGAAGGGGTCTGGGTGGCGTCGGCGAGTCCAGTTCTTACGGTGCTGGGACTTTTACCCGGCGCGTGCCAACACTAGCGCTGCTGCTGCTGCTGCTGCGTTCCTCTATGGTCCTGTAGAGTCTGAGCGTGCTCACTCTGCCTCTTACTCCTCCTCCTCTTCAGCAGTGCAGTCACAAACACACACACACGCGCTCACACACAGCGGCAGTCCTCAGCCGTCTGCTGAGGGATGCGAATGCAGCACAGCACTCACTCGATCGTTAATGTACACTTCCCTTCATTCCTTTTTTTTTCCTACAGACTTCGCCACTTGTGTCCCTCTGCAAGAAAATAAAGAGAAGTGCTTCTTAAAAAAATGAAATTGAGAGGATGACTTCCCTTTTTCTTGTCCATTACAGTGTTTTCTGCATCCATCCACCCCAATGAGTAAGATAATAAGGGGATGACGGAACGCTCAGTTCGGGAAAAGCTTCAGCATCTTTTAATCAAAGGCTTACTTTTTCCTTCTCACATGACATTGATTTTGGTTCATTTTCCATTGCAGTATATGTTGTGCTCCTGCCATGTGTCCTATACAGGGACCCATCACTAACACACCCCAGCATACCGGAGGAAATAAAAGAAATGTAAAATATGCATGAGGGGCGGAAAAAATAAAACAGCCTTTGACTCGTTAACTCTCCTCTTCTCCGTACTCCCTCTTCCTGCTCTTCTGGTGAAGCACTGCAGTAGATACGTAGCACTGGCTAAGGATGTTGGTGCAGTGTGCTTGTGTATGCAACGTCTGAGAGCTATGCAGTGCTCTTTCCTTCACAGTCTATCGAAAACATTTCATAATTACTTAAGAGGTCTTTTTTTTTCTTTCTTCTAGTTTTCAATTTTCAGTTTGTAAAATTTCATGTCATTACTGCATGACGCTGTTTTTCTGCATCTGCTCAAAGATTTGCATGGCAAGGTTTAGGTGAATGAAAAGAAGTTTAGATGGAGTCTGCACATGTTTACTGGTACTCTCGCTCTCCTCTCCCTGTGTTCCATTTTTTCCCTGCTCCTCCCAACAATGCTGCTGACGCAGGTAGAAAAGAAATCCTTTAATAGCGTTTTACTGCCTCACTATACATCACACATACCTAATGAGGTATCCACGTGATCAAACACGCTACAGTATACAGAGCAAAAGAGGTAACCGTATTTTTTTATGATTTTGAAATACAAAGTAGAATTTCTTGGCTGCTTTGGAGAAAGACTGCTTTGCCTAATTCTCCCCTACAAACTGCTCCCCGTCACCCTCTACTCTCCTGTTAAGGAATCTCCTATAATCCGATAGCAGATTCACATTGAGCAGCATACTAATGAGTTGACTTGGGGATGATTTTGCCTTCAGTCTGCAACATTGCAACATAAATCACTCGCATGCAAAGCTAAGCTTTGACACAGACAAACACAAATACTGATGGACTGACAGCTCTGTGGCAAGCGCATTCATCACAATATCGAACTCCTGGGAATGTTCCCAACTCAATCATCACTGCAACACTGAAATCATAATAAGGACTTTTTTTTTTTGATAAGCCAACCAGATAGGTCTCATACAGCTACACTCCTGCTTAACTAACAGAATGCTAGTTTTGACCTAATTAAGGTCTTGAGGCGAGGTATCCACTCCATGCACCATATACAGTGAAAAGTGTAAATTGGTGGTTGATGATGAAGTGTTTTCTCCGATGAGTGAAAACACAAATCAGCGTCATTTTTTTTAGGGGGCTTGTGCCTTTCACAATTCGTGTTTGCTTTCTTAAGCTTAGGAGGGCAAAAAGTACATCACCCTGATTTATCAAGGTAACAAAATACCATAATTTGCCCAGTAATCGAGGGACCAGGGAGCGAGGCAATAATTTGCATAAAATGAGGACATCCACCTAAAATTATAGCAATGGTCAAAGTGCATATTTGATGTTGTTTCCATTTTTCATCCAATGCAATACATCTTTCTTCATATGGCCTTTTCACAACAGCTATTTTAAAATCTCCTTTTTCTATATATACATACTGTATGTAAGGAGATGTTGTGAATTGTATTGTACAAAACCTGAATTTGCATGATTTGGTGGACATGTACCTGCGTTTCTGGCTTTGTTTAGATTCCAGACCAGTGATTAGACCATGACAAATTGCCTGTGATTCTTGCATATCACTTCACTTTTCTTTTTTTTCTTCATATACGGCTTTTCTATTTTAAGGACAACAAGCCTTTTCCTCTATAAAGTTGCGCTCACTACAACAGCTTATATTGCTTAATGCGGAAAAATGCTTCGTTCAAAAAATATGTCCACATATTCTGGTGACAGCCGTTTCGAGTTTTGCGGGATTAAGTCACATAATTCAACTCACCCTTATTTAGAGAGCACTTTAAAATAGCGGAGAATAATCAGACATGCAAAATCGTGCAGGTAACTTTTGTCACACTCACCTTTAAGCGTTTCAGCCTGTCCCTTGTGTCAGTCGACCAGTGTCTTCAGCTGTCATTTACAAATACGTGCATATTTCACAAACATGTCGTGCCACTACACTATGGCACTGAAAAAACTCGCAGATTAATGTTGAAAAACGACTGTTGCACACCAACATCGACGCACTTGTCATGCACACTGCACAGACAGGCATGCGTGGCCGATTTATTTTCAGTATGGCCGTGATAGGCTATTCCTCATTGAAATGATATTCAATCAAACGAAATCACAATGTTGTTTCTTTATATTTTTACACTTAGTGGGACACAACACAATACATTACACAACACCAAATCAGCTCCTGTGATTTAAAAAAAAAAAAAAAAGACACGGTTTTTAATCATAGGTCACAGGCATCCAATGTTGGATTTGGGCGTTCCGACTTGTGTGCAGACTTCTTCAGATTTTGTGACCCTTGCCACATCCTTATTTGTGAACAACTGAGCCTTTCAGGGATACTTTTGATTTTATACCCAATAATGACACACAAACCTGTTTTCACTTAACCTGTTCACCTGAGGAATGTTTCAAACATTTTTTTTTAGCATTCCTCAACTTTTCTAGTCTTTTGTTGCCCCTGCACACCTTGTGATAGTTCAGTTTAACATAATTTGAAAATTATTTGCAAATCATATTGTTTGCATGTATTTAGTTTGCAACATCACAACTTTATTGTAACTGGGCTTTGTACCTACCTATGCAAGCTAAGAAGAACATAAGAGACATAAAGCCCGTCTTAAAGAGCTATTCAACTAAATTCAGTTGGAGCCATCATATTTTGGCCAGATGTAGTACATAAACGTGAAAAGATACTGAGTTGTTCACTGCAGCTCTGAAATTTATAATCAATCCATCCGTCCATTCCCTATACTGCTTGTGCTCATTAGGATCACCCGGGCAAGACAAGAATTAATTTACCTCTAGACAAACTATCACAACCAAACATGCATGTTTTGGGGAATTGGGAGAAAGTTCAAGTACGCATCTGGATATTTGTGGGGAAAAAAGGGAATACCCTCTCATATTCACACCTAAGGACGATTTAGTCTACAATTAGCCTAACACACAGTACCAAGGAAAAGTCTCACATCCACAAGGGAGAATGTTCAAACTCCATTTAGGAAGGCTGCAGCAGAAATTTGAACACCAAACCACAAAACTATGAGGCAGATGTGTTAACAACTTTTCACGGTGCTGCCCTGAGCAATAAATCAAATCTAATATGTTTATTCAGCCATGTCACAAATGGATCACATGGGTGATGTGGTAGACAACAGCTTTATCTATTCTGTTGTTGCACATTGGACAACAGCAGGCGCTCAGCCAAATGTTTACTATGCTGCTCATGTCAGATCAGCCTGGACATTTCTGATAGCAAATGTCTCCAGTGTGTTAGTTGGCAGAGGGCCTCAACCTACAGTGGCCTACTACAGTTCTGTGTGGGCCTGCAGCATCCGCTGCACCATCAAGAGTTCTTTTAGCAGCATGGGGGAGGGATGATGAACAAGTCCATGGACCTTTTTGAGATTTTCAGAGTTTCAAAGGAACATAACAATGTGAACCAGATCGCCATTCAGCATTTTCAGGAGATTAATTGGAATGGTGACAGTGTGGATTAAAGGTGACCAGGCTTCCTCTGCTGGTGCATAGGAGGTACTACAGAGGAGAAAAGGGAATTCCCATCAATGTTTGTATTTGTTCCAAAATAACATAATTCATCAGTTTTACTAAAAAAAAACATAAAACAGTTTATGCTAATGATATGTTTTAAATTAGTAATGATCATAAAGTATAGTAATGAAAATGGGAATTAGCCCACAAGACCAGTTATCCTTGAATTTTCAAATAGCATTTGTATTTTTTTTCTAACCATCGAGGAAAACATACAAAAGTAAGTCAAATTCTTACCATCTGGTGTATGAAACACTTAATACAAATCAACTGTACTGTAATACTATTTATGGATACAGTGAGCGCCAAGGCCAATTCACTCCTGCCCTCCAGTGGTAGGACAGAGGTACGACATGGAACAGGTTTTAATCCAAATGAAGGTCATTTGATGCTTGTCTTGCAAGGGTAGGATCACGTGTGAACTGGTGCCCAGCAGACTTTGTACAATATTGCTAAATTTATTATTATTATTAGTAGTAGTAGTAGTAGTAGACAACCATTCACATGTATTGTACACTATCAGCGAGAACTGGACCCACAGAGCTTGCATGGATGTCAAGCAAATGCTTAATTTACTTTACTGTGACACTACAAAAGTAGTACAAAAACGAAGGTGTGTTTAAAAGATCCACGACAGGTTTTACAAATGTAGGCCAGATGATGAATCAGCAGGTTTACAGAGATGCTGCAGCGTTTGCTTGGTTGAGTGTGAGAGACGAGGCGAGGGTTGTGTCATTACAACCAGGGGCTGCTTCACCATGATGCAGCCTGTTTACAAGGAGCATCCAACCGTTCCCGGCTACGTGTTACATACTCCATCTTCACCCTACTTGGTTTAATGGGGTCATAGTTTTGAGGATGCAAACGACGCTGCAGAGGATTTGAAAAGAATCTTTCCAGGGCTGGATGAAGGCGTGGTGCAAAAGGCTGGGAACGACACAAACAGGAAATCTGTCAATAAACCGTCCCATCAAAATAGATTTGTCACAGCTTTCAAAGATGCCTCACAAGGCATCGCCTTCATACACCAGGTAGCCTGAATTGGAATAACTAATGACTTCACAGGAGTGAAATAACTTATGCATTCACAACATAATAATGTGATAGCCTCTGAAACAGGAGATTTACATAATCGAGGTACATCTTAAAATTATGTATCAACTTACAATGTTATCAGGTCAATAGGTCCAAAATTAATGCATAGGATTGCCTCTATTGTGGGATCTAAAGGGCATCCAAAGCTACTCCTGCTAGTCAATAAAGTACCACATGTATGGTGAGAATTAAAGTGCATTTGCCATATGTTTGTTTTTAACAAGGTTGGGAGAACTTGACAGAACCTGGGAGTGAACACAAGCAATAATTCAGAAAGTAAGACAAAATGAGGAATGAAAGAAAAGGAAATGGAGCAGGAAGTGTTGGGGAGGAGGCCAGAGGCCGGAGGCTGTCACCACAAACAGTTGAGACTCGCTCCCCCGGGTCCCATTCCCTCGCTCTCGCTCCTCCCTGTTCTCATTCCTCATCTTTTCTCCCGTACCGTCTCTTTTCCTCTGTGTATTTTTCTTCCATGGATTTTTTACAAATGGCTTCCTCTGGTTTTCCCTTTGCACAAATTATTTCATCCTTCTTTCAGCTCCATCAATCTTTCCCCCACAGGTGGTCAACGTCTTCTGCAAAACAAGCACACCCTCAATCAAAAGCATGTCTTCAATAGTCATGTAGTACTTAAAGGCAGCTTTCCATAGCTATACACAGAAAGATGCTGTTCCAAATAACAATGTTGGTGTTTCTAATGAAAAAGACAAAACAAAGCACTATATACTACCAAATCGGTCAAGATGGCAATTTCAAAAATACCTAATCCCACTTAATTTGATCCAACCCAGAAACAAGAACATCTGGTGATACCGTGAAAGGTTCAGAGTAGTCCATTACAGACGGTTGGAGTAATTACTGGTTGTCTTTTAAAAGGTGTAAGCAGAGCCAAAACGGACAGTGGCTCCCCTCAGACACCCAGCGAGTCCTCACTTTGTCCCAATCTGTTCGACTAGATGTACAGCCCGCCTCCTTCCACCTGTTCTCTATTCTTTCATTCTAACCAGGCGTCCCTGCCAATCAATTTGATCACCATGACAACAGTGTGAAGGATGCCACTGCCAAACGCCACCACCCAACCCTATAAACAAAAACAAAACAAAAAACAGAACTCCGACAGCTCAGGATTGATGAGGGAGCATCTTGTCAAAGGCCAGATTAGATTAGGTCTGAAACGCGAGCACGCATGCATGCACACATGCACACAAAGCGCACTACGACTCACAGGCAGCAGGTGCTTTTGCTTAAACCTTAATTACATGATCTCTGATTTCTCTGATTGATATGCTAATGACTATATAATTAATGCAAAAGCAGAAATACCGGCAGCCTTCGTAATGAGTGGATTTATTTGATTAGTTATCCTCCTGCATATTCAAGCATGTTGGTATACAGGGGACATATCAAATGGTTGTCATCACAGTCTCGCAAGTACTGGTATGCCAGGCTTATTACTCCATTCAAAACATGTAATCACATTATTTATATGAGATACGTATGCCAATATGCATATAAACAGAACTTAAAATGTCTATTTGACCACCTGTCATAAAAACAAGAAGTGACTATGCAGCATTATTAAATGCTTTAATGTGCACTTCTGAAATTTTGGTGACCTCTCGATGTTTATTTTTGTACAGGAAGGGGAATTTTCAAACATCGACCACTTAAACTTTTTTTTTTGTACTCAGAAATGCATCAAAATAAGAATTTGACAGTCAATCTCTGTTTTTCTATTTTTCTGTGTTTTTGTGAAACAAAAATAATGGTTAACAATAATTATATTAGCAGCAAAGATATCATCTCAGTCAAGGAGCATGGACATACTGGTGTACCAATCACTACAGAGTTTTAAAAAACTTTAGGTCATAACAATTGCTTAGTGTATGGTATTGTTTATTGGTGTGGTTTACTGAATTCATGATGAGAGAAAACTAATATTTTTGTTTTAGCTCATTTGGAGAATCAATGATAAGAGCAACTCTCAGTATGATATAGCACAGCTCTTCACTGCAAACTACAACCACAATCATAAATATTATGGACCTATTATATACCTTAAGGCAGTGTCAAATTAAATGGAACATTATCATTTTAAACGCAATATTTGAAACAGCTAGTGTATGAGATATCATTTTGTGCAATTGTGCATAATGTTGTGTTTGGTTGGAGTATAAATGGATGGGCACTCACACAACGATAGTGTTGACAAATGAGACAAATGCTTTCTCTGAACTTGGCAGGGAAAAAGGACAAACTGACAGGTAGGTGGCGCTTTGAGGCTGCACACGCACTGCTCACATCTGCTTGCAAAAGTTGTGATTTTGCACCCGACTCCCATAAGATTAGGTACACCTAAAAAAAGGTGGAATTAAAAGACAGCAACGCGAAGAGTTTTTTCGTTGAATTAGCCTGTATTTATTATTGCAGTTTGCATTGTTAATTGTGGTATTCTGTCTCATTTAATATAATTAATTTTTAAAATCAAACAAAGTCAGTCAGTAGCTATCTTAAGTTTTTCCTCAATTTTGCAGGTTGGGACAAATCTATCAACTTAAGTTTTGAGATGCGTGGGTGTTCGTCGACAGAAAAAAATGTTTGGAGGACCTAAGGGGGCAGTTGGTGTTGTAATGCCTCAAGAAGCACAGCTTTGGAGGTGATTAGAAGGACTGTAAACTGTATCTTATATTTCATAAGCTGTCAAGGCAGTCGGGCTTAGTTTCAGGTTCTTCAAAATGTACAACTTGTCCCAGGTAAAATAGATGACATATCTTCAGAAACCAACCAAAGATAAGTTTAAGTGCATCTTGCCAGCAATCAGGATGCAGACAAGCATTGCGTCAGCAATTAGAAGTTATTTATTTTGCCCGCAGCAGGACTCAAACCACTAGCCCCAAGTCAATACAGGTGAGCAGAAGTTTTATGATGGCAACCCTGAAGTCATCCAGCATATTGGAACAAATTTTGTTCAATTTTTGTTACTCAAAACGGATTTTATCTTTATCCAGCTTGTTTCTATCAATACAGACTAAAGCAAGCACTTACTGTAACTTTGTACTTCACAAGCGGAAAGACACCATATGACAAGTCATCTTTGTGGGATGAGTAATCCCTTCTTCCCCCCTGCCTTCACTAAACTCCAATATATTTTCCTATAAGTGGGAGAGTAAAAGCACATGTGGGCCATGACTAGGTTTAGGAGCTACAACTTCACGCTACTCCATCTTTCTGGGGGCCTACACCACACCACCCACAAGGCCGAAGACTTGCATACATGCGGGCACTTGAACAGTGATGGTTAAAATTACTTGATTCACCCTTTTTTTATCACAATCAATACAGCAACATATTTTATTTTAATATTAACTCGACTTCAGGTGGCCTGAAACAGTCACAAAATATCCCCAATCCCAATGAAGTTACGTAAAATGCAAATAAAAACATAATACAAGGACTTGCAAATCTTTTTCAAACTTTCAAATTGTTTTGGGAAGTTTTTAGGGCAGCATCTGTGATAGTATGAGGATAGGATGAAGCAAGTGGGAACCTGCAAAGCCTCAACAATTTGCTTCTACAGTTCCCCAAAGCTTATTGAGTGCAGAGAATGTGATGCAACAAAAGGGTAAAAATCCCCCAGTCCCAAATTCTTGGGAAAGTTGCAGGCATCAAATTCAAAATGAGTGAATATTTTGCAGAATAATAATAAAAACACTAATATTAAATATCTATACCGAATAACATTCACGTTCCAGAACAGACCTGGATATAGTGAATGCAGCCATGTAGAAATCCAATTTAGGCATTTTATTTATGAGAGAGAGAGAGCGAGAGAGCGAGAGAGAGAGAGAGAGAGAGAGAGAGAGAGAGAGAGAGAGAGAGAGAGAGAGAGAGAGAGAGAGAGATTGTTAAACAAAAGTGTGTGTTATGTTGCCAACTAATTCAATTGGAGTTGCGAGTTTCACAACGCGGAAGCCGAGACAGACGGAGAGAAGCTAATACGGGTAATGAATGGCGGCCCCGGTTAACTAACTTACCTCTGAATAATGTGTTTCTTACGGGGCCACACGGGCCACGCTTGATGGATGGCCTTACAGAAGCCAGGTCAATTAGCCAGGCAGACTTTCCCTGCATGTCGGCAGCAGGCAGTACCACCACGGAGTTCACCTCTGTCACACGCCGAGTCTGTAATTAATCACCCACCCACGCCACGCGGGATCCCCTCACCTCCGCCGCGGGCGCGCACCATCCAACAAAGCGCGCGTCTGACCACATGTATTATGTATTGCATTGTCCAACATTCTAAAACTAACGTGGAAAACCATAGCAGTATATTTACAGAACTAAGAGAAAAACGTGACCACAAGCATAATAATAAAAGTGAACAAATGTTACCTATTATTTCTTTTTGTTTGTTAGTTTAATGAACATGTAAACAAGTAAATATTCTAATAGGGAAAAAAAAGTCATTTGTTTGATGTTCATGCTATGATAAAAAAAAAAAAAAGCACTCCATCTCTTCAAGTTTTTCACTCAGTACATTCTCTTGGCCAAGTAATTATTTCAGGGACTGCGTTTTACATTTACTTGAGTCATCATATTCTAAAAAGTTTTGGCCTCTTTGCGTACCTCTGCGTGCCGTTCCAGAAGTTAGCCATTTCAAGTTTGGAAAGAAACACTACAAGCATCAACTGTTCCCTCCTGTGTCTTTCTTTCAAATATTCTTCATCAGTGTATGAGCTGGATTTGAATAGGTGATATTAATATGGCTTTGTCTAACACATTTTTGAGGTAGTGATAGAACACTTTGCCAGACAAAAGTTACAAGCACAAACACTTCGACACTTTGTCGAAGGCCACACTGGCCTCCATTTTTTTGCTCAAGAGTTTGACCATCATAAGGCCAAAGTTATGTAATGAAAGTGTTGAGAGCATATTGGGCTCTCGTTCAATGGACCTGATTACCTTTCAGCTCTTTGAGCCAAGCTCACGCACAAGCTTAAGTGGACAGAGCACAGATTGAGAGGTAGCGACAGAGACGTCACAGAACATCATCCAATGCTTGGGACAAAAGAGGCAGGCTGACAGATGAGGCTTGTGTCTGGGGGCAGGGAAGTTGTGTGTTGCTACTGCTGCTGCTGATGCTGTGTGTGTGCATGCTATTTATGCATACGTGTATACATGCATGTCTGAGTGTGTGCACCTATACGTGTTTGTGTGTGTTTAGTTGGGGGGAGTGGGGAGGGTCTCATGGGGCAGCTCTGTGTCTGTCCCATCTGCCACCCCACTCTACTGACACCCAGGGGAATGGCATAAGGGGCAGGGGATTCATTTTAGAAAAAGGAATTGGGGTCCAACGGTCTAATGGGCAACAATGCAGGTTTTACTGACCGGCTCAAGTCAAAGGACACTGGCTGTGCGTGGAAGCCAATCTTTTTGACAAAACAGTAGGCCACCCCTGTCAAGCTTAGCCTCAAACTGCCTAATAAGGCATGGCTCAAATGAGAAAGGGGTGCTGCATATTTTAGACGCACACATATTGCATACACCCGAGGCTAATGTCGTCCTAATGCATGGCCATGCTGTGGCCGGAGGGCTAATTGGGTATATAAACACAAACACCTCCCTTGAGACTAAAGAGGGGATGTCTGTTTTTATGTTGTTGTGAGAGTGACAGCACTGCGCCTTCAACTTGGAAACTCATCAATACATTTGCAGTACCAATAATGAAAGATAACGTGGTCTTTGCTCTCATCAGAGCAGATGCTGGCTTTTCTCTCAAGCGGTGCATGCAGTGTGATGTGTAACGCCTCTGTAGCAGGTGGCATCTCATCTTGTCTTTATCCAAACTGTGATCAGAAGGCAGTAAATGGCGCTGTTGCCGCTGCCACAACAACAGCAACAGTGAGAACAGTCAAGTGGAGAAGGAGCATATGGCACCTGCACCGCTGGGCAGGAGGAGCACTCGGTAAGATGAATGCCGTGGCATCAGGAACAAAGCTGACTTGAACTCAGCAAATTAATGCCGTATCAAAGCAGGAAAGAGTCAAGGGGGAAGTTTTGTGGCTTACAAAGGTGGCGCTACTGTGCAGGTCACATGATCCCAGTGGTTGATTCTGTTTATCCATAAATATATCATATAAAGGCATGGGTGCTACCCTGCCCCCTTACAGCTTTGAGCGCTATGTTAATGAAACACTTGCTGTTTCCTGGCATTACATTAATTACCCGATCAAAATAGAGTGGGTAATTAACTGTCGTCCTTTACCAGTGCTAATTACATTAACAATGAAGGGCCATTTCAGCAGAACAAAACAGATACAAGCACCAAAGTGGTGCTGTGCCCGTGCCAGAGAAAGACTTTAAAAAGCCAAGAAAACCATGTTCTATACGGCATTGCAATTTCAGAGCTGAGGAAAGATGAAGAGGAGGAGGCCACATTGGAGGGAGACTCATGTGGTTCTCACTTGGGGCCCCCAGAGGCTGAGTCCTCAGAGACAAGCAAGCTTATTGGAGAGGAGAAAGGGAGAAAGATGGGGGATGGAGGTGGGTGTTGTTGTTTATCTTGACATGCTCTACTCAGTCTTTCCTTTAACACTCGCATCACAATTAAGATGCTCTGCCTCATCAGCCAGCTAGCATGCAAAAAAAAAAAATCTGTGCAAGCATATAGGTGAAAATAGAAATGAGAATAGATCTGACTTTTGGAAACTATTGAAGGTCAGTAATCAATTTAAAATTCATGCAGTCGGAACTAACACAAAAGTCCAAATTTGCTTCATGGTTTTATTTGGAGCACAAAATATAATTACACCTTGCGATATACAAATCACTTTTACACCATGTTTGTACCGTTTTAAAGAAAGATGGGTTCAAAACATAATATTAAAATTGCTAATATTTTTTAAATAAATAAAATTAACCAAACTCTCAAAAGAAATTTATAAAAAAGTCCTCAACTCTGTGTGTTCTTTGTTTTCACATCCTGAGAATGTCATTTGTGTTAGGGTTTAATATCAATGTATGTTGTACCCACAATGTACCGAAGACTTTTATTGTGCTTTCATCTACTGTACTGCATAGTAACTAACATGTGCTCTGCAGAAACATGTCGAATGAAGCTGAAAATTTTAATGTTATTCAAATTTGCAACGTAGGATGACAAAATTACAGCGCCGTATTGGTTCAACAAAGCATGCATAAGGCTAACTAACATTTTTTCCTTTATACAAGGACAATAAGCGTCTTTTATGACCTGACTCGTAATGCATAATATTAATCGTAGTTATGCAAAGAGCTTGCAAACTGCGGATATGTCATACGTACCAAATTTGTGATGAAATCCACATGTAGAAAAAAATAAAAATTGAAACGCATGGTTTTTCAATTAACTTAATCAACAGTTGGAAAAAGAATCACTTTTATAAGACATGTTTATATTATTCCCTAAACTAGCTATAATAAGTTAAATTGCTTGTACTTAAATAAATCAATATATGAATTCCTTTAGCAATAACCCTTGAGACAAACAATTCTCACTTGTAAAATCTTAGAGATCAGAACAAAAAATAAAGGGTCTATTTTTTTTCTGGAATGTAAATTGTCTTCAAAAAATCTACTACAAAAACATGTCGCTAACTCACAGACAGTGTACACACATGCTGTTTAAAGTGTCCATACACAGACGAATAGCACCCTGCTTATCAGAGCTGTCCATCATTGAAAAATGTTCAGTGCTCGTGTATACATCTCTGGCAAAAGTTCGGGCAGGCGATGGAAGAATGCTGAATGTGGCATATATGCCAGAATAAAGCGCAGAGCTTTTGAAGCTTGTGATTGAATTAGGACCCGGTGGTTTTCTTCATGTCACAGTGTGGTATGGTCCTCTGGTTTGCAAAGAATCATTGCCTATCTGCACTAGGGTTGAAATAATTTCCTATACAACTGGAAAAGATGTTGTGTCTTTGGATAGTTTCTAACGTTTGCCCTTTTCGTCGACCTGCGTAAAAGACGACTAAGGAACGGCAGGATGGGCTCAGCTAGCAAAGTTAGGCATGGTTGCTATTGATCAAATTTCCATCCTCCCTGCCCTCTTAGTGCCAAAAGAGGGGCTAAGTGAAGCAGTGGTCTGGGGTAGATTTGCTACATCGGGGGAACAACCAGGCCCGTCATCGCTGGAGAGAAAAAAATATGCAAAATCTATGATTCTAATTTTGCATTCATGTACTGCACATCCAGCAACTTTCTGTATCTGGTTCAGTCAAAGCTCGTCGTGGTTAGAGGAAGGGGTTAGACTGCATTCGTAAGTTCGGAGAGCGGGGTCAGATAGTGAGTCGGATGGCTACCTCTGAAGCTGTTCCCCCCTGAGGCGGGGCAGGCCGGGGAGGGGGAACCCTGGGGCCTGAGCACGGGAGCAAAAGCACTCTTCTGTTTAGCAGCGGAAGGGAAAGAGGAGAAAGGCAACAGAGATGACGACGAGCTGGAGCTTCCGGGTATGGTCGGGCTGGAGGGCATTACTGTGGACGAGAGCCTGCCGTCAGTCTTATGTCGTGACATCACAATACCAGGTTTGGCCAGGCACAACTGTCTTACTGTAGGGGGATCCCGTGGGGGAAGCGCTGCTGAAGCCAGGTGAGCCAGGAACCCCGAGACTGGTCATAGGAACGGTTCCATAGCCTCCCGTCATACCACCGCCGCCTCCGTAGCCTGACTGCTGAGGTGTGGACGCTGAGGAGTAACCTCTTGGTGATAAGCTGCTTGAGTTGCGAATATAACCTGTAGAAAAGAAACATTGCATAAGGTAAAGATGGACTCAAATTACACGCCGTTCCGCTCACCTTGGCTGCTCTGCCCTGGCTCCCCGATGCTGACACCTAATTGGGAAGGGTAGGAACCCAAACCCATGACGCTGCCATGGGCTGGTGAGCTGGGAAGTGCTTGCAGCTGACTGTGAGGACGGGGAACACTGTAGAGGGCCTCCGCAATGTCCGCTGCCCTTTTTAGTAACATGTCCTACAGGAGATGAACACCATAACAAGTACTGTCATGTCACAGCTTTTTGTACTACCAATAAAGCAAGTTATGTAAAACCTCTGAAACATAGTTAGTGACGATCAGATTATCTCAAATGCAAACAATGTGTGAAGGATATTTTCTATATTTGCAGTGTCATTTCCCGTGGTAATTGGCCCAAACTTTTTCCTTTTTACCTGATTACTGTGTGGATTCCCATACAGAGCCTCCACAAGATCTGCTGCCCTCTTAAGCAGAATTTCCTGCAAATAGTTTATGTTAACGTTTTAGATTATCTCCAAGAAAATAAGACAATTCAGTTCACAGCTGAAATGTGTTTTTTGTTTAGCATCACCATACATTTGTGAATCTCTCACCTTAGCCATTTTTTCTGGGTCACCAGGATGTCGTGGAATTACTTTCTGAAGCCTCTGGAAACCGTAGTCTATTGTCGGCTCATTCAGGGCTAAAATAGACGGACGGGTATGTGGTATCTTAAACATTTGTCACATATTCTAACAGCTAACATTAACACCAGCACCACCTCTAATTGGCAAAACCCCCAATCTGTTGCATAATCACCTGTGTAGATGAAGCGTCCAGGGGCTCCCTTGCAGAATTGTTTCGATTTATAAGACAGTGTGACCTCCACCACCCCTGGGATGTGACGAGGCGGAGTCTGGACACGGATAGCGTGCGGCGTGATTAGCTGGGGGAGAATCACAAATTTATGGCAGAAGAAAAGGAAGGAGAGGAATAAATGTAAAACCCATGTGTATGTAAAATGTCAGCCACAGTAAGTTCATTGTTACCTCACTCCAAACTAACATGCTTCCAAACACCACCTGCAGCCCATCAAAGAAGTTCTCCCCAATGACAATGACCATGGCCCCGCCTGTAGTCCAGCCCTCACTGGGACTGATGGCTTTGATACAAGGGGTGGCTGTAAAGAAAGACAAAATATAACTTACAGAAAAATGAAGCTTCATATATGTCTCATGAAGCAGTTGTTATATTTTTGATTCTGAAATGGCACTCTCAAGTATTGTAACAGTGCTTTGAATAATCTCAGTGGCATAAGTAACTAATCAATTTCCTACATAATTAGGAATGACAGTTGAGTACCTTAGGTATATGCAATTACAATGGCCGTTTCTGGACACAAATGCAAATGCAGATGTTAATGTCACACAGTATTTTCTCACCATACTCCATGGTATTCTCCGCGGACTCGCCTGGCTCCAGTCGGCGAGCCCGACGACCGTGTTTAGAGTTGTTGTGGACGAACATGTTGTCAGACACTGCGAGGACGTGGCCGTCCACGCTCACAGTGCTGGACAGGACCACCTGACACAGAGGAAATGGAGCATGAGAGTTTCTGTGCATGACTTGGACAGCATGCTGGGAGTTACAATCTCTGGTTTCAAGCAGCAAATACTTCAAGTGAAACAATTTGTCTCGGCATAGAGGTGATGCTGTATGATTTCTCAGTCTGCAATGTGACATGAGTGGGAACCTGATAAAATATCTGCATCCATGCACCTCTCTACTCCATATGGCCTCTTCTAACTTTGTGATTCATATAGCATGCAGTCGGCTCATCACGGCTGCGTGATCCTTCAATGACAGCAAACATATGGAGCAAATCTCCCACTTTTGCTGGCTGTTAAATCAGGGCATGATATATTGTGACCCTAATTTGATCTGGACACACCATGTGTGGGTTCTAGCACACATCTGCCGTGCAAGAATGACACGGACATAATTGAGGAGAGGGCACTTGTGGTCTGTCCGAGTGATAATTAGTTTCAGAATGTGTTTATTTAAATAAATAAATAAATAAATAAATAAATAAATAAATAAATAAATAATGAGTGGGGCTGGGTTTAGGTATTTTTTTTGTAGCCAACACTCATTTAGAGCTGAGATGATTATTATTATTATTTAAATCAAACCACGGTTTGAAAATAAACACGTGGTAATAAATTTGCACGTGAAAAAGCAATGAAAAGAAAAGGAGAGAAAAAAACACACGCTTAAGGTGGTAGAAAGGGAGGGTAGCTCTAAGAAAAATAACTGTAAATTATCGATCAAGCAGCTGACTTGTGTCCGGCACTGAGCACCTTTTAACCCAGAGATGAGAGTCTTTGCGGGCTCATAACTTCTCAGCATGTGTCACATCCCAGGAGTTAAAGCAAACAGTGAGGAACACGTAAGACGGAAAAGGGGACAGGGTTAGCCGGGAGAAACAAAATGCCAGACAGGGGCCGCTGGTGCTGAAGGATGGCAATGGAAGTGAGGCAGGAGTGTCCCCGGTGACCACTTCCTGGGTCACGGAGTGTGACCTCGTCCATCTGGAGCCAATCACTCAATTCTTGACAACTTCCTGAAACACCTCAACCTATTTCCTGCATCCCAGCAGCCTTTCTTAAACATATAAATACTTTCTTTTGTCTGGAGGAGTCATCCTTATTGATTTCACCATCCCTCTTGATCTTTTGCAAATACTTGATTGTGATTCATGTTTTGACAAACACCTCCAAGGTTCGACGGAATGAAAAAATAATCATTAAAGTTGTTCACATCTGTGTTGTTTCGAATTGCAATGAGTTCTGCACGTACTCAATTCTGCATCTCATCATAAGCCCTCATCCTTCAAGCATGCATTTGTTTTTCATCCGCTGGTACCTGGAATCTCCTCATGTCCCTGGGGTTTCCTGCCGTCTTCAGACAGTTCTGGTTGCATTTCAAGAAAAACTTCAAGAAGAACCTGCAGAGGTAAATAAAAGGACACGTATTTGCACAACTACAGCAAGTAAGAAATAACATGAAAAAGATCATGTGTATGATTACTTTGCTCACAAACAACACTCCAACAGTCAAATGAGACGTTCATTATTTTCAGGGGCGGCCGCCGTGGGTGCAGTTTTACGTGGGTGTTGATGCAGATCGGGCTGATTGCAGCTCTGACATCAATCTCAGCAGTTAAGTTTATAGACTGTTAAGTCAATGCCATTAAAGTCGAAATCATACGATGAGAAAAGTAGAGTCCGGTGAAAAGCTCTGTTGTATTTCAAAGTCAACTACAGACGGTGATGTATGCCTGCAGACCCAAGGGAGCGCCGAATCCCACAATGCCACATTTGAAAACGCCACATGGGAATGAAGTGGAATACGAAGTACAGAGAAAGAGGAAGGTTGTGATGGAGACCGAGGCAGTGGCATGGACATGAATTTTGTTGGCAGGTACATGTGTTTCATTATGTATGTGAGTTTATTTGGAGTGGGAAAAGCTGCATGGAGGCATCGGGACGGCTGCCGATAGCCTCTCCTCCACCAAAGAAAACCCGAGAAAAAGATAGGATAAATAGGGGAGAGCGAGACTACGCAGAGACTCCAAATCCCAGGTGTACGCAGTTCGGCAACATAGCCCGCTGCCATGGCAACGCAGCTCTGCCGCAATCCCAAAGTCCCCACGCTGAGAGGCGAAGACAGCGATGCGAAAGAGAAGCTAACAACATGACCACATCCTGTAGCACTCAAACACAGAAAAAAAATGAGATGCTTTGCAAGGTGAGATGCAGAAAAATTAAGTGAAGGGGTGGGGGGTGGACCACGCTGGGTAAAAAAACACATTAGTCTTGCAGTAATATTCAATTAGTCACATGATGCGAGCCAAAGCAAACAAAAATGATTTGAAAGAGCAATTGGCAAATAAAACATCCTTAACAAGTCCATGCCTTCCACGGAACAACTTGCCGATGAAAAACAGCCATTAATGCTCCCAATAAAACTAACAACAATGCAGTAGAGTTTTTTTCCCCCACCCACACTGCGCGCTGTGCAAATATAAATCATCTTCAGGGAAAGTGGAGGGGGAACTTGACTTTAGGTCCGGAGGTTCGAACACGCCCATCAAATTCTAATCTTTCCTTCTTTTTGTCATCTTTTAAAAATCATTTTCCAATCACTCTCTCCAACTTCCTCCCTTGTGAGAATGACCCGGTTTGCATATCTCCAACTGTAATTGTGTATGCAATGTATCATTTCGGCTCTTACATCAGAGAACAATCAATATTGTTGTTAGCAGGGAGTGATAATATTTATGCTTAAGAGTAAACATTTTTTAATCTGACTTTGGGATGGGCTAAGTGCTACGTTCACATCTGTGAGTCAGCAGCCTGATCTTTTTCTTCGGGATGAACGATCCAGTCACTCCGGTTAATATCTGCCTTTGGGAAATTGTGATGTCAATGGGAGTATTGGGGGCCATGATCAAATGGAAAAAAGTTGTTAAGTTCAATAGACTAGCAACTGCCACTCATGTCTTCTGCCAGTCCAGTCACTCATGGAACCATCGCCTACACCCTCTGGCTTTGCACACTTTATGAGGGCCCTTGACCTTGTTTGTTGACTTCTTCTCATCATTCATTGTTTGTATGACACCAGATGCCTCACACACAAACACATATTCACATGCGTGCATGCACACTCTAATTCATTGACACCCCCACCTTTGTCCCCCCACCCCACCCCAACCCAACCCTTTCCAAAAATCCCATTGAGTCAACTTTTCACCCCCCTCAGTTCGGACGCACACAGCTGCAAATGCTGAAATTAAAGCGAGACATTGACGCATATATTAGCATGTATTAGCTGCTTTCCCCTGCCCACTTAACATGCAAATCTCCCAGCCCCGTCGCCTCGCACCTTCTGCCACACATTCATTTGCTGAATTATAATTAGACTAATCTTGCATAATTAATAAGAAGTCGAGGACCCTCTGTTTTTTTTTATACCCCCTCATCTATTGTGGTTGCAAAAGTTTAATATTGCCGTTGTTTGTTTTTGTTTTGGTAATGTAACACACCCACACACCTCCGCATCCTCAAAGCAGAGATGAAGAGGAGAACATACAAAGAAGTGGAAGTGATCTTCATGCCATGGGGGGGATTTCAGAGAAGGGCGATTTTCAAAAAGAATTGTGTTTATGTTTATTATGTGTTTTAACACGTTAAATATTCTAGTACATATAGAGGGCCTACTGTTTGCATAGCCTTCTGCGAGAGAATGTAAAGATCTGTATTATGACACAGAATAGGGTGAAAAAAGGTGAAAGTGAAGCCAATGGAGAAAATGACCAATTAACTAGGAAATCAAAAAATGAATCCAAGCTCTAACTTCTTTATTATCTTCTCTGCACAGACAAACCAGTGGACCCAAAGCGAAGACAAAAGTCTTAAACCGAGGGATCACGTTCCGCACTGGAACCACGGGGAGTCTGTTTTTTTCATTTCTGTCTTCACTTCTACATCTCTGTTAACCCCTTTTGTTTGCATCTGTTTCAGTTCCCAAGACTAAACACGGGCCTCGCAGCATGCAGCCACTATGTCCAAACGGTGACAACTCGCTCAACTTAAATGACAACAATCACCCCAAGGAAACATACAAGTACGTTTCTGATTCCTCTTTTCTCTGGGGCTCTGTTGTACATTTCTGTCCATTGGCGCATCTGTTGCACATAATGGCAGACTATTAAGCTTTACACATGGGCTTAATAACGAAGGGTACACCTAAGCATCACAAAACCTCCAACAAAATTTTCATGGGCATTCATCAACACTAATGACTGTTGACATAACTGCCGTTTCACCCAGGCATAAAAGACCTTGCCCTCTCTGTTCATTGTAAATGAATGCTTACCAGTTGCAGCAACTGCTGAGGCATGAGATGTAAAAGAGTTATAGAAGCCTTACTTTATTCTACTCCTTACTGGGGTCTTGACTCCGAGGCTTGAGATCCCCGCTTATGTTAACATGGCCCAAAGAAAAAATAACAGCACTGTGCAGCAGTGAACAAAAGTGAGAATAAAATAGTGAAGCACTATATTTGTGTTGGTTAGCCAGCCACTTCATGCTGCATAGAGGAAAATGTGAACTGTTAAAAATAATCAGCTGGGGCCTCACTTTAAATAAAAATAATATTAATATTGATGATTCTACAGGCCACAAGAAGATTTGTTGCAGAGATTTTGTGGTGGAAAATGCAATGAAGATTATCCGTCCGTTTGTCAGCTAATACACTTCCTGGTTCATGGAGGGTCGATTGAATTTAATTTGATTGTGACTAAAAGAGCAAGAATAAAATTAAAATAAATAAATAAATGAAAACTAAAAATATCTAATTAAAAAAATAAATAAAATACAAGAGCGCTAAAAACTGAGGAAGAGAGATGGAAATTTACTGATGTCCTGTATCCAAGGCTATCACTCATTCAATAAACACACACACACACAAATGCACATACACACAAACCTACACACCACACAGAAAAAAAAAAAACACTGTCCTGACATGGTGGGGGGAAAATTAAGAAACCAGATGTGGAGCTTTAAACCATACTGACATGCTGAGGGCCTTCCTCTGCCACATTCACACACTGGGAGCACTAAGTCATACAGCAGGCCTACAAATATGCACGTATGCATCATGCCTGTGTCACACATGAGCAAAGGCCGCGTAGACCTCATACATGTGTGGGTTCGCTCCAAAAATATACAAGATCAAGCTTGGCTTCCAAGAAATAAATCTCCACACTATTTATGATACATTAATGTCAATTACACATAAGCAAAACCACAAAACAAATGTTGTGGATATGGGACCCAAATTGTGTCCAGTGACTTTGGGTGAGAATTATGATAAAGCCATGTTGACTTAGGATATGTTTCACCTCAAGACAAAGTCTACAGATGGCTCGTCATGCATCAGTGTGTGTATATGCATCCAATTAGTACATGTGCCCAGGCCGAAGACTGGCCAAGGGGGAGGGTTGGAGATGTTTTGTTTTCTTCTGTGGGGAGAGCTATGTTTGGGGGGGCGGAGGTGGATCGGTAATAAATACCCCTGGACCTGGGTCCCCTGGCAGACTGGAAGCTAGACTGGTCACCGGGGTTAACACCCGGGGCATGTGACCTTTGACACTGCTAATGGGGCACAGAAACCCCTCAATGAACTGATACACCCACTGTGGCATACCACCACAAGACCTTTCACACCAGCCTTCCAGTCCCCCCCCCCCCCCCCCCCCCCGACACACACACAAACGCACACACGTATCCCCTCTTAAAACATACAGCCATATCATAGGCATCAGCTTCTCACAGTCAAACTGACTCTTTGTTTTTTTTCTCTTTGCTCATTTCAGATGAGTTAATGTTTGCAACTGCTTACATTTCAACAGCATCCTGAGTGGATGACATTGGACTATTCAGGAGCGTTACCTTGAACACATTACTAAAGACTCTTGTACCTATGAGAAATTGTGAGCCTCCAGTTATCCAAATTTTCTTTTGAGTTACCAAATCTGGTTCCTTTAACTCCAAGTATATACATAGTGCTTTTTTTTTGTCTTCTTGGTACTTATTAATTGAACATTCCATCAATTTTGACTTTGGCTCTCCCTCCACCTGAACCATAATGCCTGATAAAACATTAGTGTTGGGAATTTTGGTGGTTTTGTTTTAAAAATCAAAGGTCAGAGAGCTAAACGACTTTGGAATTCTTTAAGCTCCAGATTGACTGCGTCCCTCCAAATTCACCCCTGGAATTGTCCGACCCACCTCTAAACTTGAGAACTGTGACAAAAGCCAACATTTCAAGCACTCGCCCTGATTTATAGTGCTTGGAGGTGTTGTAAAACTTTCATGTGTAGAAGAGAGGAAAGGAAGGCTGCAAGAAGGGAGCAAAAGTAAACAAGAGGTACTCGGGTGTTTCATCTTGTTACTTCATGGTCTTACTTGCTGTAAATGTGCTTTTAATTTCACTTGAATTGAATGTGAACTCTCCCAGGCTTAACCAAAAGAGTGCCACCACATGGGACAGCGGTCAACTCGCCAAATAGATGGATATGAAAAGATATTCAGAGTCTGCAGAACATGAATTCACAACCAGGACAGGGAATAGAAATCCCATCAGTGGCCTGACCTCTCCCAGAATGTTTGCTTCCTCCTGAGGGACAAGCATTCAAAATATACTCTCATAACTGTCAAACAGTGACATGCAGCCTCCTTTACAGCTGAACAGATTTGAACATGCCTAAAGGTCATGTGCAATACGCTAACACTAATCCAGCTTTTTCATTATCAATCAACTGCTTATCACTTTCACTGCTACCATGTGTAAATCAAAGCGTGACCCAAACATTTCTCTGAGAGGAAGCGCGGATCTTGGATGGATGCCTCCAAATGAGAGGAGAGAGAAGAGGAGAAGCGACAGAAGAAGAGATGTCTTCTTAATTAGCCAGTAATGATAAGATCTGACAAACAACATCTGTTTCCTGAAAGCCAGAGAAGGGGGTGGCAGAGAGAGAGGGGGGGGGGGGCTCGAATGGCAAACCTGTGAAGTCTCCACAACAGGGACCTGCTTGTAAGAAAGTAAAGGGGGAGACGTGTGAGGGAGGGAATGCCGTGTAGCGTGACACAATAGAGGAGTGAAGGATGAGGAGGAAGACAGACAGGGGAGAGAAATCTGACAGGGTTGAAAGCGTCTAAAAAGCCAGGATGACTTTGACAGACAGAGGAGAGGAAAAGAGATCAAAATGAGAGGAAAGATGGGGAGGAAGATAGACGCTCTGCGAGGAGGTGTGCTGGATAATGGTCCTGTGGGGAGCTGGAGGAGCGTGTGAAGAGACGCGAATGGAATCGCTCTGAGGTCCAGGGTGTAGTAATTTACAGTCTGTGGCTAATACGCAGCAAATGTGTGGAGTCCACGACCATGAGAGGTACAGAGGAACCCAGCGCTGGTCAGGCCTGCTGGGTGTTGTTGGGGGGGCATAGTAACTTTTGGGGCTCACAGCATGCCTGCTGGGAGCCTGTCAGCAGTCACATGCCCCCCCCTGCCCTCAGCGCTGACAGATTCATCAGGGCTGCTAGCAACACAAGCACACACCCAAAACTTTGTTGTGACATTGAAATAGTTAAATCCCGACTCGTATTTTGCTTCTCCTCCTTGAAGAGGACTACGCAACATCTGCTACGTGAATGATGAAAACACAAGACTATTAGAGCACACGGGTCATCTTTTTTGGCTTATCTATTGCATTGTTGTCTGTCCAAAAAATGACTGCATGAAAAGAGAAATACATCACTCCATCAAAGTCACGTTAGACTGTTTGTTGTTTGAAATACACACTTAAGTACACGCATTAAAACAAAAACTAATTGACTTTAAGTCAGGGGTGTCAAACATTTTTTTCACGGGCCGCATTGCAGTCGTAGCTTCTTTCGGAGGGCCATTATGACTGTCAACCTAAATAAATGTATGAGCACCTCATATTATATACAGTAAAAGCTACAAAACAAACTGACAAATAATTCATTTTCAAATCAGATGAGTAAAAACTGGTCAAATATTTAAAAAATATATATATTATTAAAAGAGAAGACAATTTGCAATTCTAGTAATGACACGAATTTGATGCACAATTTGTCTTCACGGGCCACATAAAATGATGTGGCAGCCTGTATCTGGCCCCCGGGCCTTGAGTTTGACACGAGTGCTTTAAGTAATGCTTCCTCACACAATAGCAACCGAACTGAAGTCAGGGGTTTTGTTTGTCATTTGCTCTTAAGAATAATTTATTTCACATTTTATTTTGTTGATTAAACACACAATTTAGATGTTAAAAACAAAATTAAAACAGCAAATGTTTTTCCATTTTAACTAACAATAGAATTGTGTGGCACCAGTCAATAAAGAAAATTCCTTTTAGGGTTTTTTTTCTGTAATTTTTTTTTGGGGAGTGCACAAAGAACAATATCCCTTGTGGCATTAGCCGACAAGAAACCTGAGGATAAAACTGTTTTAGGTTTATTAAAGTGTAAATATTAGCATTCCTGGATGTTTTCTTTAAAAATGAGAAATCCAACTCCTGAGAGACTTAGTCTGTCCAGATTGCAGCTAAACAGACAAACAAACAAAATTGGGAGGCTTGCCGGGTCTGTGCAGCACCAGGGGGCATTGTGAAGTCATTAGTGAAATTTAAAACCTTTACACAGGAGGATGACCAGGCTCCATCACACACACACACACACCCACACACACACCAACAACATTTGTGTCCAACTAAAGAAAACAGCTCTTGTTCTTAAAGACCACGGCTAACTGGCCTATGACTTGGCAAAACACACACACACACGGGGAACACACAAAGTGCCTGATTATGCTACACATATGACATGACTGATTTGGAAAATTAATTGTGATGCTGAGAACTTTCCCCTGGAAACCAAACCCAAAGAAGGGAAAGTCACATAAGACCGCTCACTTACTTGCAATCTGAAGTGCCCTCTAAATCATGCTAATCTGTCGTGCTATGATCCTCTTTGCCCCCCCAGTTAATCTCCAAACTGCTCAAGCAAAGGTGAACCCTATTAGGATTCAGATAAATGCTGCTCCACACAATTCATGGAATATTTACACAACAGCAGTGTTGGAAAGTGCTCCTCCAATGCTCCTTAAAAATATATTTTAATTACATCTTACCAGCTTCTGTTCTTTATGTGAGAATTAATTTTTCAAGCAACTTTTTTACTTTTGCTCACTACATTTGAAAATAAAAATTCTGTACTTTCTATTCCTTACTTTGTCAAAATAGTCTTGTTACTTTTGCCAACCTCAGCAGATAGCAACACGGAAAAAAAAAGAAACAGCAGCAACACAAAGGAACGTGACCCAGTGGTAACACAGATTTTTTTTTTGGGGGGGGGGGGGTAGTAAAGTTAAGGTAACCCTAACCCTAAGTATGGGAACTCTAAGTTAATAAGGAGTTAAATTATTTTGATTTCTTTGCAAATATGTCACAACAACAACCTTTGTTTTTACGGTTTTATCATATCAGCCAAATTTACTCAACTGCTAGTGCAACAATCAGTCACATTATTTTTCGCTCTCAGGTTGAGTTTAACTCACAAATGCACACAAACTCAAATGAAAAGCTTGCTTTATCAAACCTCCCCTGTGAGTTTGCCTGCGCCCGACATAAAGGTCCGTAAACTTTTAGCAGTCTGACTCTGACCGAGGCTCTCAGACAGTACCTGTCAAAAAAAGTGATTTTGTGGACTATGCATGGTCTCTCCCTGTCTGTCTTTGTCTCCTTCTTCCCTTTGCATTGCCCCCAGGGAGGAGGCATCCCATGGTCCTGTGCCAGCTGCTCAGTGGTCCAGCCTGTGTGAGTGAGATGGTGTGCACTGGAGCCTCAGGGCCCAGTCGCCAGGCTGCATCCCCCACCCCGCACACCAACCCATGTCTGATGGACTTACTGACAGGGGGGGGGGGGGGGGGTGAAGAGAGTGTCCAGGGTTCGACCACCAGGGAGCCACCGTGACAGTGGACCGGAGGGACCAGTGGTCATGACTTTATATGTGCATAGAATTTTCTGCATTTGTGTGTTCTACTACCAACATTGTACGGCAAGTAAGAGAATGCTTCATAAGAAAGATATGACTACAAAGATTTATTTAGGCAGACTGAACAACAAGTTCCATCCATGCCAGATGCTGCGCACCATGTTTGGTGAGAATCAGCCCAGTAATATTTATAAGCAGACAAACACAGACACTAACGATGGTGAAAACAAGACCTCCATCGTGGAGGTGAAAATGCTTTTTCCATGAACTATTTTTAAACTCTCCAGTGAGTAATACAATGAATAGCCGAGATGCCAAATATACACCAGACATAAATTCAACAGAGTATCCATCTCATGATTGATTATGAGGCCATTACTTTTGTGTTCAAAAAAACATTTTTCAATTGGCTTACTGTGAGAAATGAAGCTCACTATTATTATTATTATTATTATTATTATTTTTATTATGCAGTTTTGGCCACTTCTGTGTTGGTGTTTGCTTGAGCCTATCCCAGCTGACGATAGTTACTAGTAACCCGCCAATTCCATAGTTATACATGATCTGTTCATTGACCATTAAAGTCTAGAAATTATCAAGAGGGCTTCACTGGTTTAATTTATAAATATTGCAGCAGATTTAGCAGCATACTTGCATGGCTGCTAAGGATGTTGGAATGGCTATAGGTTGCCTGCACGCTTGACTCAAGAGCAGATTCATCCAATTAAAATAATGTTTTGTATGGTGTTCATCCTCCAACGTTCCATTGTACTGTCTCTATAAATTGGAAGGTACCACAGTGATTTCTGTAGGAACAACTACAAGATGGCATAGTGACTAGAAGACAAGCAATCCCCTGCATTTCTCAACTCACCTCAACTCAACACAACTTTATTTGACAACGGCTGCAGCCATAACAAAGCACTGTGCACAACACATGAGATGAAATATTAAAAATAACACAAACCATCAACCAACAACATCTTGTAATGTCGTGATCACGTCACGTCACTCATATCTGCCTCACTTCCCACTGCATGCCTGATACAATGACTTTGAGTCACACATTCAGCTTTTGAGTGCTTCTACTATGGTGACCTCACAGGACATTGCGGTACATCAGTGTACATCTGGGAAATAGGAGGAATGTGACCTCTGACACAGTCCAAAATTGTTGCTGAATTTATTCTTTGGATGAAAGTTTAATGTTCTTTCCCAAAGAATGATTATATTTTTCCTTTGAGATCGATGCAAGCGTTCAGGAAGCTGTGTCCCCTACTGCGCCAAGCCCAGGGGTACGCCGTCATGACTGCTGAGAAAACAGTTGAGTTCTGAAGCAATGTTCCTAGTTTTTTTTTAATGGGTTTAAGCGGGCCGTGCTCAAGCAGGTGGAGCCACCACCATTGAAACAGATGGTCTCCGAGACACCGCAAGACATTTACATATAACAATAAGTGATTTCTGAATAGTTTTTTTGTCAAACTACCCAGACAGTGTTAATCCATTCAAAATTGCTGGCTGCAGATTTACTGCACTAACCAAAGAGATTTAAGTTTATATTGTGACCATATACCCAGGATTTAGAAAACAATATCAGTAATAAATATTCCACGTGGGTATTTTGTCAAAGAGATGATTTTCGTGGAAAGAGATTAGACTAGTTTAAAAAAAAAAAAAAACACATATTGTGGTTTGTGCACATAACTAGAACTCGAAGACAACAGATAGATCAATACAAGCCAAGATTAAGACTAATGGATTCCACTTGCTGTCCAGAATCTGAAGTCAAACCATGACACACATAATGACTGCTCAACGAGGGGAGTAAATATCTTAAAAAGCACAAGTTCTCTCTAAAAAAAAAAAAAGAAAAAGACCTACACAACATCAAATGTGGTGTACTGTTTTTCTCACTTGTAAAATGTGGACTTGAAAAATTGCTGATCCTTACAGGAGGTTTAGTGAGCTCATTTTGAGTCTGCGGGAGGATACAGCAATATTGACAGCATTGGAAAATTCCTATTGATTATTCTTCTTTTCTCGGAGTGCCGGCTTGTTAAAAAAGACCGCTCTTAGAAACACGATCAATTAGTGAGATAGTGCTGGCCATTGATCACCCGCCTACCCCCACACCACAAGACCGCTGCCTCGCGATGGATCCCCGCGCACACTCCTTATGACCAACTATTGATCTCCGCTTCTTAGCCCAATATAAAAGCACACACACACACACCCTCCCAATGAATGCTGACCTCTCCAATGCAAAACACACAGTCTATTCTTACTAATACTAATACTGACAGCTGCTTGTCTCCATTGTAAAGCCACCGCAGCACTCATAAACACAAAGGTCAGCTTGGGCTCACAACCAATATAAGTTCTAGCTCAGAGGTCATCGCGTCAATAATACCTCCATTTAAAAAAAATCTTGCCGGGTTAATTCCAAAGAGCCTCTAAGAAGACGATATAAAAATAGAATTGTGATATATATATTTTTTTTCATTAGTTTTCAACTGAAAGGTACAGCTTACAAATTTGCAAGGTTAAAATCGGGCCAAATTGTGACAAATAAAATTTTTCGCCTTCAACCTTTTTCACAGACTTCGAAAGGTTACGAGCCAAAAGTAACCGGCGCTCTTCAATCATGACTACAGCGCCGATTCCAGATACTTTGTTGTGGAATTCTTCTATGACTGCTAAATGTTGGTTCCATGCACACATACCTTTTGGAATTGTAGTCAAAAGTTCAGATTGTGTTTTATTGCGCTATAACAGGCGTACCTGAGAATTGCTGAGTCCCAGGAAGAAGATTTTCTTTAGCTGCAACTGGGACTTAGGTCAGACTGGAAGGGATTTTGAACACTTCCAAATAGCAATCACTTTTGGCCCAGATTATTCACGTTTGCTAGGTGAAGACAATGATGGATTTCACTCCAGATATCCGTCCAAAGAATATATTTTGAATGGTTAAAAGCGAGCCAAAGTGCAGGCCTGAATTCAACTGAAAATATCTGGGGGAATCGCAGTCAACCTGTGTAAAAAATCTCTCACAAACAGATTTGTAGGACTTTCAGAAGGAAGTATGGTCAAATATTGCTAAATATTTTAAATCAACATGCCTTACAAAAACAACACTACTGTTATTTAAGTAAACAGTGCCTTAACAGTGCTTCATTCATTTATTTGTGCACACTTGCACAAGCACTTTTCGTACATTTGTTATATTCTCCCATTTTAAGATCCCAAAGGGGATTTCTTTGTTTTCATTTGACAATTGATGTCATGTCAAATTTTAAAACGATTTCTGATAGTCTCATATTAGATACACATCAGGCATTTTAACGAGCATAGCTTCTGTTTCTATACCCACGTATGGTTTCTTACATAAGGAGCCTCAATCAAGCAGTCAATTAAGAAAGTAGCGCTACGAAGAATTATTTGTTTTTAGAAAACACAGTGAGAAGAGTTAGCAAAGATTTATGATGATGTGCCCCAAGGAGTCAATCTATATGTCTATCGATCACTTGTCGGACCAATCAGTGAGCAACACTGGCTATCAGTCAAAGATAAGTGCTGCTCTCCAAACAGAGACGTCACACTGGTCTTGGAAGCGCATAGAAGAGTTGGCTTGAGTTAAGATTAGACAGTTGTAAAACTATTAAACACAGCGGGCAGTGGCCTATTAAATCATCTTCTCCCTTGGACAACTCCGGAGTCATCTCTTTGTGCCCTCGTCTTCCCTCCACCCTCTATCCATCCTTTCACCCCTCCTCATGGATCAGCTGTGATCTCTTTCTCCTTTCACTCAACTCGGGATTAGGGAGAGAAGGGGGCGGGGGGGGGGGGGGGGGGGGGGGGGGGGGGGACGGCTGCAGCAGGGGAAGGGGGAGAGGGAAAACTGAAACAATATGGAAAGGAGATTAGAAAAGTGGGGGTTTGGGCCATTTGGGGAATTGCAAACTACCTTGGGCTTGGGTAGGTGTCCTAATGACACTGGCTAATTATGGTAGAATTAAACAGGCCAACGGAAAAGGTTTACTGAGATGATTAACAATGGGGAAAAAAAGAAAGTGAATTCGCTAATATGAGGTGAAGTGGTGTGAAAGAGCATGTTGGGGTGCAGGAGATCAGGAGATAAGAAGACGAGATGGGAGAAGGCAAAAACAAGGGAAAAAGAGGACGAAACGGGTGGAAAGCATCATGGGCGATGGTCGTGAGCGGGCCCCCGCGCACTGCATGTTAATTGGAGAACAGGTGTTGGGGCTGGGAGCAGGAGGCTGATTATTGGAACCACAGAAACAGACTATACGCCCCCCTCCTTCACACAAGAACACACACACACACACCCACACACACATGAATAATTTAAGATCCAAGCAGTGACTGGGGAAAAAGGTCAGACTAGGGGTCACCGAGACACATATACAATCGCACGTACATTCATATACATAAATAAACGTATGAGGTTCCAAAAACACTCTGAGCATACCTCTGTTTCTCGCCATGCAAACGCTGACAACATTCACACACCTTTTTTCAACACGCATGCATACAGTGAAATGAAAAATGAAAAATAAAGAAATGAAAAAACGCACATAATGGGAAATAAAATGGACCTCACCAAATTCTCTTGGCTTATCAGAAATTAACTAGCTCCTAATGGGCTACTCCCAGAGGAAAGGATTTTGCAGGGTAGTCAAGAGGGAGAGACCCCCACCAAGATGGGATGTTCCCCGTGCGATTAGAAAGGAGCAGAGGTCAACGATTCATCTCAAATCAGTCATAACATCCCGCAATGGAAATACTGTGTACATGATATGCTCTCTCCACAGCAGGCTGTGGAGATACTTAAATTGAGGTTTAAGGCATTTAAGGAGGAAGTGTATATGGGATGGGACATTGCGAGAATAATGTGCAAATGAGAAAAGCAGCTGCTCCCAGGCAATCTGGGAACACTGAAAAGACAACAGCCTAGTTTTTCCATGATATGAAAAATATCCTGAGCAGAACTCCTATGAGACAGACTGTCAACAGGCAGCCAGCTTGAACTGAGAAGGGGAAGAAAAGGGTCCTTGACATAAATGAAGTGAGTGTTTTCTTCACAATTGTTATGAAAGTGGGACTGAAGGCAAAACGGAAGGAGAGGAGGTGCGGCAGGAGGGATAGAGCCAATGAAGGTTGCATCGATGACATCACAACCAAAGTATTTCTGCTTATGACCATTCATCACTCTGCTGACAGATCCCGTGAAAACCCGAAATCGCTCGAATGTGAGGGCCTTCACACACTCTGATTACCGTGGTGGTTAAAGTGTGATAAGTGGCGGTCAGGGTGAACATTGACTACACGTGTGAGTCTGCAACGGAGATATGAAACATGCACATGCTTCACATATGAAGATTAATGTGTTTGACCGGGTAAGACAGTGTAGGGGGGACGCTCAGGTGCAACTGGTCCTAAGAAGGGTGAGAAGTGAAAAGACGTCCGTAATAATTCTACTCTCACAGCATTTTATTAGGTTCACCGGGCCAATCTAATAAAAGCCAATGCAAGTGCTGTATCAAATAGGATTAAAGTATGATTGACACTGTTAAGCATGGAAACATTTTCCCAACACCCGTGCCACATTTAACTTCGAGATACAGTGTTGCCTTGAGACGTGAGCTTCATTCTTTGCGTGACCATAATTGCAGGTCAAAACAATTTATATCAAATCATCTTTTCCTTTAAGAAAAAATGGAAATTTAAATGAATCCATTACAGACTTTCCCAAAAATAACCCTCCACAATATTGTACACACATGATGTAACTAGATGAATGTTCCGCTTTTTCTCATGTTCCCGCATTGACCAACAGTAGCAATATAAAACAGACTATATCTCTCTACGTGTATCGCTGCACCATTTGTATTCAGCACATTTATTCAAGGGTTAAAGTAGCATAACAGAATGATGATATTTAGAGCTTATTCCTTTGCTTTTATATTTAGTCAAATTTAACTGGAAGGGGCAATAGTGGAAATAAATTTTCAGAATCAATCAGTAATTGCCAAACTGCTGCTCATTGCGAAGTAAGATGAGGTAATTGCCACAAATATAGCGCTCACAAGTCAAAATTAAAACAAATAATAATCCAAATGACAGCTTGTATCTCAAGTGACTTGTATCTCAAGGCATTAGTAGAATTATGCTTTTCTCCAAAACTATACACAATTTTAAAGTCATAAGTTTGGGCTTTTCTACTCTTCTGATTTCATAGGATTGAAACGTAATAGGGGAAAAATTATATATTTACATAAATACAATGTATGATGGAGCTCAAGTTACACCAATGCAAATTAGCACCACAATGATAAACAGATTGTTGAATTGATACCTCACATGCTGTGTCAATCAATAGGCTTGAGGAGCAATTTCAATCTTTGTAATGACCTCTTGTGCTGGATCTATTTTTATAGTCACTATGCGATAGTCATCTTAAGTGACATGGCCAACGCTCTGTTCCAAGTAAACCTTCACGAATACATCAACATCTTCTACTACAGCCGTACACAGATCTTAAACCAGATGGTGTGTTACAGAGTGGAAATGCAACAGTGTGTCGTGAGTGGTCAAATTTGCACAAAAGCGCAATCTTTCTCAGTGTGCAACTAAGTATGAGTCCGTGCTTTGTGTACTGTATTGGAGCTCCTTACCTGTCAATGATGACTGGGTCAGAGGGCGTCTCATTTCGGTTACCACAACTCTTCTTCTCACAACAGCGGCTGAGTGGGCAATTAAAGGGACAGAAAAGACAACAAGAGGGAAAAGTCAGCCGGGAAAATAAGCAATTTAAACAGGAGGAGCCGTCATTTGTCCACAGGCCCAGACTCTGCAGTCCACCAACATCCAGCGGAACACAAAGGAGGCATGAAAGGGGAGGGGAGGAGGGGGTAAAAGAATAGAAGAGGAAGAAAAGGTACAACAACACACCCTACAAACAGTGAGAGACCATTCAAAAGTGAAAAGGCAGCCAGCCAATCTGTCACATTGATTCCGAAATCAAATTCAACCCCCATGCGCGCACACACACACCATTCGTCAGCAGTCCTGTCCGAGGAGCCTGCTGGTCACCCCCCCCTCACCCCCCAAAGCGAAGTCCCCTTCACTGCATAACAAAAGTGCCCCCACCCTTTACCATCTGCCACCCCTACACCTCGCCTCACCCCTCTCGTGTCCCAGCTTGGCCCTGCCCTGCCCCCCTCCGCCCCCCTGTCAGACGGCCTCACTCCCCAGCTGTGACGCTTGCCCTCTGCCTCTTCGGCTCTGTTATTAGCCAGCTGTGAGTCACATTCGGGCATCTGCTAGCTACACAATGGCAGAGCCCACTCCATCTCAGCCCCCCGTCCTATCCCTGCTGCTGCCCTCCAACTCTGGGTCACTGGCCCACTCATCTCTCCTCTTCCTCTTCCTGCACACACCCATGTTTATCCATTTACCTTCATAAAGCACATTGTTATTATATCATTATTATCCAAACCCTGTGATATGGAGCAAACGGGCTCTTCAAGCTGCCAGCTCTGTTATGATAGCTACATCTGCAAAATGTGTCACTCATCATATATTAACAAAGTTAAAACATGCTGTCTAGGCTCATTCCTGGTCTGTCAATTTGATGAAAGAATTGTAATAACAGTCCACTTAAGCGCTTGTGGTTATGTCAGCTGTCGGTGCACTGGGTGGCAACATTCTGCTTTATAGTTAGACTGTGTAACCAAATTTATGCCTCATTATATTATTAGATAGTGTGAAACAACATGAAACTAATTACTGGAAAACTCATTTTTGTGTTGAAAATGTTATTTTACATAGGTATAAAAAAATGCTTGCAATATATCTCCGTTTGCAGGACAGATGTGGATACTCATGGGATCCATATTCATATATATATTCATATTATATGCACAGGTGCATTTGGGCTGTCAAAATTGGCGCATCCTGATTTAGGTGTTGTTGACTGGGCGTTCCGGTCTTCAGAGTTTCCTTTTACCTGCTGGAACTAAGTATTGTAACACGATTTGGGTAAATTTTACGGAAATGTACGGTGGATTTGATCACATGATCGGAGTGAAAGGTGGTCACTTCACGTTAGTGAGCTGTGATCTCCCAGGCCAACTTCATATCATCCACCTGTGGAGGTTTGCTTGTTATGATGTTGCTTTGTGCGCTTTGACGTCCTGCATGTACATCAGCAAATCAGTTTCCTTTTCGGTTATCAAAAACTGTGCTCAAATCGCCCGCCGATTTCAAAGGGAATAAGAAGCTCCACTTTGATTAACAGCAAAACAAGTTGGCTGTGTTCACACCCACAACGGTGCAACACTCCTCTCTTTAACTGAGGCAAATTGCTGGTGCCTTTGAAAATACTAAAACCCAGCTCCTGTGCAAATTTAGACTGCGCCTTACACGAAAATAGAGCCCATGATTTACATTGTGCTATGCATAAGTAGATGTGGAGACCACCCACCTGCACATGACCTCATGCGTGAGCAGAACTCTGCACATCTCGGGATTCTTGTTTTGGCCCTCGTATGATATTGGCTGTGAGGAGGGAAAACAAGGAACAGAATATATCAGTTTTATGTCAAATCATTTTGCTTCATTCCCTTGAAAGCTGAATTTCATCAGGAAAAGAAGAGCCCACCTACCTGTTTTGTGACTGAGTCGATAAGTCGTGCATAAAGATCTTGCTCTGTACGGACCCCTGCACAAAAAGAGCAGATGTTTGTCTCTGATATCTTGGCATGGCAGACCTCTTTTACTAATACCTATGGATGTTGTTATCACAAAGTGTGACAATTATTTAGTCACCACAGAGGCAATTAACTTGCAGAACTCCTCACTCATCAGCCCCTTATTGCTTTGTAGATTTAATATATGAACAGGAAAACAATTTGTGAACCTTTTTAAAATTTAATTTGTATATTACACTTGGTTTTATATAGCCTAGATAAATAAATATACATTACAGTTGATCTCAAGCGTATAAAACCAATTAGGAAAACTGTTTCCGTTGGAAATTGGAAGGGGAATAAAACAGCTCCATAAACATGCTGATTTTACTCTGATAATAATTAAAGACTTAAGTTTACCAAAACAGTGATCTTGTCAGGAATAACTGGAGCAGGGTGGCCAAATGCAGCTTGGACCAGGGAGAGGGAGTTGGAATGGAGTCAGGTGGGGAACCGAAGACACATATGGGACAGAGACTCACGGCCAGCAAACAGACAGACTGACAGAGGTCCACTTGGACAAGGATAAAAATCTGACCGTGAGCCTCCAGACAAGACCGGGGGGGGGGAGACTGGACGAGCAGGACACAAGGCGCGTACATAGGAAGGGAGAAACACACGGGCAGGGCTTAAAAACAAAAGGTAACAAGAGGAAGCAGGTGACAGACATTACGATGATGGAGGGGTGTGGCTGAGGGAAGTTGCCGGCCGAGCGTGCTCTAGCACAGGCGTGACAGATATACATACATCAGTTCTTTAGTTCTTTCAACTGGAAATAGATTTATGATCTAAATATTATCCCCTATAGTCAACCCCCTAATAAAAGAAAATACACAACATTGAACTCCATCCAAGAAACATGAAGAAATACGATTGGCATGCACTTTATATTTTATCTCTGATGGTTTCTGAGGGGATTGGGAGTTATTTCTTGTTTGATGATTATTAGTTGTCTTCTGTTTGAGGACAGAATTTACAGCTGCGCTCTCACAATTTATCAACAGCGATGACATATTCCCAAAGCTTGTTGGAGACTTTATGTAACTACAGTATGTACACCAACAGGTAAAACAACAACATCCAGCTCGACCGGTCTTATTTAATCGGAGGCCAAAGTGAGTCTGCTCTGTTGCTTGACAGAAGATCTCAGTGGTGAAAAAAAAAAAATTCCCTCCATCTATTACAATGTCTTTGATATCGCAAGAGGAAGGCGATGAAGAGGAAGTGCTTTCGATGCGTGTGTGTGTGTGCGTGTGTGTGTGTGTGTATGCTGTACAAGGGGTTTGCCGGAGAACATGTCTTTTATCTTCTCTCCCATGGGTGCCACTGTGATGGTAGAGTAGGGACAGTGGTTGCTCATGGGAACCAAATGTCTCCATGTATCCCTAATGTGATGTGGGAAACAATCGGAGGTGTGGTTGGAGTTGTTTAATAAATTGCTGATCTCTGTGCTCTGGAGTGTCTGAGTTGGCAACATCTCGTAACTAGGCTTCCAAAAGTTAAGCAATTCTCTGTTTCACTTTTTCTACTTTCGAGGATGGTCTTTATTAATTTGTAAGTGAATGTGGTAACTATCTCATTTTAGCCTGTGCAATGTAGAAGTGTTATGAAACAGCATCGAGAAGGGTTATGATGTTGGTTGATGCGTGTCAAGATATGAATAATGCTCTTTTCACACAGTTGCTGCATCCACAGTATTGGACATAGCATTTGGCAATGAACATGGAGCTTTGGTTTGGCCTACTGCACTCACACTTTAACACCTAGTCGAAGACCGACGAGTCGAAACTCGTGAGGCTGCAAATCCACAACGATTATATTTTTACACAGATATTTTCATTCTGCATCGCTTTGTTAGACGGACATTTCGCTGCTCCACAAAGCGTGAAAGTCTGGCGGTGGCAGCAGACAGGCGAGTTATAAATCCTATGTAAATAGGGTGCCAGAAACAGGTGATTAGCGATTAGTTGACTTCAAGCCTCAAACGACACCGTGGAGTCGTAAAGTCGACTAATCGACTATCGCTTCAAGTCCTATGTGTGGTACATAAATGCAGAACGGCTACATTGACTTGTATGTGCAAAGGTTTCGATTTTCTGCTTCTTACCGTTGCTGTAGAGTAGTTGGAGCTTGTAGTGGGTGCCGTTGTTGGTCTTTTCTCCCGTCTGCTCCTTGGAAACACACGCACACACCCACACGACACAGAGCATGTAGTTAAGCACGTTAGGGACACGGTTGAACACAAAGCCAATCTCTCCAAATCCTGCAGTTTGACCTTCTCCGGGAGCGGCGTTGAGATCACAAGGCTCAGCATTGTGTGCGTTGTTGCCATAAGCTCAACGCTTAACCTTGGGTCACACCGCCGCATAGCAGAGGCTGAGCTATCATGTCTCATGCAAACTCCAAAAGCCTTGAGATTGGCTGCCGAAGAAGTTAGGAGTGCGACAAGTGTGTTTGACCATAGTACATGTAAGAATGAGCAGCGGTCAACCTTGACGGGAAAACTTCCTTTGCACTCTGCTTCTCCTCGCCTTCAGCCCGCACCTCCTCATATGCTCCCCCTCTCTTTCTTGTCTTCTACCTCTACTGGTCTTTCTAAGTGGTCTCAAAGGAATGCTCTCTGGTCCAATAACCCAGGAGGCATCTCAAAGATGAGAGCAAGGGGAGAAGAACAAGAAGGCTGGGGGAAGCAGAGCAACTGGGAAAAAGGGAAGAGGAAGCGGGCAAATTAAGATGCATGAAGTTGGAGAAGTGGGGAAGCTGGAATTTGTAATATCAGGAGATAGATTGATGACTGCCTTTGTAGGTTTTATCAATCTAAACAGGGGGCTGTTTACTTTAGTCGTGCCATCGTTCTACCTCTGCATAATTACAAAGCCAAAACAGATGCCAGGGTAACCATGCAGAAAATGAACCCACTGGCACACACTGACAGCTCTCAACCCTGGCGTTAACACACACACACACACGCACACACACCATCCCTGACATTCCCAGCAAACTTGACTTGACAAGATCTTGGGAGCTCACACACGACACAAGTGTCTGTCAACAGTGGACATGAGGCCGTAGTCCGTTTTGAGTTTTCTCAAATGCAATGTCCCACTTGGCCAACCTGAGGAATTCGCCCCTTGCCCTACAGTGCTGTTTTGAGACGAGGCTTTGATGATTAGTTCTCTGTGGATAACTTAACACGAGTGGGAATAATTTGCATTTTTTTTAAGTAGTGGTGGCCCCCGCCTTCTAATGAGGCAAGCTGCTAATTAGTCATTAGATATTCTTTTTCAATCCCACATCATCAGCTCACTGAGGCTATACAGAGCTTGTGTAAGCATGAAGCCGTCAGCTGTTCCATGCAAGCGCTGAAGATCAAGAGGAGCAACTGGTTTCTATTGATGAAATCTGCTACCGTATGTTCTTGTTGCCACTTGAGGAGAGTGATTGCCTTTCGTGGAGAACGGTGGGGAAATATACTTGGGGAGTAAAACTATAACACACCTTGTCGTGTTCCACAAAGTCCACAAAAGCCGTCCTCTCCACTTCCACTGGCTGCCCGTGTCGGTCGTAGAGCGCCAGCACAAAGTGGAAGAAGTTGGACTTGCGCAGATTGGAGGGAGGTTGCTTCTCAAAGTGAGCTCTGGACAGGGCCACTCCACTGGGGACAAACATGTAGGTGCACACTCTATTAGATGGACATCACAACTTTTTCTGGGCGGCATCATGTCACACTGTCGTGTTTAGATGAAGCCAAAGATGGGCTTCAGAATGAAGCCAAGGTTCCTTATATTGTGATTCTACAAATATCAACAACAATAAAACACAAGTTTAATAAAAGCTATAATTTCCATATAAAGTCGTTGTTAGTAATTTTAGTATTACAAGATCACATACGTATAATATATTATCATTATGAAGTATATAGCTCTCAACTTAAGACTCATTTACACATAATTAAATGCACATTTCTCCATATCAAAGTTTTAAAGGAACAACATTGAAGCGTTCCCATATTTGATTTTCGCAACTCAAGCTGAAATGGATTAAATAACAAATTAAATAATAACAACAAAGAAGGGGAAACACTTAACATTTGTATACATATCTTCACCTTGTATTAACATTCGATACATCTTTTTATAGATAATTGATGCGAATTGATAACATCGGCCAAATTAAGGGAATCAAAACCGCACACATTATAGGCAATTTTTGTGTATTCAAATTTCACCCAAACTGATTTTCTTTCCTGCAACATTTAAACAATAAAATTTATATTTTTTTTATACATAAACCAAAAACAAACACAGAGGAAATAAACCAAATACCAATTAAACCGTCAGTAGCATTTTTTTTAATAAAGTGCATTAAATCAACTCACTTTTAACTTTTCTTCAGGCCTCTTAGTTTTAATTTTGAGAGAAAATGTTGTTTATTCTATAAACTTTTCAAAGGGGAATACATAGAATTCGTATTTAAGCAAATTAAAAAATGAAACAACAGACAAATGAGAGGATTTTTTCCAAATTCAACATGTTGCTCTTTTATGTTAAGATTATTATTATTATTATTATTATTATTATTATTATTATTATTATTATTATTATTATTATTATTATTATTATTATTATTTCAATCCAACTGTGTGCCTCTACTAAAGAAGTTCCAAAACATTCTGTGGTCTGATGTTTCATTTTCCAATGTGTTGGTGAACTTGAGGTTCGTGTAACATACATTTATTATTATTATTATTGTTATTATTATTATAAATGAAACCGTTGCCTTATATGTGCTTATTGCCCTCTTGTCGATATTCTGACACTATATTGTGTTTTATTTTGAAGGCTTTTAGCTCATAACTTTGCGATAATATATGACTTATATTTCACGACAGGTTTGCGGCACTTTACTCAGTAATTCAGGCACTTAAGTTTTTCCATCTAAAGTCAGATGATGGAGCTACATTACCTTTGCGCAGCGACGTTGGCATCCACCACCCCGACATTACGCACCCAAGAGCGGACTGGATCCATCTCCTCTCCTATACTTCTTTCTTTTAATCCGCTCACTTCTCGCATCAAATGCTCCTGGATCCCGAACATTTAAGCCCTGTCCTGAGTGGTGAGGGTACTTTTTGAAACTCAACAAAAAGTCAGTCGGGGAGCCAGAGTAGGAGAAAAAACACACTCCAAAAGAAGCGCCGCGCTCCTCCAGTGCGCAGCAAGAGAGGGAGAAAAAATAGAGCTTTAGAGCTTAAGTTGCTGATGAAGTGTGATGTTTTGCAAGTGTGTCGTGATATGAATCCACTTGCACTTGCGTTTAAAGGTGCAAAGATGTAAATAAATAGATCCCGTCACAGTTTTCAGTCATGGTCCAAGTAGAGCGCGAGCAATCATCTGCTCCGTGCAACTAACTACCGCGGCACAATATTGTGTGCAAGTCTCGTTGGTTGTCAGTGCAAACGAGCAAACCGCATCCAAACAGTTGGTCCGAGGGCCAGGAGGCTTGCAGTGAGCCACTGTCGTGAAGCATGAATGAGGATGGAGCGTGGAGAAGGAGGGGCCTCGGTGCCATATGTTGCAATGGATGCTCTCATTGGTGTGAAGTGCGTCCCGTTATTTGGACCACGGCCACATTCAGCATCCACTCCGTGAGGCTTACACGAACTTTGCGCATTCAAAACACTTCCGTGGGCCTCTAGACCCATGGAGCAATCTCTCCTTTGCGCGTCTATATTTTGATTATAAAATGTCTTAGACAGATGCGCTACTAAAGGTCCGCCATCCTCACCCACTGTGCACAATTACCTCTCAACACTTTTCACACATCTCACAAAGAGAACCAGATCAGATTTTTCATTGTGCATGCGTTCTGGTTAAGTGCGTACGTAAGTCAACAAAATAAGATTTCTTCTTTTTTTTTTTTCTTGTTAAAACCATCAAGTTTTGCCCAATTCTGAGTCCTTCCCCCTTAGCCTATTGTTTCATTGGCCGGGACAATATCACAATGACAGTAAATCTCCCCCCTTGGTCCCGCCGCAGCGCACCATCTGCCGCCAGCGCGGGACAAAGTCAGATGTTCCCCCCAATTATAAGAGCCGTCCCGGGGAGTTGTGGTCCCTCTATCACCCCCCCAAACACCCCGCGACCTCCACCCAGCATTGTCGCCTTGGTCCCCGCGCACGTCCCATCACATGATTGACAGGTCCACTGCACCCCAAAGTCTGCAGACTTTTAGCACATTCCTTTACTGCAAAAAATGATGTTAGCTTATTGAATCAACAGAAAAGTGGTTAATTTTATTTTGCTCAGCTACATAGAATTTGAACAAAAAAAGTAGTAGAGCATGCATTATTATTATTATTATTATTATTATTATTATTATTATTATTATTTCTATTATTATTATTGTTGTTGTTAAAAATGTCATTTCCATTACTCTCATGATTGTCCCTTTATAAGTTGCTCATTTTAAAAAAAAAAAAAAAAATCTTGCACACAATGTATGATGTATGATCTTAATCTTATTTTTTTTCTTGCACACAATGATGATGTATGGAAGGAAATAAAGTCATTTACAAATGGGTGACTCAGTACCAGGAGAAATTTAGGCTTAGGCACATTTTGAGGACCGAACCTGGGATTAAAGATCTACTTGCTGCACCAGATACCGCCTATTGCTATTCGAGTTGGAGCCGACTTTAGCGAGAGGTAGGCTAAGCCTGAATTGGTTATGGCATTTATAAACAAACAATCACTGTCACTCTCACACCTATTGATAATTTTGAGTCTTCACTTAAAGTAACATGGCTGCTTTTGAATTGTAGGATTTAGGGAGAAAGTACAAACTGCACACAGGAAGGCCACAGTAGAGATTTAAATCCCAAACTTTAGATCAATGAGAACATTTTAGAATTTGAACTGTTAAATTGATTAATCCAAGAGTTCACCTCACTACTCCGCATTGATATTGCTAATGGTGGGTTTGTGTAAGCATGCACATGTCAAGTGCGTGTGTTGGAGACAGCAGCTGGTTCCTGTCCCTCCCTTCCAATGGCAGAACTAATGTGAGCCACCACAACCATCTACCATTGACTGCCTGTCTGTAGGACTCTTATTCTGTTTTTGTTTTATTTTATTTTATTTTATTTTATTGACCTATTGAGATGCATAACGCCAGTGAGCTTGCTCAATTTACCACAGAAGCAAAGTTACTTGAGCTTTTCCTGGAATATCAGAATTTAGAAACGCATGTGACCAATATGTGATTCAGTTTGATGATATGAATGAGGCACAGTATTAATTTTATTCACTTGAGGAGATCTGAATTGCATGGCATTAAAATGTTCTTTTTGCTGCACTGTCATCACTCTAAATTTGAGCCTTTAAATATAATGCACTCAAAACTTTCGAATTTGTGAATGCACATTGCTAATCATGCTGTTAATGTATGTTTTCTCAACTCAACTCAATTCAACTCATATGTATTTCTGGACCACTTTAAAGCAACCACCGCTGCATACAAAGTGCTGTGCAGTAAATGGAGCAAAATTAAATCATACAACAACAAACATAAGTCAAACAATAAAGTTATAACAGAGACCGTAAAAAAATACTGTACCTATGTCTGTTGTTTTGGACAGTTAATTTCGTAGAGTACATTTTACTCCAACACAAATCTATTTGGTCCCTCTCTGAACACAGAATTAACACAAGAATAAAAAATATTCAGAGTAATTTGGGAGTGCATGACCAAATAGACTAATTTTGTCCTAAAATGTACGTGACAAAATTTACTATGTATTGTTCATAGTACGAAAGTAGGCCTATGTGCAACTAATACAATAGGACAATTGAAGCTGAATAAATGCAGCAAACTGTGATGATGATGATTATTATTAGTAGTATTATTATTATCATTATTATTATTATTATTATTATTATTATTATTATTATTATTATTATTATTATTATTATTATTATTATTATCAGTAAATGTTACAAATGATACAAATGAATGATCATGTTATTAATTCTGAAAGGATTTTCTGGTGACAAAAAGTCTCTGTGGCCCCCACGTATTCGAGTCATAATATGAACAAAACAGTAAAGTTAAAAACAATCTACGATAATTTAAGACATTAAAACAATAGAAGAAAACTCATTATTAGGATAAAAAAACTTTTTCTCAGGCTTTTAAAGAGAAGAAGAGTAAAAGGTTTTGCATTTCTCGACTGAATTTGGAAAAGTAAAATTCCACAGGTTGTGGCGCTACCTTCTTTCTTATACGGTACCTTGAATATTAGCGTCCTCTACTGGTCAAGAGAAAAAAAGCTTCTATTTATTTTTTATTGCTTGGGAAGGGAAGAAGTGTGGGTGTAACAAACTCAAGATAATTACCCTACATAAGAAATTATACAACTACACAAATGTTTTCTGTTCAATAAATTACTCGAGTCATGGTCATTTGAAGTCACTTTTGTAGCACTTGAAAATTTATTTTTCTGGCTCACATTTTAAATGAGGAATTATTATTTAAAATGTATCAACCTTGTGAAATACTGGAAACAGCCAATAAAAAGTGAAAAGTGAAGACAGTAAGTGCATGCTTTATTCATATAGTTATTGACGTATTTAATTAAATTATGATAACAATTCAGAAAAGAAAAGCTTTTTAATTAATAGTGTTGCTTCGAAATTATATGTTACAAGCCATTTTTTCAGAAGAGGGGAATGGAAAGGACTGTGAGGTATGTAGATGAATTGTATATGCTCATGCGCACACACACATGCACACAAACACACACTCTGTCTGTCCATCTATCCATCTATTATCTATCCACCCATCTATCTAAACCACACTTTAAAAAAAAACAGGGATCAACGCATATGTGCAATACCTTATTTGCGTTATATAGGATCAAAGGGCTTTTCCATATCTATTTTTCAAATTGTTTCGGTCTACTGTTTAGTCCTCTGTAAAGAGTAAATGCCCATTGAAGAAGCTGTCTCTTGTCAGACCGTTGGCTCCAAAGTTAGCCACAAGCCATATTTTGTCTCCCCGTTTCAGTTTGATGTATGTAGCTCCACTAGCTGTAATGTAACCATCCTGCCTAGTGGTGTATGAATGCAAAATGATCTCGCCATTGCGCAATAGATCGACACTGGCAGCATGCTCATAGATGGTGCAGGAGAACTGGAATTCGTATACCCCTGGATATGTGCAAGTAAATATGCCTGTATTGGTGTCAAAGCTGTTCTGTCCGTTATAGATGACCTCGTGGAAGGGGATCGGAACGCCGGCTTTGGGGAAATTATTGCTCAGTCGTACAGAAAAGGCCATTTTCTCACTGTGATAGGATCCTGGGGCACCTGGAGGTCCTGGAAAAGGAAAAACAAAGATAGATAGGTAGGGACCTGGAGCTCCTGGAAAAGGAAAAACATAGGTAATACCCTTAAACTGCTGGGTTAAAAACCATCCAGCAGTTTTAGGCATATGTATGTACCTCAAGCCTGAAAAGAAAATAGATAGATTTACCAGGTGGTCCAGGGGGTCCAGGAAGTCCAGGTCCATATCCTCCTGGTGCCGGTCCCGGCCAGGATGGCCAGGCTGACCAGGGAACTAGAATCAATCAAGGTGTGATGGCAGTCAGTTAATATACACAATTTTTAGTCAAGAAAATTTAGAAACGATTCAATCCTATTTGCAATGTATGTTTATACAGTCAGCTATAAAGACAGATATATGTCTATATTACAGCAGAAGATCCAATTAACAGGTGTTTTTGTGTTTCACATACCTGGACTGGGCATGGGTGAGTTTGGAAAGGTGTCGGGAAAGCCATATGCTAGGACACATAAAATGGTGAGGTCCATCATTCCAAAACCCAAAGACAACTGACACCCTTTTTGTCAAGATTCCGTTGATGGGACTTACGAGTTTCCACCCATGGAGTGAGGTCAAACTCCGGGATGTAGGCGCAGTTGGTGTAACCGTCCCCTCGTGGCCGGAACAAGAAAGGTTGGTCTGGAAGTTCTGTGATACCGGTGTTATCACAGATAATGCGGGACATTGATGTCGTCAGCAGAGACGCCCTCTGGGCCTTTGTGAAGACACCCTCGTTCTCCCACCAAAATCTAATGAGAACATTTTGTCACTGAGTTTATACTTGAGAGCAGATTGCGGACATGTACTATATGGTGTTATCTCTTTACCTGTCTCCCTCTCTACTTTTGCTGAACTGAAGTCCAATCAGGCAGGCAAACAAGGGTCCAACTCTTCCTCCTTTTACCAAAGGTTCTGTAATTCCTCCGAGCCATGGATCTATGTTGTCGGGTGTGCCGTACAGATCCAGAAGCTTCTCAGCCAATTCATTATTCTTCAACACCTCAGCCAGTTCCTCGAAATTTCGGGGTTGTGAGAGACCACAGAACTTTCGCCATTCGTTATATCCTGAGAAGACATATCATACATGATAAAAATCCAATCAGGAGATAATGAACAGGTACGTGCCAAGACAGAAACAGATACCAGGGAGCCCATGGTCACGTCCACGCTGAATGTTGAGAGCGCCCAGATCCAGCGCCATCTCAAAAGAGAATCTAAACAGCATGTCTCTCAGCTCCTCTGTCATGATGGAATCCTGAACATTCAACTTAGCCGGCCGACCTACAAGTCCTCTCAATATTGGGTCTAGGCCACCTGAAATCATTTTATTACATGAACTGTAATAAAATGCAAGGACATGTAAGAGAAAACATCTGCAGATTAAGACCATACCTTCAAAGACAACCCTCCATGGTGTGTTCAAGGCTGTGTGCAGCAATGGAGATGGGTACAACGGATGTTCCTCGTAAGCGGCATTGAGACGGACAACAAATGGCTGAATCATTGAGTGGCCATATCGATAGGCAGCTGTCGCGTACACATTCGCGATAGATGGGTCTACGAATTTATTATAGCCAGGGTAGGTGGAGAGCTTCTTCGCTATAACGTCAGGTCCTACAATGTAGGCAATGTAGTCTCTGAACGTAATAATCTGAGGGACAACATAAAATGTAAACAGCCAAATTCATCAAACAAGAGTAATGTTAATGCAAGAGCGGCAGTCTCTAACCTGGAGATATGCTCCCACAATCTTGCGAGCTTCCTGGTACAGTCTCTCTCCATTCCAGGAAGGATTTAGTTTGGCCAGGGCTCGAACCAGACGGTTATGCTCACGAAAGAATAGCGTGTGCAGCGATGTCAAAATAATGTTCTCGTTGACGCGTTCATCACCTTCACAGTAGACATCAAATAAAATGGTTGCTGATGGAATCCTAAGGAGAAGATACCAAATGAGCTTGTTCAGCCTGCCACTCACCTGCCAAAAAGCACAACACCTCCTCGGCATTTGGGTTGTTGGTGATGCGAGCTCGGGTTGCACACACGTTGGCCATCATTTTGGTGAAGGGCAGCAGTTCTCTGCCATTGTCAGTATACTCTGTGTTGGCCCTCAACAAGCCCTCATCTGTGGTGAGGTCACGGAGGTCTAGAGCTTTCTCTTCATCTGAGCCGTATATCTGACTTCCGTCGATGAAAGCCGTGAGGGCGTTCAACTGTTGCCGTACAGTGCGAGAACCAAAGATGAAGCCTGTGTCGCCGGATCCACAAGTCGCCGTTGACCGAAAGAAGGGGATGCACTCCTGCTTGCCGAAGCGCGAGTCATCCTTGGGAATCTGTACAGAAGGCGAGACTCGGTGAGTGCGTTTGTCTGGATGTGGCTCACGTCTTTTGTTGTGGGGGGGACACGCGTGACAGACACTATGGGACTTCACTGACCATAATAGGGAAGCAAGGCTCGGAGCGCTCACAGCTCTCGTCACAGTCCAGACCGTTGCTTAATGAACGGATGACGGGTGAATGCGGCGCTAACGTCTGGTCGTGGTCCGTCCATTGTCCAAAGGAGGGCAACAGGTGAGTGAAGACTGAGTCGTTCACCACATCGTCGATCGCTGCGCCAAGGATGCGGTTGGACAGCTCTCTTGCCTTAAACGATAAAGACATCATTTAACCACAATGGTGATTTCAATTCTATATGCTCCATTGGATATCCTCGGTTGGATATAATCAAGAAAAAAACTAGAATGACCGTACCAAGGGAAGAAAGAAGCCATTGATTTTCAAGGGGTCCCAACCTCGGGGCACCGAGAATCCGTCCTGGTACTGAGCAGGAAGCCAGCGTGTGAATGGTATGTTAGATGATCCCCATCGAGGATTGTGCCTGCAGGTGAGTGAAATTCATCAGAGCTTTCATTGGTAGTCCTCACTTTAGTAAGTAAAAGCTAATCAATGCATCAAATTGGGAAGCAAGAACCACTGTTGTCTTACTCGTTGTTACAGACGCCACTGATGGTGCGAAACGTGTTAAGGTTGGGGACTGTCTTGCATGAGGGCATGCGGTGACGAGGTGAGCAGCCTGTCAGTTCTGCGATAAACTCCAGATCTTCTTCAGACAGCAGATCTGGCAACAAAATCAGACCAGTGATTGACGGGCTACACAAGTAAGTCTCTTTTCTGCCCCTCATTACGAAATCCACATCAGGGTAGGAATGCAGAACCACTGAAGGTAAACAAGGTAGACCCAATCTTGGAGAGTCCCAAATGTTGAGTTTTGACTAACATTGAGACAGTATTTCCATTCACCTGTGGCGTTAATGGAACGTCTTTGACGTCTTTCTGCCGAAGTTTTGATGATATTCAGTGTGGTGTCCATGTAATCAGCAGATCGGGCCACCTCACGGGTAGTTCCAATAGGTTGCTTGAAAAAGCGCAACACATCCTGAGGTCTGGCTCCATTCCGCCTGATACGATCAAGGCACCTGGAGCATCAAGAGGTCACGTTTACAAGCAGCTAGCCTCAGAGTTAGAGTAAATTCCGTCGTTTGGTAAACGTGCGCAGTCTTGAGCCCTATTTTTGGAGACAGCGCACAAACATCTTTATTTTCGTGCCAGTACAAGTCTTGTTTATTGTGTTTGGTAATTTGTTGTTTGACTTGCGCCTCAATGGGCATTACGACAGTCCGCTAGCGTTTTCTATTTCATGCCCTTGGCGGACCTGACAATTTAGTGACAGAACTGCTAAAACAGGTCTAAATTGTGGTGCAGCTGGTGCAATTTGATCAAAGTGCAGGAAGACAGACTTTGAGCTTCGCAAACATGTGAGATGGGCGTCATCTTATTTAATTAATATACATAACAGCAGTTTACGTCACTCCCTGCAAAACAATGTAGGAATCAACTCACGGAACTAATTATTACAATAATGACTGCTGCACAACAATGAGGGTGTGGTGGGGGGGCGGGGTTACTCTTAACTGGTCCAAATTGTTATGTATTTGCTCCAAATACTCTTGTTCATCTAGCTATGCCGGCGATGCATATTGACAGGGAGAACAATTAAATGCTCTTCCACTAGATGACAGTCGGTCCAATTAACCTGTGAAGCCATGCTTCCATTTCTACAACAAAAAATGTTTTTTATTTTTTTTTTTAGTATATTCTGTGTACAAATTTAGTGACATGCCGTTGGACTTGAGTCATGGCTGATTAAGGTTGTTAAAAACCAGTCTACACTCCCTGTTCTCATTAAGGATGCCATTCGCCATAACTTTAGGTGCTTGTCCCAGCTGACCTTGGGTGGCAGATGAACTACACCCTTGACTGGCTGTCATCCAATCACTGGGTACAAACAGATTTAGGGCAGGGCTGGGCAAGTTTTTGTTCAAAGGAACCACAGAAAGTGCTGGAACAATTGTAAAGGGCCACGTCAACATGCTTACGCCAACTTGGTCCATATTAAGTGAGTGTATTTAAAAGCATTCAATTGTCTCGTTTTAACAAAGTGCTGCTTGATTTGGGGAAAACTAGAAAATACCAATTATAAAAAAAATATAAACAGTCGTTAAAATTATGCATCATAGCATTATATTACTATTTAGTCAACATTTATAAATTATAAACTTTCTCCAGGTATGATTTCGTGTTCAATTAATCGAAGGACGTTTCGAACTTTGGAAAAAACCCAGACAAGACGAATGAGAGTATTCTAGTACTACATAGCACAGCCCAAGCCAATAGATTTACCGCCAGAACCCCTGTGAGACCGATTTACTAATGAGGTAATTAGACAGCCCAAGATATGCTTTTATTTTTAGAAATGTTTTGCGTTGTCCCTCAAATGTTGCTTGGAATTATAATAAAATATAAAAGATGGACTACTATCTTAATAATAAACCTGAGCTTGCAGCACTGACGTGTGAATCATTTTTTTCCTCATCAAAATGTGCCAGCACTGGTTTGTATGCAATATTACCCCATTCAGTAGAAAAAGTCACTTTATCAAATGTATGAACTCACTCTTGTCTTGAATATTCATACGCCGAGTCCACTTTAGTGATGGCAGCATTCACAGCTTGTTCAATGCTCTCCCTGCTCAGATGTTCTGGAAGAAAATAGAAAGTATATACCTTATCAAAGCTAAACTGTAAAAAATTAAATGCGTGTTAGCAAGCTATTTTTACTTACGGGCATTCACCTGCCACTGCAGGGAAATTGCTGCAAGCAGCAAAAGCTGAAACATATCTGGTGAGGAGAAAGAAAACATTAAATTGCCTCTTCAAACGCATAGAATTGAAATTTTATATGAATATGATTAAATAGCAATCATGAATAGAAATAAAGAAAATGTTCTCGTTTTAGTCGAAAGATATTTAGTGACCTGAAAAGACGCAGCTCCAAGATTTGTAAATCAGCAGTGGCAGGCTGTATACTAAGAAAGTTGCTATGATGGCACCTTTTATAAAGGGTGCGTCGCTGGAAATACTTTACGTCACCAAGAATTTGAAGCATTTTGTTTTCATTGTTTTTCTTTTGTTGCGTTTTGTTTTTTTTCTTTGTTCCGCCTTGAGCTCCCGGTTTAACCACTTCAACTTTAGCAATTATGAGAACTGTACGCAGTACCTACTCATTATTACGATTACACAAAGCTCATTTAAAAAAAAATATCTGTAAATAGATAGAGATAGATAGATTTTTTTTTTTTTTTATCCTGGGGGGGAAAATTCAGTTTTCGGACGTACTTAATAGGCTCCTAGAAAAGGCTGCCACTCACAATGGCGCCAACAAAGGAATCCAATAAGTGCGACAAGATACAAGTCATCAGTTGCTTGTAATGTAATATAGATTGTTTTTCTACTTTATTTGGGGATTTACTGTTATGATGCTGCAATGTTTGCTCAGTATTTGTATACTGCTGCCTAAAACATATTGAGTCGGCGATGTGTAGTAAAGTACATCTTCACTTAACAAGTGTTAGACATGCATGAACAATAGGTGCACAAAAATATAACTGACGGATGATTGCAAAGATAATTACTTCCTGGAACTGCGTTCGTGACAAGACGCAATGCTTGATTACCAAACTTTCCAGTCTTCAACACCCACACACACTTAGACAAGTGTAATTTACGTGATGGCTTTTTTAAACTGATTTTGTTGTTACGGTAAATGTAAACTGAAAAATGACTTGATCAAATATCATTTGTAGGCTAATATACACATGTTCAAAGCCGTCTTGTGAATAATTCCAGTTGTGACCTAATTGCGTTTGAATCCCCTTCAAAAAAATTATTTAGAATACCTAAAATGTCATGAGCTCAGAAAGACATCATTTTAAATGTTTCTGTTGAAGTCTCTTGCATCTTGGACAGAAGCGTGAAGCTCATTAACGTGGCCAAATTGTAACTTCCTCATCTGAAGACGTATGCAAGGCTTTGAATTTTTTCTTCAAGTATGTAAGTTCAAAACTTGCTCTATTGGCTTGAAGTCAGGCCAGCTTTGGTTAAGCTTTGGTTACCTTCTATCTCTGCAAACTCCAAGCACAATAAATGTACAGTATTGTTAAATTAACACCATCACAGTCCCTCATAAGAGTGCCCTTGTTTTGGACAAATTTGAAATTGGATTTGTTAAACAATAAACGGTCACATTCTAGACAAGAAATATACATAGCTTTCTGTTACACATGAATAAACAAGACTTATATGAAAAAAGGAAATCAATTATACATTTGCTGTATTGACATACATATTTATTTTTTATTAAAACATTTACTTCAGGTCCCTTGGATTAACCTTAACTCCACATAGCCAAAACAAACTAGATTTAGTAGATTTATACAATTTCATGGGACAAACATTAAAATTTGCTAAGAAATGCAGGCCAGTGCTTCTGATAGTGTTTAGTCCAGCAAAGCAGGTCTTGCTGGGCCTCAATGTTGACAGTATTTGGTTTCATCAAACTTTTGTCTTTTATTGCAGCTCTTGATTCTAGTCAGAAGAGGAAGAGATCCTATCCGGATTGTATTTTTTCGAGATATTGTTAGGTTTATTTTTAGTTAGTGTTGCCATTTGGAGGAACTACAGTAGACCGACTCCCTCACAGATCAGGTTGTGCAACATGCTTTGGATGTTCATAGAAAGGTGTAACTCAAGTGGAACAGGGGCTTTCTATATCGGCCGCAGACTGTGTGTGAATAGTACAATACTAATTCGACTCAATATCATTCCAAAGTTTGATCATTTACTTGAAACAGATCATTTTAAGGAGCATATTCTGGATAGTGTACCAAAGACAGACATACTGAAATAGTACAAGTCTTTGAATTGAGGGAATGTACTCAGTCAGTTAGTCACCTTGGATTTTACTTTGACTGTGTCTATAAGAAGTCACACACAGGTGTCTGCATATGCATGACCTTTTTAGCTTCAGCAAATACCAAATCAGACACATTGACATCAATCCATTGAATATGCAGGAGTAAAAGTTTTTGAAGGAAATACAGTATATACATCTTCTGAAACAGATTCAGCAACGGAAAACCAACCAATGACCGCCATCCGGCTCATAAACAACCCCGGAACTAGGTTCTATGATTCCCCCAAGGGCGATGGGTGGCCTTACATGAAGAATGGGAAAAAGGTATTTCATACTTATCTTACAGTATGTTTTAAGTAGTATGTTCTAATGTCAGGTCTCATGGTTGAGTTTCTCTTATTGTATAACTCATCAGTCTCATTGCCTGGAATTGGAAATTAGTTGAGCTTAAAAGCAATTGTCTTCCTGCTTCTCTGCTTCTTGCCCTGCAGCACCTGTTGAGGTAAAGTTTTGTTCGACTTCATAAAGCAGTCACATTTTTCGCTTTTCAACCGACACAATTTGTCACTCAAGCAACACACCCTCTGACGATACGACTTAATTAGTGGTTATAGGATTGCAAAGAGGCAGAGTATAATGAAAACCAAGTCTTATTGACGAAAACAAATGAAAGAAAAAAATACTTATTCACACAAAGTCTCTGGAGAATCAATATATGTATATAGCTATACTATAATCTATACAACCACAATAACATTTGCAGGTGAGCGTAATTTGAATTTTTCAAAACTTTTAGATGCACATATAATGTTCAATATTTCTGTGCTTTTTTTTTTTTTTTTTGCACAACCGGCTCTTCAGTAACAAGGAACTGGAGGGCAAAATTGACAATTACTGTCTGAGCCATAATTGGACCAATTCACTTTCCGGTTCAGTGAGGATTTATATTTAAACTATTTTCATCATGCTGTTGACATTTTCCCATCACGAGAGCAGGAAGATGGAAAGTCCCCACTGACCTCAAAGTGTCATTAGCAGATTGCAACAAAAGATATACACAAGAATTTTGTACTGCATATAATCAACCCAAAAAAAATGTAATAATCACAGCCCTAAATAAAGTTCCTACACACCACCAGACTCTTACCACAGCGTCTGCAGCACAGATATCCTTGTCAACTTTGTCCGCACGTTCCTAGTGCCCAATAGATGTCCTGTCTTCATCAGATCATCAATGGCCACAGTCATATCATTATCAATATTACATTCTGTTCCACAAACAAATTAATACTAATTAATACTGCTTGTATCTGCTATGTTTTAACTAATCCATTATCTTCCAGCTCCATTGTGATCATGAAATTATGTCAGAGATTGCCACAACGTAAATTCTTGACTTTATTATCTGTTGATGGTCATCATTGATACCAGCAAAGTTCTTACAAAGTCCCCTGTTGATTCTTCTATCTCATTCACAATCCACAATGAAATGCTCTTAATACTTTTAAGTTGATGTAAGATGCATGTACCTTGCTCTTTACGTCCCAAATTACAAATATTTTATAAAATCCATTTTTTTCCCCATGACCCCATGTCACCTTCAACCTCTTCCTCCACGGTATGTTGATCAACACACACCACAAATCCTTGTAGCCATGGGATCACTAAATTTGAACAACCTCATTACTTTTGTCACCCACCGACCGCTTTTCTTTTCAGCCATTCTTGCATGTACAAACTGATTGAAACTCTGCTATATTGTCATTTACTGTAATATGCTTTAAACCCTGTACTGTAGCACTTTGCTGTTTCCCTCATTACAAAATGTACGACTATTATTAAACAATCACTCCGTCACACAGCAATTTCACTCCCACCTCCTTTTGTTTTCTGTTTTGTTTTCTCCGTCTTTTCATTCTTATTCCACAGCTATGTTCAACACACGCACACAATAGTCACACACTTATAACAACAGCAAGGTAGAACAAACAATATAAGATTTAAATCCCACACCTTTTTGTTCAGTGACAAACATTTTGCAATAAGAGTCATATTATGCTTTGTTTCAGATTTACTATGCGACTGGCTGGCGGTCAGTTCAGGGATGTGATAAGCGGTGTTCAAAATGGACGGATGGGTGTGATTTACTATCGATCAGTTTATTTAGGCACAACAGAAAATACTCTATAAATATATAGTCTAAGTGTGAATAGCTTGAAGTTAACTGCAAGTAAACTACTTGCAAGCAGAGTGCAGAGTTTTTACTCTTGATCTCTCCGATAGGCAGTGTAAGGCCAGTGGAAAGGAAACCTAAATAATGGTAAATAAGCTTATTTAACGAATCAAATCAAAACAAGGTAGTAGAAGGAGTCTGGACTAAAGGAAGTTAAGAGAGGCATAGACTTTGAATATGCAATTTACTACCATTTACTGCAACTTTAAACAACAATCCAGGTATGTTTCCATTGAAGATAGTTAAGTTAAGTTAAGCACAACTCAACATGTTACACATGTTAATAGGACAAGCACTTTAAAGTATTTTAAACTGAGTTCATTGTAGGTCATTCACTTGCTTTTCTATCCTTGTATTCATTGAGACTTTTCTAACTTTCTCATCTATCTCTTGGTTTCATTCCTTCACCTGCACATGTATTCTTTTTACACTATGGCAGGAATCAGGACTTCCATCTCCCTCCCCATTATTTCAACAGCTTAAAAAATTAATTAAAAACCAGTCAGTCACCTCATTGTTGAGGTTGTGGTCTTGTTGCAAAAGATTAGCCATCAACCAGAGAGCCAAACCACAGGACTAGTTGTATGACATTCATCGGTGAATGAAACGGCTTAAAAATCTGGCCTACTAATTATCAAACGGGTTTGAGGTTAACATTGGTGCGCTAAAGTGACAGGAGTCAATTAACATAGAGTACGCAGTATACCTCTTTACCCAATTATGCCACTGACCAATTAACCTATTTACCAGTTGAACGTGCCAAACAGTTGTTCGTTTTTTGGGGGGTTATTTCTGTCTCCCAGTCTTATTGTGGAATATACAATTTATTAATAACTTAACCTTAAAGCAGCGTTCAACCAGTTTAATGAGTTCTTGGAACACATGGCACCTTTTCACTTTTATTACGCCTAAGTAATGAAAGAAAAATCCAGTTTGGTAAGTCGATTAAATCATCATTTTTCTTGTATTTTACATTTCCAACTGCTTCCTTTTATTGTCTTGTACAATAATGTGAGTCCAACAGCAATCAATTTTGTGCTGACCTCCTGTCAACACAAAACTGATTACAGTTACAATTCAAGTATAACAAATTACAATATTTGCTACAATTAAACCAAAAATATTAAACAGTTGAAACTGGATGAACAAACAAAACATAAAGTAGATTACTGATGACAAACACTTTCATTCGCCGGCTCCAGATTTATTATACGACACATTTTGCACTCGTGGTAAAACTGTATCAGGTAACAGTAAAGTAATTGTACTTGTAAGTCAAATGACGCAAGTGTTTTTTACCGACTGGAGCAATAGAGGTGGTTTTATAAAGTGATTAAACTTATTTTTAGCATGTCATGTTCACCTTGAAAATATTGAGACAAAAAGGGTGAGGATGGAGTTTGGCCACATACTTGCCATTGTTCAACTGCTGTTTCATTAGAGCCTAATGAATTACAAAACAAATACAAAAACTTTCCATTCCAGCCACTTTTTTTTTTTCATATTGCAAGACAAGTAGTGAATTATATGTATACTATATGACCTGGTTATAAAGGTTTGTATCGTGATGAATGGTTTCTATTTCCAGTCATAAATAAGTTGGACAGTACCGTACATGCCTCGTTTGCAGCCGACAAACAAAAAAAGACATTTGCTTTAAGATTTTTATGATAAAGTGAAAATTTATAACGCAATGTTTTTTTTTTCTTTTCTTTCTTCTCTACTGTACTATGGAGTTATTATTTTCAGTATTGTTACTTTCTTTCTTGTATTTCTTTAAATGTTCGAAATAAACAAACAAACAAACAAACTTCCTTCCATTTCGTACGTTTCTTTAAAGCAGAGAAAAGAAAACTTCCGAATAAAGCAAGGATTTCATTCATTTACGTCGAGTAACCGTACAGTTAAATAAGTACTTGGGATTTTTCATGTATGACATTTCCATTGTGTGTCAAGAATAACTTTCATTTTACAATTAGTGCAAGGCGGGGAATTCTGCTTGTGTGCTGTTTCCGCATACACTGATCTCAAAGTCACGCCTTAAAAGATTTTTTTGCACCGAGCTTTAACTTTAGGTGTAGCAACATTGATATTCATTCCGAGTTAAAAATCATTTTTGCATATTAACAAAGATCCCAGATTTTCACATTCAATCATTCATTCATTCATCTTCCGAACCATTTACACTCAGGAGGGTCGCGGGCGAAGGCGGGTGAACCCTGAAATGGTCCCCAGCCAGTCGCAGGGCACACATAGACAGACAACCATTCACACTCACACCGACGGGCAATTTGGAGTGCTCAATCGGCCTACCATGCATTTCATAAAGATGTTAAATTCAAAAACATTAAACCACATAATAATCTCAAGAGTATTATCACAAAGAACATTAACACGCTGCAGTCTTTAAAGATAAAGTGGGAAAATATATACAATGCTCTCTGACAATGTTATATTGTTTTACAAATTGAAATGTTATTTTTAAGGGAAATTTTTTTGTTTGTTTTGTGTTTTCTCTCAATTGTACTTGTCCTGTATTGTACTTTGCCAGTGTATAACAGAAAAAATATATAATCTAAATATAATATATAATATAAAAATATTACATCAGTTATTTAATGAGCAGTTTAACAGTGATGTGTTGTAATCTGAATCATTTTCAACTCACAGATAAATTGGCCAGGCTCTTGTTCATGACAATGTGTTGCATCTGGAAACAAATATAAGAGGGTGGCTGCATGAAAATATTTAATTGTCGCACTAATTATTCAATTAGATCATTTGCATTTTAGAGAGAGAACACAATGCCGGTGTGTTTGAAGGCTCTGTGGAGGTGTGCCATAATGAGTGAGCAAGCGTTTGTTTGAACGTTCCCTGCTTTTTGTTTTCTGGCAACCAATTCATTGTCCAAGGATGTAGCCAGACAGTTTTTAGTAGGGTGGCCATGGGAACCAACAACTCACTGAGGGGTGAGTTAACCTCTGGACAGTTGAATCATGTACAGTGACGCTGCACTGTGGGGTGTAAATGAACACATTCTGTCTTAAGCCAAATGTTCTAACAAGCACCAGTAATATTTTATGGGGTATATTTACAATTTATAATATTTATGTATTAAATCAGTGGCAGTTTTTATTTTACTTCCGTGTCACGTTTGTCACGTAGGTGTTACCAAATACTTACAGTACCAGGGAATTTATTCTCTCTGCTGCTATCTAGTGATCACTTTAAAAAAAGTCCCTTTTTATATGGGGTTACTGAGCTGTGCCTTATGTGTACAGTCATCCCTCGCTATATCACGGTTCACCTTTCACGGCCACACTGCTTCACAGATTTTTCTCACAGTGCATTGTGCTATGGCTTCAGAAGAAAAAGACACTACAAAGCAGAGTCAGGCCGCAGAGGCGCACTATATAGTATGTACTGATGATTAAAATTATTATTTTACGGTAGTTATCTGGAAGAAAGTGTTTACTTCTCTTTGTTAAACAAATGGCTGGGCCTGAAAACAAGTTTTGTCCTATGGTTTCAATGTTATACCTGTATAATAATGGTAAAAAAAATAATGGTTTCTACTTCACGGATTTCACTTATCACGGGTTCTTTTTGGAACGTAACCCCAGCGAAAAACGAGGGATTACTGTACTGGAAATTTACAAAACTCTGTATGCTGTGTCTGTGCTCTGATTGAGCAACTATGTTTGTATAAATGAATAAGAATATTTACACATTGATTAGATATGATAAAGTATATAAATTGGTATAAACCAATAAGAGTATGTGCACATTGCTGGTGCTCCCTCTTCAGTAGTTTGAAAAATATGCATGGAGCATGTTGTGGTTTATTAGTGCGCTACCACATCCAACATGGCGGGTGCGTTAACGTGTAATAGCAGGGTCTATGTTTTTGCTTCCTTTTTGCTTCTCACTTGCCATTTTGACAAGGCCTCCGAGAAAAGATACAATCTTACTATGTATAATGTGGGAAATTAAATTTGTTAAGAATTCGTGCTTCTCAGGTGGTATGTGACGTACAAGTTTACATCCATATTGGGAGAACTTCCGGAGCGTCAGACAGATTTTTTTTTTTCGTCAGTCAAATAAATACATATCATCTGGTCAGTGCTGTTTCTGTCCTGCTCCGACATGATGTCGTCTTTTGGGTTTCTCCTAGTGGTCGTAACGGCGTTTCTCTGCCCCGGTAAGATTAAAGGTGGAAATTTTAATGTTTGCATCGACATCACCTCAAATTCCCCTGACGGGCACTGTTGGGTATTATTCTGTACAAAATGGGGTGCGGTTTATTTACTGTCGTGGGAATGCTGAATATATGAGATTACATTTATCATCCGTGTCATTTTGTATTTTCATTTGATACAATTATCAACCTATATTTTTTGTGTCTTGGTATTCTAAGGAGACTCTATGTTCATCAAAGACCCTGTGGCATTCATTAAAGACACTTCTCTGGTAAGATTTAAAATAATGAAAGGTATTCTTATTTCATGTTTTTGTAAAGCACTTTGTTATGGCGAAAGTCGTTTTGAAATTGCTATCTAAATAAATGATCTTAAATATTTTGTTCATTACAAATGTTCTCACCGTGCCTTTAAACACATTTGGACATTAGTGATAATTATTGTTTGTGCCATCTCCTTGGAAGAAGGGCATCTGCTCAGAATGCAGCCAGATTATCCAGCTCTCTGCCAACGTGATTCCCAGCAAAGACAGTAAGGTGATGGTCATTAGCGTTTGTCTTTCAAAGAAATGTGACCCTTTCAAAATGTCCCTTTGTCTACCAATTACTTTGCACACATTCCAAGGATTGTTGCTTGAGTGCTAATTGCGTTACGGTCTGTGATTTTGCAGGAGCATGTATACCAAGCATTGCATGCACTCTGCCAGCACCTCCCAGACAAACAGGCATTGGAATGTGACTTTCAGTTGAAGATGAATTTATCCAAAATCCTGCTGCAACCATTTGGTCACGGGGTATGAGTTGTCCACTCTTGAGAGAAGTGTTCTGAATTTGAACAGTTTGGCGTCAGTTCCACAATGATGTGTTTGCCTTTTCTAGGACGGGGAAGCAACCTGCTCGGCTTTTGGACTGTGTGCTGCCCACAATGATGAGGAAGAGATGACACTTCCTCATGATGACAATGGGGAAGATGTCCCTGCGCTCACCAACACGCACGTGTGTATGATGTTACAGAAGGGAAATATTCTGTATATCAAACATGATAACCACTTGCGAAATCTAATGAGGAACTATGTATGAATGTGAGAACGGATCTGCTGGGAAAGCCAGCCTATAGAAGATGAACGCACGGGTAGGCGGGTGGACAGACCCTGGCATGTCATTTTACTTTATCGATCACTTGATCTTTTAACTCTTTTTGTTAATCAAAGATCATCGTATTATTTTGTAAGAGCAGCATTGTCATTGCATCGCATAACATTGTGCACATGGTCGGTCCTAAATTTTGTGGCAACTTCCATGTATTCCTTTTCATTTTCATCCAGGAGCAGTTCAACCCGACTTGCACCCTGTGCTTGTTCATTATCAAGAAACTGGAGACTCTTTTGCCCCAAAACATGACTGAGGTCTGTTTGTGCAGCTATTTTTGCTGTCATTCTTCGTTGTACCTATTGCCTGTCACCCGATTTCTTCTTGCAGGATGCGTTGATGAAGATCATGGACGAAGTCTGCGATCTCCTCCCTAAGAGCTACAAGGACAAATGTGACGACTTTGTTGGCACATATGGCGTACAGATTGTAGAGTTCCTGTTGTCGTCAGCTGCCCCTCACACCATATGTACACTGCTGCACGTCTGTTTGTTCAGGGACTCAACTGGCACAGGTTAGTAGCAGCTTCATTGATGATATCGCCAACTTTCTAATTAAGTTACAATCCTTTGATAACTTTCTAGAGGTGCCCGCCCCTTCGGACTGCAATTCATGCCGTACACTGGCTGCGCTGAGCCGGCTTCAACTGGGTGTCAACGCCACAAAGCCTCAGATGTCCTCTTTCCTGCAGTCTGTGTGTGGTCAACACCCAAATGCTATCCCCAAGGTATGACTCCGAGCTAAAGTCTTTCAAATCTGTTTGGCATGGGTTCAAATGGTCTTAGGTGGATAATGCCTCTGACTAGACTAGCTTCCACATTCCCCTTAAAATAGCTGTTCTATCAATTGAAGACTCAAAACTGCCTCTAGGTATCAAAGACTGTCTTAGCTCAACAGCCATGGTACCTCAATAAGCAATGAGCTATTGTGTTTTCAGTGCGAGTCATTCACCAAAATATATGGTGCTAGACTGCAGCAGGTGTTGGAAAAGCAGGCGGACCATGAAGACATTTGTGAAGTAAGTACAGAAGGCAAACCACTTCACTGGACTGACGTTACATTTGTATTGATGAGTTAGTTCTGATGCAAAAACTTTACAAGCGCAGATTGGAATCATTTTCTTTTGTCTGTCCTCCAGAGAGTCGATCTGTGTACTACAAAGAAGTCCGAGCTGGTGGGGAGCAATCCCTGCACATGGGGGCCGAGCTACTGGTGCAAAGACACAAACGCAGCTCGGAAGTGTGGCGTAAGTTATAGTCACACACCTCGCTCACTTATTAACCAGAACCAACCAGCACAAAGTGCAGGGCGAGAGCTGAATTTGTTGTTTGTTGCCAGCATGACTCTACATCTACCTAACCCATTTACCCAAAGCTAAATTACATACAATTATTTGTTTGTTTAGCCACCTGTGATCATATATTTACATTTGTCACCTTTTTAATGACGATGATGTATTTGTTCTTTCAGAACACGGCCTTCTGTGAGAAGCATGTGTGGAAGAAGTGAATAGCTTGTGATCAAATACATGCAAGTTTACACACAATCACACACTTTTGCCTTTTTTTTGTTAATTTTTTGCCTTCCTTATTTGTCTGCATGAAAACAAATAACTAACACTCAGAATTCAATTGCAACCAGCACTTGTTCAGTTGTGTTTGATCAATGAATATGGAAATGATCTTTGTGGATGATATTAAATGTCTTTAGGTTGAAAGGCAAAGTGAAGAGCTATATTTGTTCTTGCTCGGAAGGGCAAAAGAATGTTTATTTAGAAACAACATAAAAACACAAACAGTGGAAAAAATACATACGTGATTTCGATTTTTGGGTCTTGGAAAAAAATGTGTTTCTGTCTTAGGCTTCTTTTTCCCACTACGCAGCAGTGTGGTTGTTCGTGTCCTTATCACTCTCTTGTCTCTTCCAAATCTACAAGAGATGAAAATAGAATCTATAATCAATTGATGACCGAATACTACTGCAAATAAATAACTTGATTTGTTTATCCAGTGTAGCTACGAACGCAAATTACGGAATGCTGGTTAACTTCCAAGCTCTAGTTATTTCAAAAGATTCTCGGTGTTACCATTTTAAACTCATACAAGAGCAAAACTAAAATAATCTTTAATGATAGAACTGACTACAAAGGTCATTTGCACCATAGATGTAGTGTGCCTCAGGGATCTCACAATTGAACAATTGTAATTGTTTGTACAGAAGTGTAAAATGCAAATGAAGTTGAAGTCAACTTGATAGGTTCCACTGGACATTATTTGAATTTCAGACAAGTAATGATGACACTTTCACAGCCACAATTTTTGATCTATTGTGCATTTGTTGAAAAATATATACGCTTTCACTGTTAACATGACTGACAATGCTTGACTCAGCACTCATGAAATAAAAATGAAAATGACTGCAACAAATGGATAACTGTGATAAATGACACCACAGACAGCTCACCTGGATATAGGCCTCAGATAGCGTGATCATCTGGGGCAAGATGTCGATCACCTGCAGATCCTGCATCTCATACCACTTTCCAGTTCCCTGATAGAACCAATGTTTGGTCAGCAGAACCGAGTCAACACACAGATTCATACCCTCAGTATTGTACAATGAGTGCCTTGAAAAAGTATTCATACCCCTTGAACATGGTCAGATTTTCTTTCGGGATTCAATTCCCATCTTCCAATCAACTCTTCTCAACTCAAGCTTCCCTGTCCCTACTAATTAGGTGACTTCTGAACTAAACTGATGGCACTGAATGGTATTTAATGCTATCAGAGTATGAAGTTCCAGGGGTGTGAATAAGTTTTCAATCTTCAGGCTGCACTTACGTGATGCAGGACATGAATCCTGTAGGCTCCTTCAGTTGGTTTTCCATCATGCACCACATTAGCGACAAGGTCATATGTTGTGTTCTTCTCCGTGACTTGGGCTTCTTCTGTCAAGTACTCACGAAGATCTACATTCCTGATAAAGACAACACAACACTTGATCACATTTGATAGCACTTGGTTCAATAAGGACGGCCCACGTTTGGTGTTGGTTGGTGTTGGTTATATCCGATTCTTTGACTAAACTCCTTTGTCTTAGCGCAACGCTTACGTGATGGGGAAGTTGACGATGGTGGGGTTCTTTTCCACAAAGAAGTTATTCTTTGTGAACCTTTTGATGCAAAAGATGAGGTACGGTGGCAGTTTGGTCAACTGGAACCTTTTCAGGAAGTTCTCCTTGTATGTTTTGTACTCCTGGAGACACACCAGACAAGGGGCTGCTTTTAGAACACCGATTGAGCATCAGCAAACAATTTCAACACGAGTCACGAGTTCCTATTCACGACGTGACACTATGCAAATATCTTAACTGCAAAAAAAAAAAAAAATACATGCACAATTGCTGTATAAGGGAAGTTGTGTTTTTGAGAATTGGATCCCTTTAGTGTCAAATCTCTTTTTGGCAATGACTTTTTGTCCTATCACACAATCTCCACAGATGAATCGTTACCTTCTCGGTGCTGCCATTGAACTTGCCCAGGATGTTGAAGAGAGGGACTTGTGGGATGATAAGCTGCTCCTTCTCATCCTTGTATAAGGGGGCAGTTGGCAGGTCAAGGGTCAAGAACAAGAATGTGGACTCCGACATCTGCTCCTGGTACTCGTCGGATAGGAGCAGCGCGTCCTTTTCCTCTGGTGTCTGGAAATATTGAAACATCATGAGGATTCATTAAATAAGTGAAAATGCAGTAGAAATGGTCAAGTGGAGTGTCGGACATTACAGCCCCAAACAGTCCTTCATAAATTTCAAGGGAAAGTTTGTGTGACTATTTGCATTTCCACGTTTCCCTTGTTTGGATGGTTAAATGACAGGTGGGCAAAGTATGGCCTGCTCTGTTCTTTAAATCAGGCCCACCAATCCCCACAATCAGTTGACTTTTTTCATATGCGTTTATTAATTATTTTTAGTCAGGCGAATATTTAAGTATTCATTTACCACTTTAAAATAGTTTGTCAGTTGATTCATGGTAAATTAGAAAAATATAGGGTATGGTGAAAAATACATACGTATATTTTATATACATTTATTCTGATTTGTTAAGGCAATTATAATTAAATATTTTATAAATAATATGAGGCGGCTCGGTGGAGCACTGGTTAGCACGTCCGCCTCACAGTTAGGAGGGTGCGGGTTCGATTCCACCTCCAGCCCTCCCTGTGTGGAGTTTGCATGTTCTCCCCGGGCCCGCGTGGGTTTTCTCCGGGCACTCCGGTTTCCTCCCACATCCCAAAAACATGCTTGGTAGGCCGATTGATCACTCCAAATTGTCCCTAGGTGTGAGTGCGTGTGCGAATGGTTGTTTGTCTCTGTGTGCCCTGCGATTGGCTGGCAACCGGTTCAGGGTGTCCCCCGCCTACTGCCCGATGACGGCTGGGATAGGCTCCAGCACGCCCGCGACCCCCGTGGGGACTAAGCGGTTCAGAAAATGGATGGATGGATGGATGGATGTGTAGTTGACTGACCAGATCTGGGTGTGGTAGCTTCTTTGAGAAGATCCGCATTGAGCCTTGGAACGCTTTTGTTAGGATTGCTAGATAGCAGAAAAACATGATTTGATTGAGGAGTTGATTTCATTGATGATTTAAAACATGACAATAAAATAGCACTTGTGTTTTCCTTCCCACTCACTTGGCTTCTTCTTTGTACCTCCGAGAGCGCCGTGCAGCGCATTCAAAAACCATGTCATGAAGTCCACAGCGTCTCCTACAGAGCACACATCACAGGCTTACAGTCAACTCCATAGATAGGCAAGTCATTCCATCACTATTGTTCCCAACTGAAAGCACCAAATTCCGACCTTGCTTGGTGATTTGGAAGTTCTTCTTACTGCACAGCACAACGGCCTGGAGCATCTCATGAGGAGACACATGGGCCTTGAAGTTTCTCGGATTCCAAAGTTTGCGCATCAGCTCACCAAAACGCTGCACCAGGAGGAACATGATGTCCCCCGGGGGTCTGCGGATCCCTCGATAGTTTTCCTCCTCAAGAAAGTAGTTCCTCAATGGCGGGACATTGGAAAAGGCCTTGAAGATACAAAGCAGTTAAGTACAATTGCGGCCTCTCAGGAATTGGTGTGCCATAGAATGAAGACATATTAATACCTGTAAGACCACATTGGCATAGTCATTGGCTTTAATGTTGTTGAGGCCAACGATGCCCGGCAGGTAAGTCGTTCCGTCGTAGGCTCTGTAAAGTTTTCCCTGCTTGTCCAAACCCGAGATGTGCTGCTTGGTGAATGTTGGTTTCAGAACATACTGTGAAAGGTAAAATAGTGGCAAACAAATGATGATGCAGAATCACAGAAGTAAATGCTCACCCACACCTGCAATTCTTGTGATTTTTTTTTTCCCTAGCCATAATTTTGTTTTTGCTAGACATTCACTGGTGTGAATTGATATTCGCACTTTGAATCAATTAGTCAGAAGAAAAAAAAAAATCATGTTTTTGTGCGCTAACATCATTGTTAACCATGGCCCATGTCTGTGGGAGAAAAGAAAATCTGATGGGAGCAGGGCCGAGCTGGACATCAGCAAAACTTAATTTGACTAAACTTGGCCTGATATCCAAAGTCAGCTCTAAAACATGGATGGATGTTATTCTTGGTCCTCAGTGAGCAACTCACCGTAATGTCTTCTAGTGATGAGTCAATGATCTCATAGTTGTCAGGCAGACAATAAAACTTGAGAGTGTGCAGGTTGAGGAACACATGGTGGGTGAACTGGACACTATGGGTGTACGCATGGGATTTCAAACCTCGACCTACAAGGGAGGCAAGTAGCATGTAAGTACATCTTAAAAACTAGAAAGCGATGTTTCATTGAAATAATGCACATTACCTTGAAAGTACTTGCCACATATGAGGCAGGCGTACACGTTGATGTGTGACAGGGAGATGGAGCAGAGCTTCTCAAAGTCAAAGTCCAGCACACTCCTGAAGGACAAACACAGAAAATGATGAGCTGAGCTAGTGGACATGATGGCACCGAGATTTGCGTAGGACTGAATGCATCTTGCCTGTTTATGGTGTCAAGATACGGACAGTGGCGGCTTCTTCGGTCCTCTGCAACACGACCTCGTCCTTTTTTGACTGGCACTAAGACATGAAATGAAGCAAATGTGAAATGTTTCATTCATCTCACGCTTCTAACCGGCTACCCAAACATGCTAATCAGCAAGACCATCAGATACTAGATAGGAGACAATTTTTGTAAATTATTTTGTGCTTTTTTTGTTTAAAATATATGCTTACATTATGTGGGCCTGGGTAAACCCTATTAAAACTACTGCGATTTGGAATATATATTTGACGTTAGCCACGAGCTAATCTACAGCCAGAATGAATGTTGTAACTTGTTTTCCCCCACCTTCCTCGTTGTCTTCATCATCCAGATCATCATCTCTTTCTCGCTTCAGAGTATCCATTGCAGTTATCATAATGTAAGTTATTGGTCCAAACAGAGCGAATTTACCACCATAAACTTTGTTTCACACAAACCAATCGGTCGAACACGATATGCGTCGGAGCCCGCCGTGCTACGTCACTCAATGCGACGGACAGGAGCCACAAAATCTAAACAAGAGTTTACATAAATACTCACCAATAGAAAGTATATTATTTTGTAAAACAAGTGAAATTACACTTATTACGAGACAGGTTTAATTTTGATACACTCTAAAGTCGTTTTTTTATTATTATTAAAAATTGTTCACGTTTAATATTGACCCCGGAAGTGCTTAGTCTGTCATCCACTTACTAGCAGTTATCCATGTAGCTTTTTGTCTTTTTGCATTATTGACGTAAACATACTGCCACGTTCGTGGACCATGTCTGATGAAATGGATATTTTTAGAGACGAAGAAGCACACGACTTGAAGTACAAACGCGCGGGGCGTTTGGACATGAGCCACGGCTTCCTGCACCATATCCGCAGGAACCAGATTGCCAGGTGTCTACGGCTGAGCTAACGTTAGCGGCTACAATGTTAGCAAATTCGATAATGGTCCTCCATTCATTCATTCGCAGAGAGTCTCAACAAATTAATAGAGTAATGAAAATCCTCAGGGTAGTCATTTCTACTTAATTACGTCTTATATACAGCTAAATACAAGGACGCACATTACTTGAGTCGTAGTTTTTGGTTCGATATCACACAGACAAGCAGTAGTGGCATGTTTTTGAGAGGGGACGTAGCACGTTATGCTAAAGAAGTATTCAATTGGTGCACGATCAAATGGAATGCTCTGTTTGTGTGTATGTGCCCGGCGATTGACTGGCGGTCCTTCCAGGGAGAACCCTCAAGCTCTTTACTCACCCGTGACCCTAAAAAGAACAAGTGCTTTTGAAATCGAGTGGCAGGACAATCTGTGACTATTCTTGGCTGTCTTTTCCTCCAAGAGATGACTACGACAGAGAGGTAAAGTTAGCCAAAGAATCTCAACGACGAAGACACACCACAACTCCTCAACGACCAAGGCGCCCTGACATTCAGGTTTACCATCCCAGACAAAGACGTAAAGCATTTTCATAATTGAGTTTTTTTTAGATGCTCATCTAGGTCAAGTGAAAGTCACAACTTCTAATGTTCTAGATGAATCTGAACCTCAGGCGAGCACCGAGGCCGAAGAGTGGAATGAGAGTGGCTCAAGTACTGAGACAGAGATGCAGGGAACTGAACTCTTTTGGCTTGACTATCAGGCGGACTCGGGGACTGTCACATCCTTCCTTGTGCACAAGGTGGCTGAACCGTCCTCTGTGCTAATTGCGTACACGCTCATTTTTCATTGCTTATTAATCTGTTTCTCTGTTCCCCTAGGATGATAAACCAGCGAGAGTGGTAGAACGCGTTGCTGAAAAGAACGCCCTGGATTCGGCCATGAGGGCGGTCCTGGAGGTTCGGATTCGAAAGGAAATGGACAAAAGAAGAGATAAACGCTGAGGGAGCAATGGAAGAGTGTAGTTTGCAACAGGCAAAGACTCGCCTGCAACGTCATCATCCTGATTAGCAGGAAGGCTGCAGACAGAGCTGGCGTGAAAGAAGACATGGAGGATTGTGTCAAGTCGGCGAGCAGATATCCGATCCGCATTCCTGTTGGGTTTCAAAAAGAAGGACGTACAGTCGAGAGCAGTCGTAGCTGCATTTCACTGGGGAGTGTTGTGCACGTTAATGGTACATGTCTCGATGACAAAGAAAAAAAAAAAAAAAGAAACGAGAACATTTCCTCTGTAATTGTTAGCCTTTCAGGTTTGAATAAAGTGCTGAAAGTGGTAGCACCAGTGTGTGAATTTTAGCCTTTACCATGTAACTATTTTATTTCATTACCTCTAGTATTGTAATTTATTTTGTTTTGTTGTCATGTATTTTTATGGACAACTTTTTTCACCTACAATTTTTTTTGCTCTAAATGTATCACAGTGCAACTTTTAGAGTAAATAGCATTACAATGTATTTTGTTTCTACATGGCATACTGCCAATAAATGGCATGCAAACATTTCTTTTCTAACCATCAATTCTGTTTCAAGTGTTCTTTGATAACGTTAACGACCGATAGACATGTCATTACGGGTTTTCTCCAGCAGGTGGCGAAATAAGTCAATGTTCTTGCACAGGAGTTGTCAAATGTTTTAAAATGACCCAGAAGCACCCACGATGCTTTTTAATAAATATTGTTTCGCCGTGTTCTTAATGAGTTGTTCTTAATTGTGATCATCATGCTGCTGTGTCATTTCACTTTACATAGCACAGGCATTTCTCATCATTGGAATAACTTTACAAGTCTGAACCTGTCAGTTGTTTCAAACTTATTTTAGTTTCAAACTTGCTTTAGTTGCATACTTTAAGTTCCCTAAAGCACAGGTCCCAACCTGCCTATAGTACGACTTAAGAATGTTGAGCTGTCCCAGAAGTAACATTGCATGCGATTTTGTGACGGGCATGAACAATAAACCTGACATTTACTCTGAAGTGAACTGACAAAAACTATGCGGACTGGTCTTGTTAGGCCTTGTGGTTTGCCAAGCTTCAAGAATGTTATGCAAAACTTTCTCATGGAGGATCCAGATGTGCTCCACTATTGGTGGGAAAGAGACACACCTCTTCTTGAGTTACACTTCTCAACCAGCATGTGACTTGGCCAGCAACTGACTAATGCATTCCCCTGGAGCCTCCTCGAGCTTGCCACCATTCATGCTGGCTGCAGCAATTGGATTCGATTCTTGTCAGGGCACTAAGTATTGTTGTAACATGCAACTGCTGCTTATTCATCACATTTTCTCTCACACATTTTGTTAACCTGCTTTTGAACAAAGAATTGTAATGGAATTCACATTGTAGATCAGTAAAATATTATGCAAAGTAATTGTGTACTATATAATACAATGGACACGATACTATTGTCCATATATTCTGTAAAACATTACGCACCAGCAGATCTTTTAGATTCTAAAATAAACTCTGGAATAATTCATTTTGGTGGTGTAAAAAGTCCTAAATGTTACTGGGATACCTGGAGTGATCAAATATATATATATGCATGCGTGTTGGATCTCACTCTTTCACAAGATATCACGCCATGAAAAAATATTACATCAGCTGTCAACCTTAAGCCTGCAGTAAATGTCACTGACCTCGAGAAAATATTTGGCCCGAGTGCGCACTTATGTCGCTGCATGGTGCTGATCGTGCTGCGAGTGACCCAGCAGTCCCATGAGGCCTTTCGATGGCAATTGTAGCTCTTTGATTCTCTATGACAGCAGGAAGGCACTAGGCCATAGGCCCCGGACTTGGGGGAAAAAAACCTGAAAAACATTTAAAAAAAAAAAAAAACCCAAAGATAATAATGCATGGTTTGACATTAAAACTGAAAGCCGCTTCAAGAGGAAAGTACTATTCAGAACATGTCTGAATGAGCGGTCTCCTCGATCCCTGTGCTTTATTCATAAAAGTTCGAGTGGAGTTTCCCATTCAAGGCTGCAACATTGTAACCCCACACTGGTTGCGACTGGTTAAAAATAGACGTTTGAGTGAGCCATTGCAGTTGTGGCAATGCAAAGCCACTGTATTTACACTGTAAGGAGGGCAGTCAGAATGTGATGACGTACTTGTCCGCAAATATACTGTAGCCTGATATGCTGTTGCAGTAGTGATCCGACTTTATATGCAAAGCCATCTGTTTGTGACATGATATAAATTTTGATCAATGACATTGAAATAAAAGGCCAACAGGGTCAAATGTCTGCTTCAATGCTGTAAAGTCTGCAAACCTGCTTCAGCGTCGCAGGTGAGCAAAGCATGCAAAGTAACATTTTCTCAGTTAACTAATGTTTACTGTGTTTTAGGTTTCATTATTTGCCTCCCAGGAGACTGGCTAAAGATGAAAACATTGTTCAACCAAGACTAACTTAATTTGGTAGTTTAGCATGTTACTAGAAATTTTGAGTGAAGTTCTTCTTACTGAAGTTCAAACTAGTGCGAGTAGTTTTTGACTTCATTCCACTCTGCATTGAAAATTAGACAGTTTCATAACAGTAATTGTGATAAAACATAACATGTTTGATCCTCCCGCAATTGATTAGTATTAATTATGCGGCCTGGGGAAAAACATCTTGGCAAAGATATTCCAAAGCAGGCAACATCTTTGTCCAAATGCTCCATGACTAAGTCTAAAGAAACTAAATCCAAGCTGTTCTCTGGCTAAGAAAGAGAAAATAGTTGACCCAAACAACAGCTGTTGCCCAGTTTCTCCCTAACAACTTTCGTGACCACGAGACCATGTGAAACTGGGACTGTTGTGTCTTTCTTTGTTCACAGATTAAATGTGTCCCCAGGGAAGGATCTCTACGTAGAAACATTCTCATTCCAGTTTGAATTAGAGGAAGTTCCCTGAATAAAAACAAATACACAAGTGAGTGCACCTGACAAATAAGACCTGAAGGGCTTGAAGCAAAACTATCCTTTCATGCTTTTTGCTATTTGTTCAGTTTCTGCTTACTAATTTGACAAATATATTTCTTTCTTTCCATGTTCAGTTTCTGCTTACTAATTTGACAAATATTTTTCCTTTCTTCAATGTTTACTCTTAATCCTACAAGTTTGCCCTACAAGATAACACCTATACTTACATTTCATAAATAACTTATCAATAAATTATCATTTGAAGTTTGACAGCTAATGTTCAAGTGACACCAGCGGTAGTTTTTACGTGAACATTTAAATGTAATCTCAACAAATTTGTACATTCAAAATTAATTGCTGAGACATTGCAGGTTGCAAGTATCTTGTTTATTACGGAGCACGAGGAGTGCTCTATCTAAACATGAAACACATTACAAGAAAGAGCTACGTATTCTTGACAGAAGCACATTTGTGTGTCAGGAGTGTGGAAGAAAAGCAAAAGGGAAAGAACTAGAAAAGGCACGTTTACACTTACTGTAGCCAACAATAATGACCTGCAATAAGAGCACTACTTTGGATGGCCATGTAAACAAGGTTGGTTTCTCTGTACTACACCAATCAATTGTTGCCATCGCACTGATGAGGATTTGTGAGAGCCAAAGATTTGCAGATGGTTTCAGATTATATTAAAAAAAAAAAAAAAATCAGCATATCTTAAGAAAAAAAAACAACAGTATTTGTGCGGTCCAAATATAAAAACATTTGCTATTTGGAGAGGCAACCCAAAGCTTTTCTGTACAACACTCTGGAGCCTCAACAAATGATCAAGTCAAAAGGAATTCTAGATTCAGTAACCAAGTGTTTTAAAGCTGCCATCTGAAAGCTCAGCTTCTCTGTATCCACACTGAGCTCCAGAGAACAAATAAATAGTATTGACATTGGATATCCAATAAGTCTAACAAACTTCACCAGGATATATAGATGGGAAGCCAGGTTTCTCTGTAAGTACACCTGCCATAAATACACCTGATGAGTGCATGGGGCCTAATCGTTAGATTTGTCACCCCCCCCCCCCCCCCACCCACTTAAAAAAAGACTGTTTAAAAATAACGGAATCCAAATGTTTCATCGCTATGTTCATCCAACACCTCTGCAGACCAGAGCAGCGACATAGCAGCCTCTGACTTTTCTGTATGACGTCAGAAAACAGCAAAGGTCTGCAGTGGCATGTGAGCCATTCATTTCATAGAAGAGCTTGAAGGTGCGACAATTGGCAGCTCTTCGGCATGCAATGCATAGCATTTTTTTTTTTTTAGTTAACAGCGGCAACCTTTCAATCAATTCCATTTCATTGTGCCACTCTAGCATCCTCCATTAAGAAAATGAGCAATGCTAGCAAAAAAAAAAAACAAATATCAAGACCATCAGGTGAGGGACCAAAGAGGAATGTTGCTCAGTAAGATCAGAGGACCTTCCAAAACGACGAGATGAAGATTTACCTCGCAGGTCATTCTGGCTCCTCTTGCAGTAGCACCAGTGAGTGAAGGCCAACTACAGAAATGACACCAAGACTTTCCAAACCGACAACTCAACTAGTCTAGACCCATGTTAAAAAGATGAGGACTTCAGCAGATCAGGCTCTAGCACAGTAATGAGCAAAAAGAATAATGGACATGTTCTTGGAACCACAAAGTAAAAGAAAAAAAAATGAGGAAAAAAAAGAGAATGATTTCATGAATAATGCAAAGACAGAGGACAAGTGGTAAATGATGACTCAATTGAGAGAAAGAGGGGGAGGGAGGGAGAGCGAGAAAGACAGCGAAGGGCATTTCACCCCCTGAATCTTGGAGGCTTCTCTGTAGTATACACCAACAAGCCTGGGGGCGAAAAGCTTAACAGATTTAGTATTTGAGCTTTTTGGGAACCTCCCATGGGAAGGAGTCACGGCCAAAGTGGCCATAGGCTGCCGTCCTCTGATACAAGGGCTTCTTCAGATCCAGATCCCTAAAATACATAATCAACAGGTTTAGCAGCTACCAAACACACATTCAACTTCACACAAGCCAAACTCAGTGAAGGTCGAGAGTCATTTTGTACCTCGTTTGTGAAAATTGTGGGAGAAAATAAAATTCATGACTTACCGCACCTACCATCGTTTCCTCCCTGCAACGTGGTAACTTCCAACTTCCCAAAACTAATTCTTAGTTCTCACCATGCAACTCTGAGCTAAGACCGCGGTCGACTAAATTCCTACGTAACTACATGAAGCCGAGAGCACAGCTCTCATACAAAGAAAAGAATGAAAAGAAAAGAAACTCCGATGCGAGGGAACATCTGGGGGCTTGACTCGTACATTACCTGACAATGACTCCGGGTCGAAGGTCAAAGTTCTTCTTGACGATGTCCAGCAGCTCCCGTTCACTCTTGCTGGAGGTCCCATAGTGGAAGATGGAAATTGAAAGGGGGTGGGCAACTCCTATAGCATAGGACACCTAACGCAGCATACAAGAAACATGAGCAAGACCATTTAAACGTGGAAGGTGACAGAAACTTCCAGTCTCAAAATGGCTGCAGTCTAGCGGCTAACTGACCTGAACCAGCACTCTCCTGCAGAGCTCAGCTTTCACCAACGACTTGGCAACCCAACGTGCGGCGTACGCAGCAGAGCGGTCCACTTTGGTGTAATCTTTGCCAGAAAAAGCTCCGCCTCCGTGGGCTCCCCAGCCGCCGTAAGTGTCGACAATTATCTTACGCCCCGTCAGTCCGGCGTCGCCCTGTGAAAATGCAGCGACGACGCGTCGATGGGTGAACAACGGTCAAGTCAGGATGCGTTGGAATTATGCACACCTACCTGAGGCCCGCCAATGACAAATCTGCCACTAGGCTGAAGGTGGTAGATGGTGTCATCATCCAAATAATTACACGGAACCACAGACTTGATGACTTTTTCCTTGAGGGCGTCTCTCATCTCTTCAAGGCCAATCTCCTCATCATGCTGAACGGAGATGACAATTGTGTGGACACGCACCGGAAGCATGGCGCCGCAGTCATGACGATACTGCACGGTAACCTGAGAGGCAAGAAAAGAGAATGAATGTTAAACTACCATAGAATCTTCTAGTGCCGCAAGTAAAGATTTGAATAATCCATGAATCAATTAAAAAGCTTTTAACATCCATTACTTTACTCAAAAACAGGACCTTCATTTATATTTTCCGCACCGACAATTTGAAATCATTTCAGTTCACTATTAACTGCTGACAAACTGAAATTAAAAAGTAAATCGCTTATCAAAAATCATTGTCAATTAATTTAGAAAGGGATTCGTTGTTGATTCATCGCTACCCCTCTAAATCTAATACAGACACCGTCTTTATAGCACAAGTAACTTCTGTTACCAATAAAAATAGTAGGATGTTCTAAGTCACTAAAGTGGATCAAAGTGAGGTGAGGTGCATCCGTGGCTTCCTCCTCTCCCTTCCATTCTCCTGTGCATGATCCTTAGGGTAAAGTTTTGCAATCTCTGCGCTAGATAAATAGAACAGATCACTACCTGTGTCTTTGAATCAGGTCGGAGCCATGGCAGAGTGCCGTTACGTCGAAGCTCAGCTATCTTGGCATTGAGTTTGTGAGCGAGCACAATTGTGAGAGGCATGCACTCCTTTGTCTCGTCTGTGGCATATCCAAACATCAAGCCCTTCAAAGTGGGGAGACAACACTCTGTCATGTTCAAGTATCATTTTAGGACAACAGAACTCTGACTAAGACCATGAGTAGAAAACTGACCTGGTCGCCAGCTCCAACGTCTTCTTCATTGCGGTCAACGTGGACACCCTGAGCAATGTCAGGAGACTGCTGCTCCAAGGCCACAAGGACATTGCAGGTCTTGTAGTCAAAGCCTGCACACAAAAAACACAACATTGAGATGATGTCATCTACTATTTATTAAAATGCATCAATTTGTGAGCTGTTCCGGAATTCAGGAATAGTGGCGCCTCCCCCAACAAAAAGAAAACTGTCATTCAGGAACAGTCAAACACCTTTAGCAGAGTCGTCATAGCCAATCTGGCGAATAGTGTCCCGTACGATTCTCTGGTAATCCACCGTAGCTCGTGAGGTCACTTCACCTGCCAACAGGACCATACCCGTCTTGGCAACCGTCTCTGTTGAAACACACATCCTCTGTTAGAATGATGTAATCAAAACTAACATATGCTACACGTTATTATGGTCGAAAATAGTCTTACCACAGGCAACTTTGGCATCTGGATCTTGCTTGAGGTGAGCGTCAAGGACCGCATCACTGATTTGATCGCAGATTTTGTCTGAAAACACAATCAATTACAAGGTTACAGCGAAACACAGGAGCATTGCAGAGTGCAGCCCACGTGCTCGGTGGGAGTGGCCCAACAAGCGCAAGAGCCGCCATTTCAAACACGTGCACATGTGGTGGGGGCCCACTGCTAACAGGTAACGGGGAAGGCAACCCGAAAAGGCACGCCACTGCCCCACAATCTCGGCTTTGTTCGAGGTTTCTTCTTAACATGGACTTTTCCATTTTTGCAAGTTCACGCTGTGCTCGGTTGGCATCTCAGATATGCGAGGAGCCAGCGTTGTTCTACACGTAATGCCAGCGTTGTTCTAGACTTAATATAAATCAAATTTCTTGTGTAATTCTGCCTTTGAAGTGGCGCTATACAAAAACAATGTCATGTTCTGTTAATAAAGTGACTCATTCACTAAAAACAGTAAAACTCCTTATCATTCGCATGTTGTTAGCTTCTTATCTAACCGACATGCACAGGCATAGTGATTACTCAACCTCATCTCGAACAAAAATTGGTTATAACAAAAGACTCGGAATATATAAAATTTTGGAAGTGCCGCAATCTGTACTGAAAATTCATGTTTGGACGCACCAAATCCATAGTGCTATTGGAGCCACGATTAGCAAGATAGCTTTGACGCATGTGGCTCAAAGCGCCGGCCGGCCGGCCCCTCAATTCCTCATCTTACATTGAGACACGAATATGATACACGACCTTTGTAGTTAAACGGCGATTCTGTATTACAGTTAGCATTACGCAGGCTAATTACGTAAAAGTAGGCTAGAAGGTCAGCGTGTACTTACCGGGATGCCCTTCTCCGACAGATTCCGAGGTGAACAAGAAGCAGTCCTCGTCAATGACAGAGTTGTGAAAACCATTCATCTGGCCGTTCATCATCGTTCACGACTAATGATTGTGAAGAGACCAAAGAGGGTGTAACAGCGGAAATATCAACAAAGGGAGTGTGTTTGGACTGGCAACGCTGACGACGGTGGGTAGCCCTCGTTTTCTGGACAGGTCCTCGCAGTCTAAGTAATCCTCATGGCGCCCTGCTCGGATATTTATGCCATGAAGTCAGTAGACATGACGTCAAAAGAAGTGGGCCATACCAATGACGTGACTGAAGGGGTGTAGCAGTCCTTACTTCCAAGTACTTAGCATGCTCTCCTGAATAAAGTTAGAGTAAGGACAAATGTTTTTTTTTTTTTTGTTTATTATTCGTGAACTATGGGGACTTTTTACGGAAGAGGATTAGGGCCAGTGAAGAAAAAAAGGGGGGTGACAGGATTCTGACTTTTTTCCCCTCAGAATTCTGACTTTAAACTGAGAATTCCCACTTTAAAGCTTTTAAGTGACTTTCTGACTTTTAAGTCAGGATTCTGACTTCATTCTCAGAATTCTGACTTTCAAGTGGGAATTCTGACTTTATTCACAGAATTCTGACTTTAAAATGGGAACTCTCACTATAAAGTCAGAATTCTGAGAATAAAGTCAGAAAATGAGAATTCCCACTTTATTCCTTTAAAGTGGGAATTATCACTTTTAAATCAGAATTCTGAGAATAAAGTCAGAAAATGAGAATTCCCACTTTATTCCTTTAAAGTGGTAATTCTCACTTTAAAGTTAGAATTCTGAGGAAAAAAAGTCAGAATCCTGTTACTCCCCTTTTTTTTCTTCACTGGCCCTAATCCTCTTCCGTAGGACTTGGGTTTTGCACTGTAATAGAATTTTCCACAACTAACTTGTTGGCTGTTGTAAACACAAAGAAATATACTAATCCACTGACTTGACAGTCAAGAAGGCCTAAAATCCCTGTAAAGTGAAACTGTAGAACTGAATCTATATGCAATCTTCACAATTGAAGATTATAGCTGAAAACATGTGTAAAGACAGAACTGAGTTTTCGGGGCACGGCTATCAACGGTGACGCACTGGGCATCCAGCCGTCACTAGTAGCCCATGGAAATCCCTTTTAATGTCCAGATTCTAGGTTATGTATGGTTATGTATGTATGTATGTTAGGTATGTTGTATTTTATGTGTTGTTGTTTTTTTTTATCCAGTTTTGCTCATTCATTCATTCATTCATTCATTCATTCATTCATTCATTCATTCATTCATTCATTCATTCATTCATTCGAGTAAATTATAGTATAATATTATATATGATATGTAATATTTTTCTTTGCTTTGTGCTTTTCAGATACTCAGTGAAGTGATAAAAAAAATGAAGGTGAGATAATGTCCCCAATAATGGAAGAATTAGTCAAGTCACGTATTTGTTATGATGAAATTTTGTTCACCTGATCTACGGCTCACGCCATCGTCATATTTCCTGAAATATGACAGGTGTGCTGGAGTCCTTGCGCAATTTACTGACGCACAAGTGTCCATTCCCAAGGAACGAAAAGTGACGACTCCCCCGCTAATAGTTAGTTAGTTATACAATTTTAAAGGCTCATTTACTTGCTGAGGTTTTTTTTTTTTATTGGTTCAATTTTGGTAGGGGTTGTCAACAACTTTGTGGTGTGTCAAATTTAAAAATATATTCATTTTGGCTTTCCAGTGTTGAATACAAGCAAAGGCTCGTTCTAAGACTTGAACTTTTTTTTTTTTACAATGATTGTTTAATCATTTATCGTTTATCACCACTCTGTATGGGATATAATATGGATTGAGTTTATCTGGTGGTTTATTAGTTACCACATCTGCCTTACAGTTTTAAGGTTCAGGGACAAATCTTAGCTGCGGCCTCCCTGTTTTGTGTTTAAGTTTTTTCTTCTGGGTACACCAGCTTCTGACTCATTGACAACTTTAAATCAGGGTCACCAATGTGCCCATGGACACCAGGTATCTCCCAAGAACCAGATCAGTAGCTCCTGGGTATGTTTTAAAAGTTGCTCAACGGTGGTATTGTGTAAAAGTGATCATCGGATAATGTCAACACTTGCATAGATCTCTAGAAATTAAGTGTCACGTGGAAATTTCCTAGCCCCCCAATGAGGAAAGGCAAGAAGATGGATGGATGTGATTTACCATCTTCTCGTGTGTACCAGAAGCGAATAAAGCACCATTAAAGTTAAAAACAGTTGCAGTACTTTAAGGGAATAGTCATGATAATTAGAAACAACACATTGCTCCTCGGGTGAATGATTACCCTTTATCTAATATTGTATATTGTGCAATACATGAACTGCGGCTACAATATACATTAGAAAACGTGAACCACAGATAGCAGTGAGGCTTGCGTAAGTTAGCTTTTCCGTCAACTTGATTATTCTTTGTGGAAAAATACTCATATCTATTTTGATCCAGGCTGTAACGTGTAATATAATTTCACTCCTGTTTGTGAACATGTTATACCTGTCTGACTGGTAACTAAACAAATTTAACCCATGACCTGTCGGAGGCTGGTTTAGCAGGGGTTTGAAATGAATTTCAAGATATAGCAGAAGATAAATACAATAAGTATAGCTCATACAGTTTATCTTTATTGTTTAAAGTAGCTCAAGATGTTTTTAATGCAATATTTCAAGATCAAGAATACTTTATTGTCGACTTGGGGCGATTTTTATGCAACAGCTGTAAAAAAAAAATTCTTCACATCATGATTAGACATGAAAGGTAATCATTATGGAGGCAAGGCTAAGATAACCTTTGGATGTCGTTTATGGACTCGGTCTAATCAAATCATCCCATCACAATACAATGGTACAGTCCCAGTCTGGTGTTGCATCAGTGCAAATGAGTCAGCATGAATTTGCAGAACAGACACTTTCTTTTCAGGGGAATAAAAGCATGATGCAAGATGCACCTACTATTGCTCTGCAGGAGGCCATGTGATGTTTTGTCATTTAGAAAACAGCATCATAGTCATCATCATCATTATAGTTACGTTTGTGATCTATCCCAATAAGTACCAAAATGCGACCTATGTATGAAATAAGAGAAAATCATTTGAAAAATGATTAGACTTGTGATACTATAGTGCATAACAACATCCAAACAAAATCAGCCTAATTTAGTTCTGCTAAAAAGAAACAAACATCAATTTGCAGAACAGACACTTTCTTTTCAGGGGACTAAAAGCATGATGCAAGATGCACCTGCTATTGCTCTGCAGGATGTCATGTGATGTTTTGTTCCTATTCCATGCTGTCATTTAGAAAACAGCATTATAGTCATTATCATCATCATAGATAAGTTTGTGATCTATCCCAGTAAGTACCAAAATGCGGCCTTTGTATAAAATAAGAGAAAATTATTTGGAAAAACGATTAGACTTATCATACTATAGTGCATAACATAACATCCAAACCAAATTCACCAAATTTAGTACTGCTAAAAAGAAACTAAATTAAATGTGCAAAAATAGACTAGAGGTGGGGGTCTGATTGGTCGATGGCCTCGATTGAACATAATATACAAAGGCAACATGTTTGTTGTTGCTCACGTTTATCAAGAATTGAAATCCAAACAGTTATAACCTTTTTATGTAGACAAAAAGCCCATTCTATCAAATATTGACATATTTAAGTTGAGTCACTATCAGTTTCATTACAGAACAGCATGTTATCATAGTCTTCACTGAAATGACAGATTGTATTCATATTGATGAAAGTAATGCAGCCATTTTGGACAGTGTATATAACATTATTTAAAATTTATTTTTTTTCAAGCAACTTGAGCAATCAAGCTCATAACATTAAGGAAAAAAAAAAATCAATGATTCCCCACAACCCACTGAAATAATGTTCCCTCACTGGCCAGCAGAATTCAGGCTCATTTAATAGTTACACGTACAGTAGATCTAAATAAGAAAATAAATACATAATTTAAAGAAAATAAACTTTGTGGCATAGATTGTCTATTTTTTATACGATACTTCACTTTTGTCTTTCTTATACATATTACTCTATTTCAGACACAGGAAAACAATGACATTCTGTAGACAGATATCTTTTTTACAGGTCACTGATCATGACAGACAATATTTGTCTAATTCATCTCACATTCTTAATTTTTTACACCTTACTCAAAATAAAGGTCCATTATACTACACTGTATTTTTATTCTAAAATAAAATACATTGTTACACTTTGAAATGATTCAAAAACTTCAGATTTAGACAAGCGTACTTATCCTTGTAGTTTTCTTCACCTAACACTTACACAGACGATACATTTTCAATCGTCATATCTTTTCTAAATTTCTAACAACTTCCACAAAGAGTCCCAAACAGCACTTGACGGCACAAAAAAATCACAGTAGCGGAATGTAGAGAATGTCCACACCATGCAAACGGAGTCCTAGCAAACACCATTCAAAAAAACACGCACGCATCCACACTGAATCTTAGACAACATAGTACACACTGAGGTAACAGCTACACAATACTCTGCTACTCTAAGAGTTCAAAATTGTGTTAGACAGGTTATCAGAGGTCACACTCTAACAATGTCACAGAAGTACTGCACTGGCGATTAAACACTAGGGTCAGTGAAGGACAACACAGTCACTGGTGATAAAAACTAAAGATAGAAATTAAACTGGACCGAGCATGTCGTATATTATCACATCAGAGGTGGGATATTTCATTACGACGTGTGACCGTTTTATTTCACAATGCAAATGCAAAGCCCTGAAGTTGCTCCACGTTGGAGAGCTTACTCACATTTCCAGAAGTCATGCGACTGCTCAGAATTGATGATGGTAACAAGAGAAATTACTGGTCATTTCTTTTTTTGCTAATTTGTTTAAATGTAGGGGGATCTGATTTTGTCTGTTGTCATAATTAGCTTGACAATATGGGCTGCCCTGCAGCCATTAAAAATGAGGTCTGGCAGAACAGCTGTGCTGTGTCAGCTGACAGTGATCCTCCCACAGGACACCACCTTTCACTGCACTCTTTCGGGGGTCTATTTAAAGGCCCTTAACACACACGTTCACTGCACTGACGTGCAATGCTGCTGACATGGCTTGTTGGAGAGGCCTGCTAAAAGCTCATCATGGAATTATTTAGTTTTGAGATTAGCGATGTTACTCCCACTGAGTGATGAATTGCCAAGTCACCATGTTCCTATGGATAAAAACAAACTGTAATAAAAAAAAGCATATTGTCACCTTCCGAAAATAATGACCCAAGTCTTTTTTTCCCCCCTCAGTTTTTCTGAAAACATACACCATACACAAAAAGTAACCAAATACTTATCATATATATTTAATAATAATTTGTATTGTCGTATATATTTTTTAAATATGGCTTAGGCCGTTATTTTTAAGAGAGTGACAATATGTTCAGTGGTCTTGCAGTTCCAAAGGGAAGGGTGGAAGATAGCTTTTTGTATTCAGTGCAGATGTGATCTGGCAGTCATGACCGCTTGGTGAGATTTATGCTATGAAACAGAAAAAAATCCCAATGAATTAAAAGGCATCATTACAACCCGCGTAAGATCATTCAAGATGGATATGTGTGCTGAATGGGGCTTTCTCCTAATACTTGATGATGCGACAGTATGCATGCTGTGTTCAAGAGGTAAAAAAACAAACATTGTATGCACCCTGAGCCAGATCACATCCTCAGCATGGTCATCATGCATCTGCACCTGAATGCATTCATTTCCCAACAAGGTGAGAAAATGCCCTTAAAATATTCTTTTAAAAAAATACAATCATGCATGGTTGTATTTTCCACACCAAAGGATGGAGCAAGACTGAGGAAATGCAGGACATAGTGAAATATTTAGGAATAAAATCTCAAGGCAAAGCAAACCCTTTTGAGGAATTTGATGTTTGTTACTGAGAAAGATTGCGTCCCAAACGGCACAGTTTTATGAACAGGAACTTTGAGTATGGTTATTATGAAATTAACCACATATATTTTTCGCTTTTCTGCTATAAACATCACACTCCGGTCTCCTCTCTCTGTTTGTTCTCCTCAGAAGCAGGTCGTTGGTCGCCCTCTCCTGGACATTTTGCAGGCTCACTCTCTGATGGAGCTTTGTCAGAGCGCTCCTTCGATTCATCCTGCGAGGGACTTTCAGGGCGGCTGTGGCTGCCGCTGCGACGGCGGTGATGCTTGGCCTTGCGGGGACTAGAACTGCGAGACCTCGACTTTGTGAGAACAACAGTGCTGTCGTCCTCGGAGCTGAAGTCGGAGCTGTCTGAAGAGCTGCTGTCATTGCCGGATGTGGGAAGCTGGATCTGAGATTGCAAGATGGAGCAGAGAAGACGTAGACACTGTTAGGAAGGTGGTAAGGGAAAATAATACAGTTGGTGATTACCTGAAATGGCTCCGTTACACCCACAATGGTGTTCATGTTGTTGCTATAGTAACCTAAGATAAAATCTCCAGAGCCTTTGGGCAGTTCCTCTTCTGTAAAGGTTACCTGCAAAAGAGTTTTGTGAGATATTTTTTTTTTAAATGTGAGATAAAGCTGTCTTTAGAAGAGATCACAGCACACGTCCATCTTACCTGATGTTCTTGTCGATGAAAATCTGCTTCTTCCTGTTTGGCCCACACGTATCCCACATAGTCTTTGTGGTGTTTGAAACCCACCTGAGACAGGCAAAGTCAGAAATGGTTGGTAATCAGGTTTGGTGTGCACGGTGAATGTGACATTTTCTACCTTATATAATCCAATCCAGTCCCAGGAGCTGCGAGAAAAACTGGGTGCCAGTTTGAACTTGGCTATGGCATCAGCAATACTATTCCACTCATCTTCCACCAAGATTGTGACCAAGGGAACATCCACTTTGTAAGGGAACTGGAGAGGAAAGGTTTATGAATGAAAGGACACCTCAGAATCACAAACAGGACAGTCTCACCTGCAGGGTAAAGATGGAAGAGACTGGTTTGTGATCGCTGACAATGTATTCCATGTGACTTCTATAGCAGTGCTGCGTTACTTTGGTGCCGCTGGTCAGCCCTGAAACAGAACCACGTTTGCCGCTGTTGGCAGAAGGCACAGTGGCCCTCAGGCGCCACAGGATGCGGTCGGTCCAAGCTGGTTTGCGTTTCTTTCCACTGGGAATGAAGACAAAGAAGATTTCATCAAATGAAATGATTGAAATTAAGATACTGTAACAAATCTTAAAGGCGCTCTGACGCTGGTGCTGCAGCTGCTTCACTGGCATCACCACCAACCTTGTGTCATATACATTTGTCCCAACATCAAACTTGTAAGTGGGGGGGAACTTGAGGGGCCCCTCTTGGAAACCTTCCAACACTGTCTCACTGTCCTTTGCCAGGTTTAACTGAAACAATAATAACGATGATGATGATTACCATGATTTCATTTGCGTTTCTCTACCACCCCATAGTGACTCAAATTACAAATCATACCCTCACAAGACAACTTAAGGTACCGGGCGTGATCCAATCCAAGAGCCGTATCAATGATTCTCAATGTTGATCGATACCATCAAAGCAATAATAACTGACTGTGGTATTATTTGGGTGGTCTTCGTGAATAATTTGTATTTTTCTACATACTGTCATTTCCGTTCACTTCTCCTATGAATCATACAGTCAAGCCTGAAATTATTCAGGCTCCAGGGGTATGAATAATTTTGGGCTTGATTGTAAATATAAACAACTTATTTCTTACCTGATCTTTTTCCCACAACATGGACAGCTTGTTGTTGTCGATAGCCGTTTTTACCATGTGCATTTCCAGGTCATCGATGCGGAAATTGAGATCCCCAAGCCAGAACACCACACTGTAATTCAATTTAAAAGGACATCCTTTTTCAGATCATTAAAAGTGGCTTTTTTTTTCTAAACACACTCTTCACCTGAAAATACCAAAACCATGCAATCACATACAGTAGACATTATCACTGCGTGAGTGTGTGTGTGTGTGCTTGTGACCTACTCGTGGTCAAGGACACCAGAGGCCGCCTGGCCCTCAAACTGCTGCTGCTGCAGGATGCTCTCAAAGTCCTCCATGCGCTGATCCGAGTTCTCCATGTGAGCCGGCAGGTGGCAGTTGAGGAAGCAGATCGTGTGACCGAATACTGACATGCGGGCGCTGACTCCACCTTTGTTTCCCTACGGCGTACAGAGGGAGAGTAATTGGTTACATTAAAATCAAAACGGCATTTTAAATGTGTGAATTAATTGTGCGCACGTCATTACTGCTATATAACAGGAAATGTGTTCATTGAGAGTCAAAAAATTTGACTCAAACAAAAAAACTTCATGCAATGCAGGGGTTGGAACGACTCATGTGTGGCTTTCCTCCCACTGCTCTCCCTAATGTTCTGCCTCATTGAATCACGAAAGACGCTTCAGTGTGTGAAACATGTAGAATGTGCTGACACCCATCATGCACTCTGGACAACAGCAGGATTTAACTTAAAAGTCAGGATTGCATAACTCTGCAGGCAGAGACCTCAGCAATGAGGACAATGCGGCCAAATTATCTCCATGTGATGGCATGATTGGGATGTGCTGCACCCACATTTTTACAAAAATAACTACGGTAAAGATGTACAAATTATGTCGCACTGTAGTTATATTTTATTTGCTTGACCATCTAAACTTTAGCAATGCGGCTCTTGGATTTACTAATGTCATTGTAGATATACTACGAGTGTGTTGTGTACTGAGTATAAGTTTGCTTAGCGTCTAGCATTTCTCCGATCGCTCACGAGATGGCTGTCTTTTCCACGTGAATGCGACATACTGGCAGGTGGCGGGTAGCTTATTTGACCTATTAAATTGTGTACCTAATATTATGACCGGTGAATGTATACTCTATGTAGGTTTTAGTGTCAGGGATGTCCATCTCTTTTTCAGTGTAATGCTTTCATATGTAAAGTGTTAAAGAGAGTACTCACCCAGTAACCCCCCAGGCCAGTGCGGGTGGTCTCCGTCTGGACTCCACGAAGGAAGGGCAGATGGTAGTACTTGGCAAAAACCAGCAGTAACACGCCTTGCATCCTCTGAGAGGTCACCTAAGGTCAGCATGGCAGAACACATGGACAATTATTAACATTAAACACGATACATGATTCTTAAGAGACGTAAGTTATAGTATATACAGTATTTTGCATGTCAGACTGAACTTTAATGTCAATAAACACGTTGTATGATCTCAATCCCAACTTGCTGATGGTGCTAAACCTCCATTTCAGCCTACAGGAGGCTGTGGCCAAGCTCAACCACGACTTTACATGAACACATAAATGAACCAAGCTTTTGCCTCACTGTGAAAGAAGGCCGGCGCTTTTCAGAGTAAATGTCGCTTGTCCGAAGGTCATTTGTTTTCTTTCTCTGTGGCTCTCATTTAAACCATGCTATGCATATTTTGACATTTTTGAGCAGCACAATACGATTCACAATGTAACTGTGAAGCACATGCATTAGTTAAAGTAGAAGATGATGAAATATTTTCGTGCTATGCCAAGCTCCCCAATGGATATATCTATTGTGATTTTGCCCCCCCCTCCCTCATTCTCCTCCACTAGTCCACTCATTTCAACTGCAGGCCAATGAAGCATAATCACACTGAGCCTGAAATGCCCCGTGGCCAGTAATGGATGCACACATCGCCACGTGACTGAAGACCCTCCTACTTGTGTTGTTACTGGCTAGATGTACGCCTTTTGTTGCATAATGATTTCTACTGAAGCGTGGAGTTGACCACCTTTTTTATGGTGACTGTTTGGAGACCACCGTACAATGTGTACACCAGTCATTTTGTACACCTGCACAACCGAAGGAAATCCAAAGAAAAGATTAACATAGTTAATTATCTGCTCTCCATCCTAATTAAAAACATTCATGATATGCTGATTCACTTTTTTAAATTAGCCCCTGAGACAAAGTATATCAGTACCTCTCACTATGACGCGGTGCAAATCTATACGACTGAAAGCTACAACCGTGAAAATAAACAGATTGTTAAATTAACACCAAAAAAGTGAATATAGTTAAGTTTACAAAGGTGGAATATTTAATAAAACTTTTGAGTGAAATCACATGTGAGTGAATTACTATAGCTTGGTGCGTGCTCATTAAATTCACAATTTAGTACACAAATGTGTGCATTTCTTCTGCACTGGACCAAGCAAAAACTGCCCTCGTAGTTCTATAAACTTGCCAAAAAAATAACAACGCTGTCGAATCCACTGTAAGCCTAATTGGTTCATACAATATGAAATGCATTTGCCCTTTATTACTGCTCCATTGTGAATTTGAGATGAAGTCTTTTGTGCACTGCTGTTGATAATGGCTACAGACACCTATTGTTGGCTAATGCCCAGAAGAGTTAACATCATCATACAACATCATTCAACTCATGCAGCTGACCATAACAGTCGGAAGACATCAGCATTGTTGCCAGAGGCCCATCAACACTGACAATGTTCTGATCCCAAAATAAACCAGCACCCTGGGAGTCGTTTGTCTCACTCTTTCGGCTCGACAGCTGATTTACGCTCACATAACATCGCTTGGCATGCTAGCAATACCTGCAAACGTCTTTTGACAACAGGATACAGGAAAACCAACTGCTTGTAACGGTATTTCCTGTTAACTCCCAAGCTATAGAAAATATCGACACACAAGGTAGTGCTTGAGATGATTAGATTTTGTTTTTGACTTGATTTATTTATTTTTTATTCTGAAATTCTATTACTATTTGAGTTCTATAATTTTTTTTTTAAATAGCATTGCGGGCTACGTCAAATATTATTTGTGTTAATTGTCATTGGCCACAAAAAAAACAGTGGGCAGTGTTTTGCATTTAAAAATTCTGTATGGCAGATGTGTTGATGAAGCAACAAATACCTACAAATGTCATAATCTGTGTTTTTGTTCAACTTGGATTTGGTTTTGTTTCATGTTATGTCTTATCTTCTTGAAGCGTCCATTTTTTCTTGTTAAAAACACTCTTCTCTGTGGTCTCTTCTCTATTTGTATTGACGATACAGATACAGTGATTGAACTGGAACACGGAGCATCCAAAAGGAGAAAAAAAAAAGCAAAAATAGAGTCCAGGAGACGACGACAACCACTTGACTGTGCCCGATGAGCCCGGTAGAGAGCGGAAGACAGCGGACACGCTAATATTACACGCTTGTTCAAAATCATTACTGTTTGTTGCTCAGGCAACAAAATGAGTGGAGGCAGCAGCACAGAAAAAGGCAATGAGCACAAACCTCATCAACCATCACATCATCCGGACGGAAGTGCGTTTTTAATCAGCGAGCACATGTTCCTAACTAGAAACCATTACTGACCAGCACGTATCCAAAGGGGCTGAGTCTCTCCATGCAAACCTCGCTCCACTGGTCCGTGAAAAGGACGTCTTTCAGCCGTTTGTTTATCATAGAGTTGACTTCCTGCAGCCTTGGAGACACAGGACACAATGCACATGGGTCAGCAAGTGCAAGCAGAATAAGATCCTTAGATTGTCTCATGGATTAACATTTTGACATGAGCAATGACTGCAGGACTCTTTAGTCTTATGTGTGTATGTCGGGTGACAGTAACATGGGCAGAACTGCATTAGGGCAAACCAGCGCTGCTACAGTAAACACTCACCCAATCACATACATGTCTGTATTCCCATCACCTATATTCAAGCCCAGTAATGAGGTGATGTCATCAGGGGGTGTAGCCGAACCCACATTCCAAGTGATGATGTGCACCCTGTCGGCAAAGACTCTTATTAACATTCGTTTCGCTCTCTCTCACGTACTATTTCCAACTAATAGCTAATTAAAATGATTTGAACAACCGCCCGAGCATCTGGGGAACATTATGTCCTGGCTATGCAGTATTTGTGAAGACTGTTTAAGTGCGTACCTGAAGGAAATCTTTGAAAGGTTAATTATTTGCGAACTCTGGCACTGATTCACAAACATCAAGGAGCAACTACGGTTTGTTAATCCGTCTAATCTAATCTGTCCACAGATACGATCAACTGTGGTAGAGTTTGGTTTTGCTTTCCTTGTGTAAATGACTAACTTGACGCTTTAACGTATTAATGTTGTACCTTTGCAACGTAGTGGCATCTCTGGCAAATATTCTGGAGATAGTGAATGTTGTTTGAAGCACAAATATTTGTATTATTCTTTCTATAATATACCGAGGGCTGAAAGGAGACTTGTATGATATACATTTAAATCGAGTGTTGTCAAAAATAAATGTACACTTGTTTTACATTAACACATTTTGCACCTCTTCTGCAGTGGCCCCCAATGCCAGATTTTGTTGTCTTTCTTTAATTTAAATAGTATTTTACATGATTTATAGCTCACTGATTAAAATGGACAATGCACTTTAAGAAAATTGTGTATGCCAACTTAATCTTTGGTGCACAAATGATTGAATTAAATGCTTATACTACACAGCATCGAGGTGTTCTAGTGCCTTTGTGGCTTTCAAAATAATTACGTATTGACAAGCTGTGTACAGGAGGCATGTTCACACATGAGTCAAGGAACTTGCCTGAAGTCTTCCACAGTTTGGGCCTGAGTGTCGGCCGTGCCTGCGACCGACAGAGCTCTCTGGGCGTGAGGGTTCAGGTGATGCGGCACGGCCTTGCTTAAAGTAGTGTGGGGCACCGAGGCAGCCCGGACCGCATGGTGCCCCGGACCTTTTGGACCGGCTTTAATGTGGAGGCCGGGCCGGTCCCCTGAGAGCTTAACAGGTGGGCTGGGGGCAGCTTTTGCACAACTTGCCACGGCGCCATCAGGATCACATTTGCCCTGCGTATCGCCTTGTGTGGGTTCAGCTTTAGGTTCGCATACGTCGACGGAACCTTCAACTCTGGCACTTCTCTGGGGCCGTCGGGGCCTGGCAGTAGCGGTGGGCGGTCCGGTGGTGGGCTCACATGTTGGATCTGAAGGATGTGGAGCAGTACTTTGAGATGGTACTGTGTCTGCTGCTTCACCCAAGTTGTCTATTGGCATCTGGCTTTGGAGAGGTTGGTCTTGGTCCATTTCCTGTGGTTTCTGTCAAACAAAGAGAATGTTTTGAGTTTCAAGAATTGTACTTGCGTAGAACATTTCTGACATTACCAAACATGACCAACCATGCATCCAAAGAATCTGAATTTTGCACTTGTCATTATTCTCATTTACATTCATTTGCTACTTCACTTTGGTAGACTGTGCTGTATGACAAATCAATTGAACTTACTCTGTTGACCCTACAGGATGCCTTAGTCATTGAAACGCTCCCCTGCTATTTCCTGAATACTGTTTCAAAACCTTGGAAACTCATTGTTGCAGCACCATGAATTGCTCAAGGACATCCATCGTAAAAGAAACACAGAAAAACAGAAATGTAAGGTACGGTACATGTGTTTGGGGGCAGAGAAAACAAAACCTGTGCACATTGCACACTGTTCCCTATTGCCAAATGTGTCCACCTTTCCTGCAGTAACCAGGGAGATGCTTGGTCACTTCTTATCAACTCAGAGCACTTGACAAACACTACCACACCAAACAGATGGAAGAGCTGCAGGAGCCACATCATGGCACAAATCAACAGTACAATGCACAGTAATGCGGCAATAAAGGAGGAATTTCAAGCCCATTTCGTCCAGCAAAAGGCTAAGTTAATCATTAAATAAATAATGTAAGACATGCTGAGGGCCGAGAATGCCAAGACACAATAGAGATTTTAATCCAAAGCTTGTACGAGCTACGTTATATCTAAGAATAGGATTATGAGCCTGATAAAACATGATATTCCACATTGCAGCCATTTGAACAATTAAAAATGATGATGTTAAGATGCAGTGCACTTGTTATAATGCCTTCACTAATGATGACTATTAAAAAGACATGGATTTCTTCTTACAATAAAAAAGCTGTGACAACCTTACCCAGATGATTATTTATGCTCTCTTCAGTCCAACAAAACTATGCTAGATATACTATTAATAACCAAGAAACGACAGTGTTGTGTCACAACGACGTATGACCTTGAAGAAAAATTGATGGTGACTTGACGCAGAGCACTCTGCATGCCCACGTTCTGTTCTTATCTTTGCCTGGGAGCGATGCTCCATGTATGGCTCTTAGCAAGTAAGGACTTTGGAATGGTGGGCAATTGTGCTCACGTGGCAGTGGGTGGATCCATAAGAGGAGAGACAGATGGACAGTTGCGTGTCCGCCGTCCGTCCCATTTTAGCGGCAACAACATCATTTCCTTGGGGCACTGTCTATTTCACCAAGATTTAACCCCCCCTCTCTTTTTTTGCTTTCTCTAATTCTCACTCTAGCCTTGCTCTGAAGCAAAATTCGACCAAACTTCCATGCATTAAATCCTATGACTGACTGATTGACTTCATCAAATTGCTGTTTTACTTTTACTTTCAACTCTACTCTGATCTTTCTACTAAAATTAAGTCAGGCATGACAAAGAAGGGAGCAGTTTAACAAGTGGCGTGTCATCAGGGTCTTCAAAACTTTCTCTGCAGGCACAAACACTAATCAGAATCAAGGGCATTTTCAACGTACATGAAAGGGTAATAATTAATCCCAACAGTCTTCATTTTATGGCGTGTGTCTTGGCCATGCGGCGTCCAATCGTTTGTGGGTTATTATTATTTTTTGTCCAATCAGATTTCAGCATTGATGCGTTGCCATGAAAACATTATTTTGCCCAACTCCTTCAATATCTCTTGTGCGGTTGACCACCACACACACAATCTGAATCCCTGTTTCTTATTTTTGCCAATCAGATTTTACTGTGTACACAATGAAGGCCAGAAAGACACAAGGAAACACATCAGAAGGACATCTTGAGGTCAGGCGGAAGCTTAGACGCATAGAGTCAAATAAACATTCACATTGCAGCTAATCTTCAGCCCCCCCCCTTCTTTTCTAAATGTATGTCACAGCATGAGCAAAAATTATTTTCTGCGCCGACAACAGTCAGGACAGATTAGCATTCCCTATTCCGCTCACGTCCGCAAAGGAGGGAAGAGCGGAACAATTTGATAATAACCAATGTGTCATGGTGTTTACATGCAGGCTCCTGAGGGTGAGAGAGATGCAAGTGAAAAGGATGTAGAGGACCTCAAGTGATGAGCTTGATCTAGTCCTGCGTAGACCCTCGAGTCGATTGCTGACAACATCGTTGGCTTGGAAATTGGTATGACTACTGATGGTTTTATTTTGAGTTTGTAAAGGGTTAATGAAAAGTCACGTGTGCAGTCTGATAATGTGCAATGCAATTTGTAGCTGAATTTCTAGACAACTGCATGTGGGCAACAATTCTACAGCAAACATTTAGACCACGGATGGGAAACTGCCAGTCCTTGATTAATTTGATTAAATTGTAATAACAGTGGCGGCTCGGTGGCGCACTGGGTAGCACGTCCGCCTCACAGTTACCAGGGTGCGGGTTCGATTCCACCTCCGGCCCTCCCTGTGTGGAGTTTGCATGTTCTCCCCGGGCCCGCGTGGGTTTTCTCCGGGCACTCCGGTTTCCTCCCACATTCCAAAAACATGCTTGGTAGGCCGATTGAAGACTCCAAATTGTCCCTAGGTGTGAGTGTGTGTGCGATTGGTTGTCTGTCTCTGTGTGCCCTGCGATTGGCTGGCAACCAGTTCAGGGTGTCCCCCGCCTACTGCCCGATGACGGCTGGGATAGGCTCCAGCATGCCCGCGACCCCCGTGGGGACTAAGCGGTTCAGAAAATGGATGGATGGATGTAATAACAGTGTTCACCGGTAGAAGCAGGAATCGCTTGCCAACACCTCCAACCACAAAATGTGACTTCTTAACTAGAGAAGAAAATTAGGTCAAGATGAGAAACAGATCATATGTTCCCCGAATCTAGACATAGATGATCTGCCTATTTTTTTAGAGACTTTACCAGATGAAAGATTTCAACATATGTGTAGCCTCCAAGCCCAATGCTGAATGTGTTTGGTCCATATTGCCTGGTGTTACATTTTGACATCGCAGCCAGAAGAGAGTGTTGTCATTCAAGGCCTCCAGTGCCACATGCCCTTGTGAGAGAGGCACACCAATGTTGACCACCAATGCTGACCTTCACGCTAATAACATGATGCCACAGCTGGAAATATTCTCTCCAGGTCCTAGCGCCTCACCCTTGGCGTCTTGTTCCTGATCACCCACAGTGTCAGTGACAGGATGTCAAAACTATTTAGCTAATAGCACATAATAAATATCCATCCATCCATTTTTTTATAGGGCCTTTCCTCATTTGGGTCGCGGTTTAGCTCGGGGTACAGCCCAGACTGGTCGCTATTCACAATCGCATCCACACTTATGGGCAACTTTGAGTCTTCAATGAACCGATCATCATGTATCAGAGATAAGAAAAGTAAGATTCCGTGTTACACTTCACCACAATCACAGACAATGACCCATTGAGACAGCAAACTTGTGCCTGCTGGGAAACTTTATAATGAGGTCTAACTGATACTCACCTGGGGAGAGAAACTAAAATCCACAGTATAAAGGCACTGAAACTTGAGCTATTAGAGTCTAATGTGTCTACACTGTGTGCAAAAGGCTGAGCAGCTAAACTGCCTGCATTTTCCTTCCTGTCAAGACCAAAGCTAAAAGCGTTGCACAAGCACCGCAACATCTTCACACCATTTACTTCTCAAGAGGAAGCGAGCGAGCGATATCGAGGCAAATTCAACTCAAATGAAAAGAACCAGACACACTCATTATAACCTAGAACTATATCACACCACAATGTAGCTGTAACACCTGACTAATGATATTGTACATAATACAAATGTGTCCTGTCAGTAACACATTAAGCCATAGCCACAGTGTGACCCGGGGGTCACAGCTCATTTGCATATCGCGAAAGAAATGACTAACATCTCTGGGGGCTACGTATTCATGTGGCCTAATTACAGAACGGCTTCAAGGACATTTGAGTGATTGGACAAAGAGGATGAGGGTCATTTGATTCCCTGTTGTGGCGTTATCATGCTCGTTGAGTCTGTGCATAAATTTTACATACAATACATAGGCATGAAAAAGAGCTTGACAAGGTCGATGGCAGGAGTAAGAACTGTTGTTGCAATTATGAAAAGCTATTTGAGCATTCAGTCCATAAATGCAAAAACACTACTTACTTCAAATAAAACTCCATGATTTAAACATATTTTCTTGGCACAATAACAGTAAATAGGTGAGCTTCTCATAAAGTAGCATAACTTGAAAATAATTCTGCAAATGCTGAGATTGGAAGGAAAGATTTTTACTGGTAAAACACAGTTGTTCACTAGTGCACCCTAGTCGATCTAGTAGGGTGTTAAATTGTCTCGTCAGGACAACAAACAAGGGCAGTTTGCAATTTTCAACCCAAAAAGGGTTTTGTTGCATAGCTGATTCAGTCATTATGACTTGAAAGTCATGCGTGATAAATACACGGGCTGACATTTTACCCAACAAAAGCACTTATCCGAAATCGAATTTCACCTTTGAATGTTATTGGCTTGAAGTTTTATTTTTTGGAAGGCTGCAGGGGTGTCTTTGGTTGTGGGGTTTTTTCAGGTGCAGTGTTTTTATATCACAGGCACAAGATGGGGGCCAAACACAGTTGACATTTCTCACAGATTATATTCATGATGTACTACAGTCAAGTCATGATGACAGAAAAATATTTTGGAAATGAATTGTAAAAATGGCAAACTCCTCCTTTAAACTGCATATCGAGGGTATTGAAATAATGCTCAAACAGCTTTCCATAAATTAACATCTGCTTAGTGTGTTAAATGAGGTCCTTCTACGGAAGCCTGCATTTTGCATGTGAACATCAACAAAAGCAACACATCAATGCAATTGTTATGCACACAAACGAGAGGCACCGTTATAGCATAAATACAAAGATGACGTAAGCACGCATGCGGCTGTTTAAATTCGTCACTCACCTGTTTTGTGCTGATTTAAAAAAAAGATAGTTCTTCAAACGGTACTCAAAGAAAAAAGAAAGGCTGTCACAGGTTGACTATAAAATACAAGAGTGTTAGTGACAGCATCGGCATCCCAGCGACTATCTGTCGTCCTCGTCCAGAGGGAGCACAGTAGGTGGGTCAGATGCTGGAGACACACACACGGCCAAGGCAGCACCCTACATTTCTCCTCCTCTTCCCACTGAGCGTTAAAGACACACAAGCACCACCGTGATGCCACCGAGTGTCCTTCAAATCAGCCTCAATAATACAGTGCTTCCGGAAACCGCGAGTGAAGGACACTCGGCTACAACAGGCGAGTCTGACCGAACGGCAACGTGACACCTACAACTTAAACAAGTATGGCACGACCGCCACCCCACCCCACACCCACAGTCACACCAACGGCTTCTGTTTGTGAGTGGCCCGGTTGCTTGGACATGATTGGACCGAGATAAGCGAAACTAAAGGGGCTCAGGGGCGCTTATTCGTCGGGGAACTCAAGCCACATTGCCCCCCGGTGGTCACTGCGGAGAAGTGCACACTCAGGAAGAGCGTGGTTATGCGGACACGCACGGGCAGGGGCGTATTTAGTCATATTTACGCCCCCCAGCCACCCCTATCTTTATTGCATCCTCCGTCACAGACACTTGTCAGCAGTGCTACTCCAACTGGCAATATGTCTTGCTGTTGTCGGTTTTACACTATCGGCGTCACTTGAAACCGTAAATTTTATTTAAAGAAAATGTTTGGTTACCTCTTGCCTTCTCCTCTTGTCTTCCCCACTGGCCCAGGTGTAACGCCGCTTCATTTTCCTCACTGCCACGCCAACAGGTTTATTTTGATACTGTCTTCCTGAATCAAGTCTGCACATGTGCAGTACAAAATGGAATCGTTCCTTTCACAAAAAAAAGGGGGGAGCAATTAAATGATCATAATATATTCGATTTTTCAAATTCATGAATTAAGAAAAAAAATCAGTTTGCTTTAATTGCCAATTTGCCACAAACCCAGACTCATATCAGCGAAAGCAAGTAGTGTCTACTTCATATTTACTGGTGAATTGGTTTGTTCTTTTCATAGTGGCAGAAAACATGTATCACAATAGCAATTTAAAAATTTTGAAAATAATGATAATACTGTGATAAAGATATTTGTAATACATAATATACATATACTGTATTTAAAGTATTCTTTCCCACCAAACGCTTTCTTGAAAATAACAATTAATAGTGTACAGCATACTTAAATATTTGGTTGCACCAATTTTTTATGGCTTCTGATTTATGACAGTTAATTGTCGCTAGTAAATATACGTAAACAGAATAGCTAATCAGCATTTTTATTTCTTTCATCATTCAGTTACTTTCACCTCCCCTGAAAACAACAAATATGTACTTTTGTATTTTTTAGATAAACCAAAAAGACGTAATATCTGAGACTGTACAACTGTCAGTCTTCGACCACGCCCACTTTCTTCCCCCGTGGAAAAACCTTTGACGTGGCACGCGATCCGGATGTGACATCTCCAAGCACGATCCTGCTCTGCCCCCGATCGTCCGTCCTCATCCTCACTGCTGTTGCACATCTTCAGGTGTGCAGCATCGGCTGCAGCTTGTGTATCATCGCCGCTCGCTGTGGTTCGCAACTATGTGGCTGCTACTGTTCGGTCTGCTTTCCTGTGCGTCCTCATATGAGATGGACGTCAACAAGCTGGAGGGGCTGGCTCGAGCCAGGGTGGAGGTACGGGTTCTTGGTTTGCAACATATTACGAACGACGAGAGAATACATATGCATTGTTATACATTTATGGCCTTTACAACTTTACTGCAATAGTCACGACTTTAATACTGCGTTAGCATAGGTTAGTGATACACTAAGACGCGTTCCGACTTACGTATCAGTCGTAAACCGAGTACCACCTGTAATTATTTACTTTGAAAGCAGTTTTAGAAACAAATAGGGTTGTGCGCATGCGCAGAATACTAAATCAGCATCCGCATACTAAAAAAGAGAACATAATAACAATATAGTACCATAATCTAATTCCATGTACACAGTATGCATAAACAGACGTGGGATGGGAAAGAGTCATGTGCTGTACTATTGAAAATTGTGATATGCTGCTGCACCACCTTAGGGGAATACCTGGCCTGTCTTCACAGTTTTAACAAAAGCTTGCTTCTGTCACTATTGCTGGAAAGGTAACGCCTGCAACTCGAAACCTGAGTATCATTTCCACAAAATAGGTTGAGCATTTTTCCACAGGGCAAGCAAGGGTGGCTTTTTATTTTTTTTGCAAATATTTGAGCAATTAAATGCAATTAACATGTTAAGTTAATTTGACCTTTATATGTGTTTGTTCCTTCATGTTGTAAGTTGCTTTACTTGAGTCGTCTGCCTTTATTGCCAACAGAAATTGACATCACAGTGCTTAAGGGCTCGGCTTCTGAAAGTCACATGATCAAAACCAGAAAACAGGTTAACCATGATTCGTAGGACTCAAAACCTGAGCTCTTGGGCACTTTTTTTTTCTTTATTGTCGATGCCTGAGATGGATGAAAAATGGTAGATTTGTTTTGCTTAATTCATATTTGACAAACCCATTAAGCAGAATACTAACCCCTTTATGACCAACTGTTTCTCTAACAAAGTGACTGAATGGCAAAATTCCCTTCATTCTTTTTAAAGCCACACAATTGTGAAGTTCTGTAAATCAATTGGAAAAGATTGTCTTGATCTGATGACAAAATGTGAACAAGATGATAAAGACCGTTAAATAGCAATTATAATTTAAAGTGGAAATTCATGAATGTGCAAATTAATATTCCCCAACAATACCACTTTAAGTAAAACAATAACACGGTGGATTAGGGCAAATGTAACCACAATAAATGGTCTTTACAGCACAATGTGCTCATCAGGCAGAGATGATTTCATAATCCTATAAAGATAATGGAATTGGAATGAGGAGCTCAAAATAAGAATTGGCAGTAATACTCCAGGAAAAGTAAAATATGTTGAGTAAATTAAACTACCGTGACACACAGGGTTGCAACTGATTATTTGAATAATTTATTAATCTGTTGATCATTTTGTCGATTAATCAATGAATCGGAAGAAAATAACATGTTTTAATTTCTATTATGATATTAAATAAATATACAGTAAATTGTTTATTGCAGTAACAATTTGAAATATTTATGATTCAGTTACTGTTTTTGTTTGTAACATGAAAAATGGGCAAAAATTCTGATCACTGTTTTCCAGAGAAAATTCTGTATATTATTTTGATTCAACACAAATATAGTCAGTCTGCTTTCGAGGATGACAGAATGGAGAATATTAAATTCAATTTAACCAAATAATTGATCATCAATATTTCTCTCTTTCCAGACTTGTGGTGGATGACAGTTAAATAAGCTCAGAGAGGTAAGTTGGGTTGCAATCAAACTAATGTTGTTCTTCAAGACATTAATCATCTCTGGTAAGACATGTCACTGAACATCCACTTGTATGTGCAGGTCAAAGCCTTTGTGGTCCAGGACATTCCTCTTTAGTATCCTTCGGTGAACTACAACCTTAATAAGTGAATGAGATCTAGCTTTGGAAAATGAGATGTCTGTCAGTTCAGAATCCTGAATTTCCACTTGCAGAATTAATCAATTTAATCCTTAATGAGCAATCCTCAGCCATAATCTGGTGATGAAGCACATTCCTGGGGCCGACCCTGAGCTTGTCCTCCTGAACCATTACTATGAGGAGCTGGATGTAAGTTCTGTTTAGTCAAGATTCAAATATGTGCACATGCTCGCATGCTAATTGATGGCGTCATAGTAAACGCATACATTTTCGTTTCCTCAGCGGATCGCCTTGTCTGACATGACTCGCTCGGAGATCAACGAGCTTTTGGCCAAACTGGGCTTCTACAAGAAGGCTCACGCAGATGATGAAGTGCCAGAAGAGTTCCGCTTAGCTCCCGCCAAAGACAGCCCGTTTGAAAGTGAGCGAGTGAATAAGCCTGCCACTGCCTCAGAGGTCACTCAGAAGCCATCCTCCTCAGAGCCTGAACCCAAGGTCGAGCACACTGACTTATAACAATGCTCCAATACGGGACTGCTGCTAGACAATGCCAGCAGATCCTGGAACAGAGGAGGGACAAACCATCTGCTTCACTAAATAATTTTTTTTTTTTTGATGCACTGATTGGTTTAAGGCTTAGTTTTCATTTTCCGTCGGTGGTTGTTTTGAGTTTGCCTTGCTTGTGTTTGCTTCTGACCCACTGAGCTACCCAATGATGCTGCAGGCTAAAAATCTGCTGATTGGTCTGAGGCTGATGCTACATGTAGTGGTGGATGGGTTGCTAATCACAACGAGGTTCAAGTGTCACCACTGAAAAAAATAAAATGTTTCCAACAAATGCATTATGGTTTTTCTTGGTATGAAGAGCCATCAAGAGCATCGTTCAGGATGACTTCACACACGGAGACATTACATTGGAAAAATAAGTATTTTTGGACAACTTTTTAACTAATCAGGACTTAATCTTGGTTTTCTCAAATGTTTTTTAAATACTCCTTGTGATTTTTGAAACAGTGTTAAAGTTCCATCAATCCATTGATTGATCAGTTATCTGAACGATGACCATTGCGTCATTTAGAGAAAGTCACATTTAGACCTCAAAGAGCAATAATTCCACACAACGAAATGGACTTGACATCTTTAATGAGTTCACATTGAGGTGCGGTGCACAAACTATTTACAGCACTCCCTGCCTTGCGGAAAGTTTGTCTTAGTTGGCAGCACTGGGATAGCATTTCTTTTTGATCTACAGAATAAAGTGAATACATTTTGTTTCATCCAACCAAGAATGTAAAACACTGCAAATTGTAGGCATGACAAAATAAAAACTTTAAAAAAAACTTTTTTTTGTTGTAAATATACACATGCACTTAAGTTTAGTTAATTTTGTTTTAACTGAGAGCTGCAGCTCATCAGGCCCACAACATCAACTAAAAACTTTTTTTTAATCTACTATTAGAGATGGCCCTTTTCCCTTAATAAAGTCCAAAATTAAGAATAAAAATAAGTGTGATGATCGTGGCGGGAAGATCATTTGCTGTGACAGTACACAAGTTTTGTTTAAACGTGATGTTTGTTTTCAGTAGCACTGCAGACCAGACAACTGAGCTTAACATTGCTATAAATACGGATATATAGATTACTACAAATAAACAACCCAGTGCGAATGTATTAAATAGCAATATGATGAATGACACCAGAAGGAGAACAATAATTTTAAATAAAGTGACCAGAGTTGGGTCTAAAATTTCAAAGTACCAACATTACACAGCAATTACGCATTCCAATATTTCTTGTTTAGTTGGACTGATGTCATTGAATGTAAAATTGAAAATATACGTATAAATAAGTTAAAAAAAAAGTAGTGTATATTGTTTCCTCAGTTGCTGTGTCACTAGAATATAAATGGCAGATTTTTTTTTAAATAGCAACGAAATGGGTGCTTGTAAAAATGTTAGCTCCTTCAACACTATTTTGCTGGAAAATATGTATGTGATTTTATCCAGGAGAGGACATCAACACTGCTTACGGAAATATTTAACACGCACTCGCACACATAATTTGCCCTGCCTGGTTCATTAGTGAAGGTGTGACCCGCCACACCGAGGCCAAACCTTGGTTACGAAGCACACGGTCAAAGGTCATAAGGGCGACCCATGGCCATCTCGTGCCTGCGCAGGTGGTTGACCAGAGACTGCACGTAGGTGAATACGCATTTGGAGTCAGGTTTGTTTCCCATGATCATCATGTCCTCCACTTCCAGGAGCGGCATGCAGTTGGCATATGTCCTGGGGAGGCATTTGAGAAAGACAACATGAGTAGGATGTCGACGAGAGAGACGTTTGATGAGCCAGCAAAAACTACAAATCTTTTTTGATTTGATGTTGGCCTTAAATAAACCAGATTATCCTGCAGGCCACAATGGGTCAATCAAAACTGAGCATTGTTTTTGTCAAGACTGAAATGTGAAACTGTTCTTGCAGTCTATTGATCTTATTAGATTATACTATATAACCGATCGCATCAAGCGAGTTGAAAATAGTTAGGGATTACATCCTTAAAGCTGTTCAAATCTTGTTGGTGGCTGGCTTCTAAAGCTTCACTACACACAATGACCACATGATGCCAGTATGCACACGTGTATCTCAGTGTTGTCCACAGTGCAGTCTATCAAAAATGGCAAAGACACATACAAGGGTCAGGCCCACCTGCATGAGAACATAAACATCAACATAGCCAAATAAGTCTGCTATTTTAGCGAGCACAGCCAGAAACAATTCTGACCTTAAAAGCATCTTTAAAAGGATTTAAAAGCCTAATGCATAAACACGTGTAAACTATCACTTAATTAAAAGAAACCACCAGCTACAACACAAGCTTTCCGATGATTTTTTTAGTCTGTTTTGTCTCTGGAGCTGTCTGTTTGAAACATTGTGATACATTTATTCCTTTTAAAGTGTTTAAGAGCTGGGTTGACCTGACCAGATGCCTCAGTCAAAGTCTGGATAATATGCACAAAGGGACACCAGCATACCATGTTTGGTTCTTGTTCTCAAACATGAACAAAATGTCCTCTTTGGATTTACATTTCACAAAACATGCACAGTCTAGAAGTCTACCACAGCGAGGCTTCTTTTCCCTCTCTCACCATGGGTTCGCTTTTAGGCTCGGGTGCAACTTTAGGAGGAGTTTTTGGTTTTAACCAGGCCCTTGGTCACCAGACCCCTGTAGAACTCCTGCAGGTACGTGTACACACACTTCCAATCGGGCTCGCGCATCTTCACCATGTCATCCACGTCCAGCAGCTGCGGACAGTCCAATAGTTTCCTGCGCCCGGTAAGGAACGGGAAGATGGACACAGAGACAGAGAGGAGGAGGCAAACGATACAAGGAGAGAAAATGAAGAGAGGACAACGAGTGGGAAAGACATGAAGGAGATAATACAGATGATGCAGTGAGCAGCCATGATAGAGATTCAGTGGACAGAGAGAGCAGAGAGACAAACAAATAACATTACATTCTCAGTGTTCACACAAGTGTGGTGACATGCTTCTTAAACATCATGATACATCATATGCAGTGGCAAACAATACACAAACAGACATAAGACGCAATAAATCATCAAATGAGCATCAGGCGATGCTCATTTAGCCTATTCGGGGGGGGGGGCGTTTAAACATTTCGATTACTAATTGTAAGGTGACTAAAAAAAACGGTTCACGTGTGCAGCATGTGTGCGACTCCAAAAAAAAAATGCAAATAAGGTGAATATGTGAAGAGCGCACATCCACACACAAGCACACAAGTGGTGACTGTGGTCACGTGACAGTCCAAAAATTACGAACCAGTGGTGCACATGGGTGACATCACAGGTATGGTATGATGACAGAAGAAAACACAATGAGTGTTGGAAGAAGAGAAAAAAGAAGGGAGATGATATCGCAAGGCCGATTTTTTTTTTTTGGACCAGGTGGGGATTTGTGCCTCCAGGTCAGCGGCTTAGAAAAGGGATGAGATGGCGTGGGTCGTGGTGGAGACTCAGGACTGAATCAGCATTATGTTTTATCAATATTTATTTTATGACTTAGTCTATCACGATCCCGTACTAAAAAGCATTTTAGGCATTTAAGTCAAAATTAATATAAATTGTTCTGTGCCATAGAAGAAAACGGTCACTAAAGCGATAACTGAGCGGATTTATTTGGATGGGCAAACAAGCTGATTGCACGCCGTTCATAACCCTAAAATGTCCTAACTGTAGCAAATAATTGTCTGAAATTATAAACAAAAGGAAAAAAAGGACGGAGGTAGCCTCGCTTCCTTCCTTGTGCCATGTGACAATTCGCAGTCTTGGAACGTCATGTCGGCACTGTCGTAAACTGAAGACAGCCTGTATTCAGAAGGAATGCTGTTCAATGTGTAAAAAGGGCACTGCACTACTTGCTTGGCATTTTAATGCATTTTCCATTCGACTTGAAAATAATTAAACACTGGCTGCAACCTTTGTTCTTGGCTCCTGCCTCGTGCAGCTAAATAAGGTAAAGAGAAAATAGCAGAAAACCATCATGTGTTTGAACTCACTCGGCATTGCTGAAGGCCACCTCAAAGTTTTGCCTGCGGTTGCTGGGACTCAGGGAGCTGTAGTCGAAGGCCTCCGGGAAGAAGTTGTGCACCAGTGCGCAGAACGCCATGCCGTTGCTCCAGCTGGATGAAAAGTTTTGGATGTCCACGTGCTGATTGGGGAGAGAAGACAGAACGAGTTAAGTGATGGAAACATTCCGAGGGTAGTTCGTTATTATCCTGGCCTAGGGCGTATTAGCGGGTTGAGTTTGACTTGGGCGGCATGGAAGGAGAGTGGCGAGCACGTGGCACCTCATATGAGCGGGTCTTGGCACGGCACCAGTCGAGCAGCATCTGCTTGATGGTGTTGGCGTTAGGTACGCCAAAGCTGGTGGAACGCTGCACCTTGTTTACTTTGGAGACCACCTGCTGTCCCGGGCTTAAAGAGGAGAGATCAAGTCAATACTTTTCTTTTTTTGGTTAGTCCATCAGAGTGTTGATCCTCACCCTCCTCCCTCCTTCTCCAGCTTCTCTATCATGGCTTTGCGGGCCTGCATGGCCGAGGTCTTGGGCAAAGTCTGTGCCCTCGTCAGCTCCTTGCGCCTCTCAGCTTGCCTTCGCTCTACGGCGGCCAACCCGCCGCTGCGAGACGACGTCTCGTCCTCGCGATCAAACACGCTGAAATAACCAGAACACGCAACACTTTGTCGGCAAGGAACACAAAGTAGGTGACTGACAACCACGTTGTAGATGGCACAATTGGTTGTTAAATTACTCACACCCTTTTTTACTTTTGGAAAATAATATATCAGGTCTGATCATGTATATATAAAAAACTACGAATTCCATGATGTAACCACAGGTGGGATAATATTGTGCAAAAGTCCCAACAACTCACCTGCCAACTTTTTTGCTTGTATTAGAGGAGGATGAAGATGTATAGCTGTAAGACTTCGACTGGAGTGTCCCTCCTAAAACATCGAGAGAAACATATTACTAAAACACTCAAGCAAATTAGGCAAGAAATGCTATATATTAGAAATGGGGAAAGACTCACTGTCTGTTTTCTGCACATAACTAGCCTCAACAACCGTGCTGCGAGATGATCGGCTTCCATCATCTATAAGCGCACACATTAATATTAGTCAGTTAAAAAAAGTGCAGTTTGAACATTTTCAGAAGGTTCAATAAAAATGCAGGATTTTAGGGAGGTAAATATACCGGAATGAGCAAAGCGGTCCATCTTGGTTACTTGGCTAAGGGTCGAGCCATCTGCAGATTTCTCCACCTTCCTCATCACCACTTCTCCCGCCCCGACTCCCGCACGACTTTTGTTGGAACGCTCGTCTCTCTGTTGCCGGAGCTCCTGCAGACGAGCCTCGCGTTCTTTTTCTCTCTCGTCTGGAAAGGAGATGAATCGATGGAACGGGGAGCAGATAGAGGGATGCAAGGTGGAAAAAAAGAGAGGCGCAGATGATGCTTATCAAAAAACACTTGGACAAATAAGGATAAAGAAAGACCCTCGAGGGAAAGACTTCTGTCGAGTGTAATGTGAAACACACTGACAAAACATAACGATTCCAAATGATTTAAACCTTTACTTTACTTGCAAGTTTGAATGAGTGTATCATGCACTTCAAGTTTCATACAGGCAAACATTATTCAAACAGAAATAAAGAAGCATGCATCAAACTATGTTTGCGTTGACCAACGCGCATATTGGATGTATATTTTCGGCATTCCAAGTGTTGGACAAGCGTAGTTTGGTGCAAACACACACGCAAACTAGAAGACACAAGCGTATTAAAGTTTCGTTAGACCGCACTGCAAAGCAACCCGTCCTACCTATTTCCACTTGAGTACATCCCAGCATGGCCTCTGAGAGCAGAGTGAATGGAAATATTTGGAAAAGGACCACTGAGCTACAACCCATTCTTGCCTTGGTGACTTTTAGAGCTTTGCATTTTAGTGTCATTCATAATAGATGTCGTCGATTTTTTTGTTACCTCTCTTTTTCTTGCGAAGGTCCCGCATAGTTGCACGGATGATTTTCCTTTCCTCAAAATCTTTGGACTCATCAAGCTGTTGGAAGAGATACAAAGAATTACAATGAGAGGATCATAATTGTTTAGGCACGCTGTTCTGATGATGTGAATTTTCCCAAAATAGCCCAGTTGACGAGATTTAGTGCACTTATGACTCATTCCCAATCATTACTTGGGTGTGAAGTACCATTTTATCGAGGAGCTCTTCATCCTCGATAGCAGCCAACTGCTCAGCAGTCAGTTTTCCGGGACACTCCTCAGCCTTGGCCTGGATGGTGGAACCATTCGGGATTGCGGGGATGTGCACTTGGACAGACGGCCCGGATGAAAACACCGGCTCTGAGGCAGCGATAGGCTCCGTCTCCATCTGCACAAGATAAAACATAAGACAATAAGAGACCGAAGAAAAACATGCACAACTGTGACCATAGTTGGATACAATGTGAATCTCCAAGCCTGAAGCGCAGACTAAGTTTTATCATTAAGAGACCAGGGTGATGTTAAGAAAACACAACCGAAGTTTGTTGACATTTAGGAAGTAATAGGCAAAGAAGGATTTTAGCGGAACACCATAATAGGCCTGAATCAGTGAACTTGGTTTCAAAGCACACATTTTTCCCTCCGTATGATAATCTCTTCTCGGACAAAGACTGCCTACTTCCCATAGCTCATTATTTTTTCCACCCCCTGCCCTATGGCCGGAGGAGAGACAGCGAGCGCATGAGAGTCACTTTTTCATCAAGTGTGACAGAGGTTTTGTAAAATGTGACGGAGCTGCCGAGAACCCGTCGTTTATGTGACACCATTAGGAGAATACGCGTCAACTTTATAGAAGATTTAAAGCCAATCTAAATTGTGCACTAACTTCAAAAGTCAAACTAAATATAGTAAAAATCATGAGGAAGAAGGAACAGTCTGTCTATCAAACACACAAGGATGAACATCATGGATAAAGTTTGACATTAATCTGGCTAATTAAATCATGGGCTCTGCATCCATCCATCCATCCATTTTCTGAACCGCTTAGTCCCCACGGGGGTCGCGGGCGTGCTGGAGCCTATCCCAGCCGTCATCGGGCAGTAGGCGGGGGACACCCTGAACTGGTTGCCAGCCAATCGCAGGGCACACAGAGACAGACAACCAATCGCACTCACACTCACACCTAGGGACAATTTGGAGTCTTCAATCGGCCTACCAAGCATGTTTTTGGAATGTGGGAGGAAACCGGAGTGCCCGGAGAAAACCCACGCGGGCCCGGGGAGAACATGCAAACTCCACACAGGGAGGGCCGGAGGTGGAATCGAACCCGCACCCTCCTAACTGTGAGGCGGACGTGCTACCCAGTGCGCCACCGAGCCGCTGGGCTCTGCATTGATAGCAAAAAAAAAAATAAAATAAAAATAGCCACATAAGGTTGAACACTGCTGTCATGACTTAATATGAACAATTCAATGGTGGCTAAAGGTTACACGCAGGTTACAGTATATTAAAAAAAAGTCATTATATAACTAAATTAATTACCCCATCACATTGTACATGCTGTGCAAGAATAAAACATTTTAGACACCACTGAGCAAATAAATTTACTTCATATAGTTTGAAGTCCAGCAATTTGTGCCTTTTTTGAAGCTGGAACACCGAGGGAAGTATTTGAGATAATGAAAGTACCTTGGTGTAGTTGCTTGGGAGGGGAAACGCCTTAGGCGTATACCAAAATATAGTCAGTGACCATGAATCCTAAACAAAACACCTCTTAGTAAATGTTCGCGTGGTGCCGAATGCCTGCGGAAGACCACTGTAGCTGCGGCCTGGCCTCTGCGTTTTTGCCGTAATCAGGTCCAGGTCCAGATATAGCTCAGACAGCTGTCTCCATCCCGGTCCAGCACCCTTCTAGGAAGGCCCCTGCCTGACTGGCTCTCCCCAGAGAGGGACAAAGCCAAGACAATCCAGTATTGCATGATCTCTGTTGACCAAATATTTGTGAACTTGTGGCCTCTGGGACTGGGTGGACTGAGAGTCACTTGACTGACAAGGAATGTTTTGGGTTGCAACACAGCCAAACAAGGCCTCTGAATTTAGCGGAGAGAGAATGAGCGTGGGCCTGAAGGGGGTGGCAAAAAAAGATCTTTTGTGTGCAAGTCATGTTTAAGAAGTTTGGTGTCTTATGCGTTTTGGAGTTGTTGTAGAAACAAAGTTGAGGCCAATTGAGTTCAGTTCTCTCGATCACTTGTGCAGGACAAGCAATCAGGTCTGTCATCAGACCTGAAACACTGTGAAATAAGAATTGTAATTTTTGACCTACAATAGTTGAGATGGAGCTATTCTGCATTGTTAAAGCAATGTCAGGTCTGTGGTCTCTTCAACAATCATCAACACAGGAACAAAATATGTTCCCATTAAAGTAAGAGAATGCAAAGAGATCATAACGAGAATCAGAATATGAGTGGTACCATGCTGTTGTTGCCTGAAATGTTTCCCATCAGGGCGGGAGCAGACAGAGAGCGACAGGATGCAAAGGCCGGAGGGTGAGATACTGGTGCAGGCTCAGAGTCCAAAGTTGGTGTTGGGTCTGAGCATTCTGAACCCGACTCCAGATCCTGGGTTTTAGGTTCCCCTTCCTGGGGTTCAACAGGTGGCGCATCCCCAGTTGAAATATTTGAGTTTTCTTCATGGGTAGGATGAAGCTTTACATTTGGTTCTTCGCAGACTTGGGCATCACTCGACGGAGAGCTGGAGTTGACTTGTGGTAAAGGATCAGGAAGCCCCATCGCCTTGCAAAGAGCCTCCACTTGCCTCACCAGCTTCTCCTGTTGAATCCTCAGCCTCAAGTTCTCCTCTTGCAAACTAGCCAGTACCTGGGCCAGGGGTGCCATCTGAACTTCTGCCTGCTCCAGCTGTGAATCCACTTGCTTTCTAAATGATTTGAGATCACTATGGATCTCCTCCACCGCACATTTAAGTACCAATTCAAAATTCCTCTCTCCAAACTGCTCTTCTTCATACTCTTCTTGTGAAAGCAGATCTCCAATGACCTCCTCTAGGCCAGATGCAGAACAAGCACTATCTGGGCTACCTAGTGCCTCTGGACCCTCTGAGGCTGGCAGGAAATTCAAGTTAACACCCGGCATCGTCGCAATTCTTTTCCAAAGTTATATCAATAGCAAAACTATGAGAGTTTCATGAATTTCTAGTTCTATGTTTTGTATTTTTCGCCTAAAATATCAAATTAAAATGTCATTCTTATAACAACAAGACAAATGTTCTCCCTTCCAAATCCTTTTCTAGGACCTGTCAAACAACACATGGTCTTTATACACCCTACAAACCACCCCTCTTTAGCGACTCAACTCGTGCCAACCAATGAGCATGCAAGGAATCTGGCCTCCAAGGCAACAGGAGTTCCATCCCCCTTTTCCAGGTGCCACAGACATGGCCATTAATCTCTGCCTCATACATTATTCCATTGAGAAGGTCAGCTGTGGGGCAATGGTGGAAGCCTGAGAGGGCACAATCATATATTATTTACCTTTTGTCCTTCACACATTTGATCATAAACAAGAAAGGTCGAGAGACTCGTCACTTGCCGCCTCAAATTCCTCTACGTATGTTCATGTCGACAGACTCCAGTACAGTTTTTGAGCTAGTTGTTATTCATGAAATGTTTCTTAATTGTTGTAGTCCATTTCCAAGTAACAATTTGACAACTGGAACATCAGCATGAGGATATAGCGCCAATCAATTATATGACTCAAATTACTCTGCATTTCATCTTAAAAAAAGGTGACAACATTGCCGAACACTTAAATGTGGAATCATTCGAGTGAATTCTTAATCTTGAGTTTAATCTTCTTCCCTTCATGTCAATGTGTGAGAGAGACGGAGCGGGAGAAAGAGAGGGAAAGGAGGGAGGGCGAGTAGCATAGCCCCCTGCCTCTGTGTTTCTAAAAATACTACATTGTAGCACCCCATAAAGCTTAGAAATAAAGGCGTTTGGTAGCCAAAGAAAATGATTAAACCTGAAGAAATTGAAAACTTGAATAACTGAGGGCAAGTAGGGGTGTAAAACTTTCCAGTAAGCAGTGCACCCACTTTGCAAAACAAATAATCATCTGCAATGTACAGTATGTGAAGTGGTCAGTCAAGCATCATGTGCCACGGCTCAGCGGTATTTTAACAATGGGGTCATCATCGCACTGTGCAAATCTATGACAATCCCTCATTGACTGCGGGCCACCGGGGTCCAGAGATAACGCCAGCGGCAAGTTACAAATATGAGCCGGGGCTCAACAGTTATGATGGGCAGACGGCCATATGGAAGACAAAGCAAAGAGGCAACGCTGCCTCTGGCCACAGCTGTCGCCAATGGATGAGCAATAAAAATACAATGGAGGAAATAGTGGAGGTTTTCATCAGAGGACCACCGAGGAGAAGCCACGACCACACAAACAGATCAAAGGGTGAGACCCTAAGCTGTTGTGATCAGCAATTAAAAAATAAGAGAACTCATCTGTGAATCAAAGCAAAGAGGCTATCACTATTGTATATTTTTACATCGATTGCCAAATGAAATAATCAGATAAATATTTAATGTTGATTATTGGATATACACTACAAAGTCCATAAATTGATTATTATTCAGTTACTGGTTTGGTCTGTAAAATGTTGTTCAATGTTTTCTAAAATAAAATCTGAATTTAGCAAATGTCTTACAGTATTTTGATTCAACAAACGGTTGGCTTTCATGACGGACTTCAGAAATCAGAGAACATTTACTGTTGTTCTTTACAAAAGGATTTGGCCAATTTTAACTTAATGACTAAACAATTATCGTGGTTACCGAATAATCTAATTCATCAGATTTAGATTAATCGATTAATTTTGATACCTCCACCGGCAAAATCTAAATCCACATTTAAAACAAGCACTATAAAAATACCGTTTAATCATATCCTTTGTGTTTGTGTCAGGCAAAATTATATAACGGTAAAAACATTTATACCACTCTGTATTACATACATATTAAAACATTAAATACTTGTATTAACATATTTCTTATTAAAATAAACCAAATGAGATAAAAACTAAAGAGTCATAGTCCTGAAATCAATGTTTTGACATCCACGTTGAAGTGATACAATAACGATGCCATTGTTGTGTTTCCTCGAGTCTGCACTTACACAAACTCAGAAGTAAAGCAACAATTTAGTCTAAAATACTGATTGATGTATATCGGTCGCTGGATAAAGTGATGTCCCGCATGGTTAAGATATCTCATAACACTTACCTGAATTGTACACGTCCTTTAAAAAACACCAAGAGCTTACCTGTACGTTAAGTTGTTGTGCTCGGGTATGTCGGTCTCATCTCCTACAAAACGCTACCTTCTTCTCGTGAAACACTGTTAATGTGTCTTAGTTGGGACCTTTGTCTCAGTGAGGCGTCAAATGATGGACACGCTCTCATTCCAACACCTTATATCAAGCCTACAGCCTGATGGAGACTCCTCCTAGCCCCAATTAAGCAACTCCCTGATCCCAAAAGCAGATAATGTCTGCCCTCACCAGTGCCATTAAAAAGGAGGCAAGAGCCCACCTCTCATCACCTTCTCGCCTCTCTCCCCTCAGTTCATCAGAACACTTCCTTTCTTGGAGGGCAGTGTAGGTTAAGGAAGGCAACAAATTGGATTTTAACTGCTCACTGAGCAGAGAGAAGAGCCTAACAGCAGTCGCTCTCCTCCATCAGCAGTCATCTCAGTACACAAGAAATGCATCTGAAGCGTGGCCAAATAAAGACTCGATGTGATAACTTGTCTTTCGTTATGATGGATGATAGACAGATGTGATTGAACCAACATTTCCCCGATGGATCTCAGCGGGCATTTGCCTGCTGAGAGAAAAGGAGGAATGCCCTGAGCACCTCCTCCTCCTTTGCTCTCCTTCACATACCCTAGAAGGAAAGACGTGACTGGCTACCCTCTCCGTATTTGATAAACACTGCTCGTCCCTCTGCTTCTCTTACTTTGTCCCGTTTTCACTGAACAGAGATCCTGGCTTCCTTTATAGGGGAGGATTTCTGTTGCAGAAAAACACTGTGGAATCATTTGAACTTAACAGCCACCACAGAGTTTATCGGAGAACATGCTCTACATGTTTTGATCAGCTTTGGACCTCGATCATTTAGTATTCCTAAAGTCAGTACCTTAATGGAAGATCCAGAGGAGAAGCTGGAGGAAGAGGAGATCTTGAATGGTGTGGCTCTGAGGCCAAAGGTCAGCTCTGAAATAGACAGAGATTCTCATTTTAGGGATTTAACATGCATCCAGTACAAGAAAGGCCATTAGGGCGGCCATTAGTCAGTTACATAACAGTAAAAACATGACAGTGTTTAATGAATGCAAATGAACATGAACATTGTTTATCAACAACTGTGTGGTTGCATATCCTGTTAAAGGATGAAGAAATGACAAGTTTGAAACACAGAGCCTAAAACGGAACAGTGTGCATCCTCAAATGTGTTAGTAGAATGAACCATATGTAACAAGAGGGTATAAATTCTATGAGGTCCAATGGACTAAGTAGGTGAAAGGTTCTCCCCTCGGACGTCTTGACTTTGAAAGCAAATCACATAGCAGACAAAGCAATGCACTGTGCGGGTTTACAAGGTCTGGTCTATCCTACTCCTCAATGTGGTTTGAGAGGGACAGTTGTTGTGTCCTTTGTCCTGATATACTTTCTGTGGTGAACCTCTGACCTCACCCACTCAACAAGGCCTCTCTATAACAAGCGCCTTTTAGAACAAGCGTGCTCCTTCATATTCAGTAGTCTGACGAAAAGCTTTGTCATCAACCCACTTGTGACCTGGTGCTTGCCACCTCCCACAACTCGGGATTTGGTTCTGACCTGCAAAGTAGTCAGCTGCCAAACAACAGTGCCGTAACGATCGAAATTGTACCGAAACCATTCAATAGAAACTGCAGTGGATGTGTTTCCTGTTGCTGTTATGGCCTACCTGTTCTCTGCCCAAGAGCATTTGCGGTGATATGCGGGGTCATGTTGCTGATGGGCACGATGTTGCCCCTCTGGGAGGATGTGGATGAAGATGTGGTGCGTCCATCCTTGATCTCAATGGTGAGAAACGTCTTCATGTCTGCTTCTTCTTGGGTGGACTGCTGCCCAGCTTCTCTCCCTGGGGTCTGGTCTTCCTTTGAATCCCTCAAGACAGACTCGCTCTTCTCAGTCGGGAGCCTCGTACCACCCATGGACTGCTGGGATTGGCTGGTTGAAGACAGAGGTTTGCTAGCCACACCTCTGAGCTGAGGTGTGGCCTGACTTTTGGACGCAGCAGAGGTGTGAGCTGCGGAGTCTGCGCGCGCCCATGCTGGTCTGTTGCCAGAGGAGATGAGGGATGTTGCAGAAGGAGTAAACACCTCCGCAGCTCTGGAGAAGTTTGTCTGGCCACTGCTGCTCAAAGGAGTCTTCTTCAAAGCTGGGAGAATTATGTTCTGACTGGGTTCATTGAACTTGCGCATCCTATCGCGTACAGAGTTGGTGCGTTTGGATTGCTCTGGCAGAACATCTTTCTTCTCAGGTGCTGTGAAGACATCGAGGAGAGAAGGTGAAATTCCTTCATCTAAAGATACCACACTTATATAATGCTTTTTTCCAATCACTCAATTATGTAATTCTACATAGATGCCAGATACTTGAAGTTCTGATATCTTCATAATGTTGTAGCTGTACGTCTGTTTTGGGCTCATATATCACTGAGCTGCGCAGGTCTCAGAGTGTGTGCGCATGGAGCAAATGTTTTTCCATCAGAGTTCACTCAAGGTCACAAAAGCTCACAAAGACAGTTTTTTTCTTGTCGCCATGACTTTTTCAACATGTTTAAAATTTCCTGCTGAAATACTGGCGAAATAGTATTATGCAGTTCCACGAGTTAGTTTTTGCAGAGGATAAAGATAATATGCCAGTGAGTGCTTAAAGTGCTATAACAATGCCACATAGATGCTTTTTTTTTTTCTTACCAGCATCCTTGCCATGAGTGAGGTTTGGATCACATGCTGCCGTCTATATGAAGGAAACCAAAAACAGAACAGAGTCATCAGTGGAGAGGGATACAGAGATTTGCAGTCCAATTGGATTGGATTAACAAACACAAAGTGCTCTACGTAGCATGCATGGTTGTTGTGACAGCTACACAATTTAACATACAGTACATAATTGGTGGTGTTGTTTTTATTATGTAACATCAGTGTTTTTGGTGGGCCTTGGTTCTATTTTTGGGCCCCAGAATGTTTACATTACATTCAGGCGACTGAGCATCAGGCTAAATTGAAATGAAGGGTCAAAGCAGTTGAGGCGAGCCTTGCAGAAACCCATTTAAAGAAGGAGCCCTAGAGGACAACTAACAGTTCTTCTCCTCTCTGACAGCAGGTGAAGCTCACACACTGTGTTGACAGGAAGCAGAGCTACTCAGGTGCAGATGTGTTTATTTGTGTAGCTGAGCAACAAAAGATAAACGGCAACGAACTGGATGTCATCACAGTGCGTTTATGGATGCCAATGTAACCTGGGTGTCACATAAGTTGTCGAGTGGGTGTCAGGGGAAAGTCAGCGTTCATACACACATGCTCTGTGACTAAATAGCCCCCTCTAGTGGCAAGCTTTTGAATGTAACTGTCAATGACTGACATCGAAGGAAAATGTTCTTAACAAAGGTCGTGGTGAGTTAAAGCGAAGTCGACAATACGGAATATCTTTACCTGTTGTCTCAGGATGTCGGTCCTGTCCTCGGCTGTACCATTGATTGAGCTGGTTTCAAGGTTTCTTTGAGACATGACGGCTCCATCTGGATGATCCTGGTTGAGGAGGTGGTCATCGCTGGATGGAACCTCTACGTTCCATACATCGTGGCTTCTGGTCTCATTTTCTGAGTCAGGACTGTGAGCGGCGACGCTCGTGTCCACCTCCTCTTCATCTGGTGGACACCTCTCTTCAGAGAACATACTCATACCGCCATCGGAGTCCTTATGGTTTGTTGACAAATCAGTGCTGTCAAAACCTGAAGGGAGCCCGATACAAGAATCACAACCATCTGTGCCGATTATCTGATTGATGCAAGATTGGGATTCGAGACTATGCTCTGACGTTTCAGAGTCTTGTCTACTGCGCTGAGAGGAGCGCTGGCTTCTGTCTGAGGCTCCAGAATCTGATCGTGCTCTGTAGGTTGAGCTCAGGCTCTTTTCTGCGGTCATAGAATCCATATTGGATCTGGAAATTAAAGAGCCCCCACTGCAGTCTGAAGCGGCAGAATCAGACCTCTGACGGTGGGACAGAACCAGGTCGGGCTCTGTGGCCACTGCTTCTCTTTGTGGTTGGATCAGCAGCGGACCAGAGCCGTCCTCTTTCACCAGATGGTCAAGAACGAGTACCATGCCTGAGTTGGATCCTGAAACACAAAAGATAAACAATACAAAGTGAGGTTTAAGGTAGGAATGTCAAGGCTGTAATACGTACGTAATTGTTAAAAGTAATACACATTTTAATCACAACTGTAAGAAGACGCAATAGCATTAACTAGTACTTGTTATCGGCGAATCTTGCTTTTTTTTTTTTTTCATTGGATATGAACAAAAGAAACAGGTTGTGTTTAAGAGACGGAAAAGAGGGGAAATTAAATACTTCCGGACACACACGCAGCTCAAAGAGAGACCGGGATAGAAAATATCACTCAGGATCAGAGAGGAGACACGTGGAGACATGACGGGATGTCTGCATTTCCTCCAGACTAGCCTCGGTTCCTGAGATAGATTCGTCAGATTGTGTTGCGCATAAAAGAGGAGGAAGCGGCGAGACGGCGCTGCTGAAGGTGAAAAGATGTCAAGGAGGGAAATGGATGTGAAATGGAGACAAGAGCTTTCATTCCCCTCCATCTGAGCTGCTCCCTCTTTCTTCAGGAAACCACACTCCAAACTACACAGCAAAGCCCACATCCTTTCTACCTCTAAACACACAACAGAGCATTTTATGGGGGAATATCTGTGGTCGCTCACATTCCAGAGATGGAAGAAACCAGATCAGACTCAAGTTATCAAGCAGCTGCCTTTACTCCCACAAAGAAGATAGCCATTTGTTTTTTGTTGTGGTTTTGTTTTGTTCTACATTCACATTACAGCCTCTTATTTGTTCGGTTGTTTATTGATGGGAAAAAAAAAATCAAATTGTTACCCTTTTATATACTGGACTGTATTGTTCTTTATTGAACCACAAACAACATAACACAATTGTCAAGGAAGAAATGTATTGCTCTGGTCACTACATCTAAGAATACAAAGACAGGAAATAGCAAAAAAAATAAACGAGAGTGGATATTTGCGTGGTTGTCATTGTTTTCAGTTATTTTTGCAACTACATAAGTGCTAAGACTGTATTTGGGCAAGCACGGTGGGCAGAACATCAAGTGGTCATGTCAAACAAGGATACAATGCACCCTACTACAAAAACATTTGATTTTCTAAATCATAACCCTGGCAGTAAGAGTTGCTATAAAATGCAACATGGCTGAAGACGTGACGGTCATATCGTTAAAGCTTTTTTTGTCTGAGAAGCATGGGAATGTTTTTTCGTGATGTTGACAGTCTCAAAGAATGCGCTTTCTCCAGGCTCATCTCTCATTTTCACATACTTTTACCCTTAAAAAAGGACAACTAGCCACTTGGAAAACCACTGCCTACTCACTCCTGTCCCAACCACATAATGTTCTCTGTCTTTGTTGACAAGTGCTTTTCACTGGTGGTCTTTTTTTTATTGACACAAGCTTCACCCTGTTTTAAATTAGAAGGCATGAACAAATCAGGAACATTAGCAGATTTGCTGTGCCACATCAAAAAAACATTGGTTCCGTTCCCGTATCAGCTTTATTTAGCTGAGTTGTGGCTGCTGGGTTTCCCACTTGGTTTGGGAAAACCTGTAACCAAAGTCCAGATCCGTGAGAAAGACCCAGGGAATGAGTACAAGTAGAATCCCACTATGGCTGTAGAGCGTGTTTTTAATTGTACAAGAACTGCATTTGTCATAACTCAAGGTTGATTACACAACAGCTTTAGATGTAGATCAAATGTGTCAAGTGCAAATAGAGTATAGTGAGCCCTCGAGCATCAAGCCCTGCAGTCGTGCTGTTTCACTAATGGCCTCAACAGGCAATGAAATTTCTTCACGCTTAAAAGGCAAAACAACTTAAGCCGATGGCTTGAACGCCTCTGCGCAGTTCATAAAGTTACATGAAAGGTCTTCAAGATTCGAAACTAATATGACTTTTTGACTGCCATCTGAGAAGAAAAGCTCTTTTAGGTGGCTGTTTTAACAAGCCTTTGAGAGGAAGTTGCATTTAGCTGCCTTAACGCAGCCACGGGTTCATTGCACAGACACGGTTAGTGTTTTCTTCTAAGTTATCAAAATTTGACCTTCAGGTGAATGTTTACAGCCTATACAAGGTTTGTGTGGCAACAATCGCTGATGTGTGGGATGTGGAAAATGGAGAAAAGTGTGAGGGTGCGCCTTACTTATAGAAAGGTGGTTCTCACCTAGTCTCTGTAGCTCTCTGCTTTGGTTAGTCTGCTGGCCACGTAACTCCCGGATATGAGATTTGATGTGGTCTTGTTCACAGTCCTGCTCTCTTCGCTGCAAAATAAAAAAAAACATGGTAAGGTCAGGTGAGGATTGTTGTTAGAGGTCAACTGCTTAGCTAGGAGTCACAGCCATGCTGTGCAACATGCTTGGCCAGCTAAAAAAGTGCATTTCCTTGCTACAGGCTGGGGTTAAAGAAAGACATCATATAGATTCAGTGATGACCCAGAATTTTTATAAGCTGTCTGATATAAGTTAGGCATTTCGCTTCATGGTTTACCTGCTGCCGGACTGCAGGAAAACACATTAACCTTTCAAATTCAAGCCAAGTCATATAGGAACGGAGTTTCTCCATTAACAATCATACCACATTATTAGCAATCACAAAAGCTTCAATGTGTTTATGAGGCTTTGCTTGAGTCTAGTTGAGTTCACTTTGTGTGCAAAACCCCTGAAAGTAATAAACTGAAATATTGTGGCCGACATAAGTTAATGGAGAACCAAGATGCCTGCCGTCCCATCATTTTTTCCATTTCACTTTCTCCGCTTATGGAACAAAAATCTCAAGCAACCAAGGATGTTGCCTCACTAGAATCTCGAATTCTCAAGACTATAGCCAATGCTCACAAATCAAGATAATCCAACCACATCAAAACGCCTCAATTCTTAAGAATGCTTCCTTAATGAGATACTGTGGTGCTTGATGAGCTTGATTCAATACAAATCGGGGGTTTGCCCTATTTTACACACAGGAAAAAAATGACATTGGAAAGTCTAATTGGTTCAAGTTGAATACAAAGGGCATCCTCTGTGTAGGTACTAAGTAGACCCACGCAGGAGCCGCAGGGGGGAAATAATGGTGTTTGAGCTATAAACACAATTAGAGAGAAAGAGCCTTTCCGTGCCTGCCTGTTGCTTCTAGAAACAGTGACGGCCATCAGTTCACAGCTCCCACTTAACCACCGGGAACATGTTTTTCAGAGGAAAGTCGAGAGGGGAGGATGGAGATCCAAACCTGCTGCTAGTCGCCATGCTGTTATTAGCGGCTTCCCACTGGCCCAGACAACTGAGACCTGAAAGAGTCAACAGTGACACCGGTCCGGTGCCCCGCTTCTTTGAAGAACTCACCCCAACTTGGCCACAGGAGCATGTTTGTGCTAAGAGTATAATTACAAAAGCTCATAGCGACGACCAAAAATATGGGGACTGTGTGACCACAGCAAGGCGTAGGCCATCTGTGCTCTTCTGAAGCCCCAAAGGCAGCAAGTAGCAACACTGCGGCTTAAGGACAGCTCAAACGAAGGCCAGCTCCTTCTCCGTCATGTGTTTCAAACATATGGATTAATAAAGTGAGGTTCAGTGCCATGGAATTTGCATCAGTGTTCCATGCCATCACGTGGAAGGGAGACGAAAGCCGGCGGCTTTTCCATGACTGCCTCCACACACTTGGCTCATCTCCAAAGTCAAAGCTACAGTAGCAATCATATCTGCATCACAGTCTGGGATGACGGAACCCGCAAAAGAAATTCGTTCCCATTACTTTCTGCTCATCATCACATGGGTGCCCATTCCTAGACCCTCACAAGCAATGATTTTTTGCAATTTTTTTGGGTTTCATTTCAAGACATGTTCTACAATGAGCATTCTTAGATTGAGACATTCTTTACAAAAGGAAAATACAGCGTAAGATGCAGTCACATCATGAATGCAATATGCAATGTATACTATACTAGTACTTCGACAACAGTTCTTTATTCATATCATGCCCCATTTAATTTAATTGAACTTCTGTAGCATTCTGAAAGATCTTGGTCATGTCTAACAATCATCATAAGACATTCTAATCAGAAATACATTGGCAACATTGCTTGTATTGAGAAATCGCCCCAATCATTTGACTATCAACTATCTTGTCATATTTTTTTATAAATATTTTAAACATATTTCTTAACCACATCTTAAAGTCTTATGCTAGTTCTCGTGTTAGTCCCAGCTAAAAGACATTCACGTTCACCAAATAATCATGCACTTTCCCTCAAAACCATAAACCTTCCCTCACTTGTGGATCTCTGGTTAAGAACACCTGTCTTATATCTGTCACCTGTCTCAAACACACAAGTGGGCCTGAGGTCACCACATGATCGAAAGGCTAGCATCACCCAAAGTGTCTCTATGAATCAAGTTGGACTGCATGCATCAAGAAGGTACGCATCATTTACATCCCCAGAATAAAACGCTCATTTAAGATGGACAAATTTCTCCACAAACCTGAAATATAAACACAGGGGCAGAACTGTTCCATTCTTCAGTCAGATAGTAAAAAATGTACAAAGAGTAAAGTTGGCTTCTTCGGTGCCACGGGAAGAGAGGGGAAAAAAAAAGTCAGTGGAGCACTTGGCGTGTGACACACATCTGGAGGAAAAGAAGACTGACATTTACCTCTTAGCAAGAGCGACCGCCCCCTTTCTCGCTCTCTGTCTCGCTCTCTTTTAACCCTCTGGAGTCAGGACGTCCGCTAACTCATTACACACAGACTCTGCCATGTGCACAAACATATAGTACACCCCCCACACACCACATAATACAAACAAGCCACTCCCTCGATTTCCTCTACCTCCCTTCTGCCTCCACAGGGATCTGAACACCCCCCAATGCACACACAAAAGCACAAGTTAATGGGTCGCCTGGCTGACACATTAACTTCTGACACTCAACCTACATTTTGACCTTGTTTTTTCCCAAAAATGCCACATTTACATTAATTCAGAAAAATATTTCACTCAATATACCAGGTTGTAGAGTACATAGAGACAGAAAAGCCATTAAAATTAATATATTGTCCTACCAATCAATTAAAGTATCAAGAAAACGCTGAACTTCCATGACATTCTGAAAGATAATTGCATTTTTCCAGCCCAGTCCAAAAAAAAAGGCAGCATTGGTTAATTGCTAATTGGAAAATTAACAGTAATTGATTGACAACCCCACTAACAATGTATAAAATTGCCATAGTTAATGGTTTGACATTTAAATACCAAGACTCCTAAATATATAAATATATAACATTACTCTTAAAATAAATGAAAAGTATTATTTGAATTTGGAAAGAAATGTCTGCACATGTGCTACTTTCCTAGTTAGGCAGGCCATTTGGCAGTATCTGGTGGCAATTCTAAACTGCCAACAAGTGATTTTTTTAGAGAAAATCTAGGGAAATGTTCCACAGCAAGTGGGTCATTTTGTAAATGGTGCACAAAAGTATACTACACTGTACTGTACTGTAGTATATCTTTTGGTCGGTTTGATTTCAATCAAATAGAGGAAAAAAAAAAATTTTTTTTACATGTCATCAAGATTACTTCGCTGACGTATGTGCCTTTTGGTCTTTAATACAATAAATTTTATGATGCTATCACAAGTTGATTCTCCAGGAGCCAACGCAATATTTTACTGCAACTCATCATGCCATTTAAAACGCTCATAAATATCTAAGTAATGGCTTTGGCAACGCTTAGGCTACACACGCACTAATCCACTAACCGAGCCTACATAGTTTCCATCTGATGTTTCGCAAGTCGATGTTAGTTTGATGATTGTGGCATGCATTTTGGATGGTGTGTGTGTGGCTGCTGACAGGGGGGCTATCTGAGACGTTTATCTCTCACGATACAATTGCGTGCGGCTCAAAGAGATCCACCACTGTGATGTGAGTGGAAGGAGCCCTGGCTGCTGCTACTCGTGTTGCTTTTGGACACGTACACCTTCCTGTGCTGATTTTAGGCTACTGGAGCACAGCTGGTGCGCCGCCTTTGTGTTTGTGAGTCTGCCTTGGGCTGCCCCCCCCTCTGTCCTCAGAACCGCACATCCACACCTCCTGTGACTCAACTGTGCAGCACTCAGCTGTCTTACAGGAAGTGAGGCAAAAAAAAAACTTGAATGCTCCAGCATCCTGTGACGCCAACCTGCTGTCATAGCTTCCTAATCTGAGTACAACACAACAGTGGCTACCTACAGTAAGAGCCATTCTGACTTCCTTCGCAAAAATGTTGATCAAACGTAGTAGATAACATCTGGCCCCAGGGAGGCTGTCACATTATCCACTGGAACAATAATATCAATTCCAAAATCTTTGGTATTAGTGTAACTGTAAACAGAGCGATTGCAGTCCACAACAGGACTGGTCACCAATGAGAATGAGCGGCCTCAACTAAAAAAAATGGGCTCCATGGGAAGGAAGGAGCCACATGAAGCACTTGTCTATGGATGTGCACAAAAATGAAAAACAGAAGCACGACCGTGAGTTTATCCAGCATCTCACATGAGTATTGCATTTAGCATTGCTTTAAGGCGTTGCACTTGTGACTCAAGTCACACGCTCCTTATTGTGTGCTGCTAACTTGATTGTGGCAGCAGAGGCACCCTATGGCCACCACAGCCTGGGTAACAACACCCACAAATAAGCCAGAGCTCAATTCAGAGTTGCAAACGCAGGCTGTCATGTGACACCCAACTCAGATTATTTATTTTGGTATAAGCCTCCAACATTTAAATGATCTCTGCATTGCTACAAAAAGCTGATTTTCCTCTACTCACCGCAATTCCCTTAATGCTGTGGGGCTCCAGACTCTCTGTCTCCAGGCTGTGACCAGGGCCTTTAACCCTCTCCACTTGTCCTAAAAGACACAATTTACAACAATGGCACAAACTTACACTGGATCAATTAAGATGTGAGAAAGATCGCAAACAACCTTGAGATGACTGAATTGTTTACAGTGTCGTCATGGAAAGAAAGCGCAACAGGTTTGGATGAGGACACAACGTGCATTTGTGTGAGCGAGTGTGTGTTTACAGCACGTTGTCCAATTATCACATCGATAGAAAATGGCACAAGCATTGCACACAGTAGACGGCATGAAAGAATGGTAGGAATCCACTATCTGATAGGGCATCAGACGTACTGTGTCGCCACAGTTACAGAGCTGCCAAGGTGAATTCTTCAGCCACCCTCGAAAATGTCTCATACGTAACTGTAATTCAAACGCTTTTTATTATATATGAATTATTGTTGTGTGAAACGTGACTTTTTAAACAGTAATGGTGTAGATCTCTATCAACTATTAGGCAGAGTGTGACATCATCAAACTCACCTTGTAGCTGTTCGTCTCTGATTTGTCGAATGGCTGCTCGAATCATCTTCCTCTCTTCGTATTCGACGGCAGCACGGAGCTACCGAGTACATCCAAAAATTAGCCTATGCTCAGACTCATTTGATCATTCCCTCATCATTACTGCATCACTTCATATTTTTCCGGTACATGCCAAGTGATGTTGCCATATCGTGGATGAAGATTTGTGCCTAACTCAAAAGCGATTAATAAAGCGATTTATCACTTTAGATGTCCATGTCTAGTTAAAATTCCATCCCTCCGCTGATACTGACCATCTTGGTGAGTTCGTCGACATCGCTGATTGCTTTTAGTCTGTGTGCGAGGCCATCTAAAGCCACGCTGGATTCTGACCTAAGAGAGCAACAGAGTGGTTAAAACATGGTCATCATCACTGGCCCGTAACTTCACAATACAAACTATGGCTCCACTGGTTTATATGAAGAGGCAGCAAGACACTAAATTTCTTAGCTGTGCAAAAAATATTCCATAACTGGAAATAATTATACTGCAGCAGAAAATATCTGGCATCGGAGACACAGCGGGTTTGAAAAAGACCCATCTCATCCTCTTTATTTTTGGAATCAATTCTCTGCTTTGCTGTCTATTACTTAAACACTATTTGAGTTCTCCTTTGCTTTTCTTTTGTTGCTAGCACTGTCATTGACTGGCAAACAATGGAGGAAGTTTGCTGCATCTCACCCAAAATCAGCACAAGCGCTACTGTAGATAAAATATATCTTGGCATCAAATACAAGAAAGCGTGAAGTGATAATATTTGTGTGGAATATATTGGATTTTCTTTTTTTAAACAACACACAAATGTTAATCAAATAGTCAATCAAGCACTTCTCGGTGTAAAATACTGCTCACCAAAGAAGAGTGAATATTTCTGATGCTTCATCTTCTCACATCAAATTGCATTTCTGTTTTTTTCCCCCCCAAGGAGTTTTTCTTGTAATCCAATTCGTTTCTCTAATCGGTCAAACTTGCCAAACATGGATTTTGTGGCTCAACTTCTTAGCGATGCAATTTGGCCTAACTCGAGAGATTTCAAGGATTTGTCACTAAAGGAGCGTGAAGCCAATGCACGCAAAGTTGTGCAGTCTTAATTGCAAAAAACATTTTTTTTTTAAAGTTGCAAGTGATTTACTGTAATACCAAGATTATCTTTAGGGATGACTTTAAAACCTTTAATTCTAGCGTTTCTCATTATGTTTCCGTGAGAAAACTCTCAACTGACAAGAATTTAAGCGACAGATTTCCTTCCGCGTGGCTCAGCTAAATATTCTAATATAGAGACCCCAAAAAAAGAAAAAGCATTCATAAAATTCCTCATCAATCTGAATCACAGTTAAAATGAGGACTGGTAACTTGATATCAAGATGACCTAAACAATTGGCCTATTCGTTGTAAAAATATCAACCATGATGGAAAATGGAAAGTCTACCGTGGTTGCCATTTACGATTAACCGACTCTGCATTTCCAGACTTTTCCGACTGGTTTGTTAAGGAATGTCGCTTTCCTACTACAGTGTATCCATTTCACCTGGACTGCTTTGTAATTAGGACATCCAAGGTTCAGCGTGTTTATGTATATGTGCGGGCTCACCTGTGCTGGTTTTCCTTGTCCTCCTGCTGTTTGAGTCGTGTGTGGCGAAACCTCTTGCTGGCCAACGCGGCCTCCATGTCTTCGATCTCTCTCCTCCTCAACTCGCGGATAGCTGAACGGATGAGGCGTCTCTCGTCCAGATCCACGGTTCCATCCAGCTGCATGTCCACCGCAAAAGAACAAACAGAGGGAGCTGAATGATTGAGGTGCAGACATAACAAGGCGTCACACAGTCAACCATCAGCCATTTTTTTTTTTTGCTGTACTGTTTTCTAAATTATAGTCACATTACAAAAAATTGCAGTCTTTACAGCTTGAGCTGCACTGACTAAAAAAAAAAAAAAAAAAAATCCTGAATGTTGCTGGAAAAATACAAGACTGTGCTGCCAGTTCTAGTCTGACAGTGGCAGTCGTGTAACAGAGTTGACCAATAACGTCATTACGTTGATGGGCCAGGAAAGTGATAACAAGCACAGACTCATTGACTGCAACAATAGATACACAAGCAAAGTCCAATGTGACAATAAAAAGTTGTATCAAAAAACACAATCTGTGTTTGTTACTATGGTTACAGATGAGTTTCAAATACCAGTATACGTATTGCCCTTTTTTGCCAATGAGAATGATAAAAAAATAAAATAAAATACAAGAGACCAGTATACGTATTGTCCTTTTTTTGCCAATAAGAATAATAAATAAAAAAAATAAAAAATCTCAAAAATTTAACGGAACTAATCGCACAATAGGTTTCATGCACAAGATCATACACAGCGGATTATTTTATTTAGAACGTTGGTAAGATAGCTACAATAAATACAACAATAAACACATTGTTTAGATGTCAAACGTCTTTCACTCCCAATCAAAGCTGAGCATTGCGTTTCTAAAGACAGAATGTTTGCTCCTGCGCTTCTCTTCAATTTCATTAGAGTGTGCAGGTGTACGGACTGAAGTAGCCGGTGAGAGCGGATTGGTGCTGACAAGTGCACACTGCCCAGACCTCTAATGTGAGGAGATTAGTCCAACCAGGTTGGGAAAAATACAAACAGCTGCTGAGCGCTCTCCAGGCCTCACATTTTTGTTTCATCACTTCAGGCTAATTTAAGAGAGCTACTAAGTTTCTAGTAATTACAAAACGTGAGGCTTTGTGAGCAGCAGAGGGTAGAAGTGTGCTGTGTGCGGTCACACATCTTTCTTATGGCAGACAGCGGGAGCCTGTCAACACATGCCGAGGTGAGGTGAGTGATCCAAGAAAGGTTGAGAAGTCCTCACACTCAGCTGCACTCTTACAGGGTATCCTGCCGCTTCGGCCCAAAATGTGCAGCAGAGGAACACCTCTTCATACCAGCTTGCTGGATGTGGTTGTTAGGCCAAACTGGGGGTCGCCTCCCCATATGAGGAGGCGGGATCTCACCAAGGATGACAAGTGGTTTTTGAGGTCTCGCCGCGGTTTTTGACAAAAATATGCAGTCGCTGAGAGTCGCTCTTGCGCCGTCATTCGTGGAAATTTAAAGTAACTGAGACAAACAAGTGAACACGTGCCGAAGAGGAAAGATCAAAAGCGGGAGGAGAAGGAAAAGAGTGGTAATGGTTAACAGCATTGAGGTATGCTGACGAGGATATAAGGGAAAATGAAGTTGGGATTGTCTTTGCCTAAAAATGGGCAGAGGAGAACTGGGCGGGAAAGGGGACAGGTCATTCCTCACATTCCTGCTGACTCACAAGGAAAGAGATGTTAGTAGACTCAGAAACTGGGGTCAACTTGCTTTTTATTTAAACAGCAGGGAATGGTGTGAGGAGGGGACACGGTCTGACACTTTCAATCCAAAGACAGTGTACAGGCACACGCACAATTTTTTTACATTTCAAACTCCAAGTTTCAGAGTCCCCTGAGAATTGGGCCTTTGTTGACTTTACAACTGGAAGAAACACCTTGAAGTCTTGATAACAAAACGTATCGGGACGTTGACACAAATTCAAACTAGTTGATGTTTAAAATGAGCCAATAAGGACACAGTACCTTTGGATTGGTTCCTACGTTTAAAGTTGACACATTACCGGCCTGGCACAAAGCCAACTGCTGCAACGTTCTTCCTCCAGGCATTTGAAAGAGAGCAAGGGGAAAAATACGACCAATACTGTCCCGGCACTGTAAAGTAATGAGTGACCATGACGACAGCAAATAAAACACCTCAGACAGGAGCACATGCCAACAAAAACAAGAATAGCCGTTAAAGAACCAAAGGGTGAAATGAGTCCAGATGCAGAGGCCTTCACACAGTGAAGGAAAGCAGTGTCTCACAGGAAATCTGAGAGGAAACTTCTGTTTACATGGCAGCAACACCTTTATGCCAGTGACCAAGTCTCAAGGCATTTTTCAAAATGAACCAATAAAACTCCATACACTCCGTGTATGCATCGAAAATATTTATTGTAAGATGGTAGCCGTTGAGCACGTACAGAACTGCTTTTCACACCTCCCTGCTTGCCAACAAACGCCAGAACTCATACACAAGTGGGTAACACTCAAACACTCAAGCTAGTGAAAAGGTTAAGTCTCATCATGCAACAGTCTGAGCTACCTGCCAACAACCGACACACCTACCAGGGGGCCCTGACTAGATAGAATGTTAGCAAAGGGGAAGGTGGAGAACGTGTATGAGTGACAGAATAACAGGAGATCAAACAAACTAGGTCACTAATTGCAGATGATATTACATACTAATGATAGCGTTAGTTTCAGAGTCTCACATGCATGCTTGGAATAAACCAGAAAGGCAGGATGTGACTTGGCAAGATACTAGTCTAAGTAATGTTGTGATGCTGGCAGGCCACCTCCAAATGTCTGACTGAGCAGCTCAATCAATCACAGTCGATTAAGGTCCGTTGGTGGTTGACTTTAATCCCATCCAGGTGGCAAAATGCTCCGGCTCGCCGCCTTTTGCACACACTCTAGACCACGAAGGGAACTGAATTTTAACATACGCAAGGTCAGTTTAGTTTATTGGGCCAAAAGCGGAATGTGGTCAAACGTGGCAGATGCTTAAAGTTACTCAGGTAGACAAAACATCAGAAAGGTACAATTACGTGAGTCTTCAAGCTGCGTTTTAATTAGCGGATGTCGGCACAAGATTGGAACGAACTGAAAAACAAACGGACCACTCAACTCAATTACCATATATAGAAAAAAGAAATAGTACAGTGTTAAACTGCAGACATAAATCTGAACACTTAGACGACCTTTAAACGGAACAATTTGGACTAAAACCAAAAATTCTTGTGGTGGAGGCATCTCTAAATTCCCACAAAAACATCTCACGAAAGAACTCAGGCAAGCTGTCTGCTTATTTTCGATTGTGTGGTTAATTTGTGAGGCCACCAAAGAATGTGTATCTCTCAGAGATGGAAATATGATGCTGACTACAGAATAAGTGGCAATACAGACGGACGTATGTCTCTGTCCTTGACCGAGTCGACAACAATTACACAACAATAGCATGAAGATAAAAAGAATCGAAAGTCAGGAAAGTCCGGAATCGGTCAGCTGGTTTAATTCTGTCAGTACAGTGACCGCGCATTTTTTAACCTACCCCCCCCCCTGGGAGTCCTGCACAGCGGTTTGGTCTCTTATGCATTATAATTTGCTTCACCACAAGGAGGAGAAGGTACTTGCAGTTGAAGCCACTTAAACACTCGGTCTCTATGTGAGCGAAATCTTCCTGAAAACTCACTGAACCTGTCTGGACCCTTCAAGTCGACCTTTTGACTCCCATTTTGCGTTACGTTTGCAGCACCGCATCGACTCGCTAATTTGTGATATTTGATGTAAGACCACACAGATGCACACGTGCAATTCAGCATGCAGGTGCACGGGTATCACGGGTGCACCACAGAGGCTGGAATAATCATTTTCAGAGCACGTTAAGGTTAGAGTGCATCCAGGCAGCAGATGGGATCAGTGAGCTTTTAGCTCTCTGGTGTCAAGACCAGAGGTTTTGCCTTATAAGGACAGAAGACACTTCTTGTAGCAATGCTTCAGGGTGAGTTACTTGCTACCACTGTAGACGCTGTACAAATGCAGACATTCAGATGAGCGCTTTCAAGAATACATGAAAAGAAAAAAAAAAAAGTGTACACCCTCAAATGATTTGTCTCAAAATGAGGTCAAATTCAATTCCGGGAAGAAAACAATGAGTGCAGACAGAAGGCAAGTGCACACCCTGTTGGGAAGTGGGAAAGAAGTCAGGAAAGAGGAGAGCCCTTCAAGGCAATCCGTTTCATAGATGAGGGAGTTTCGCTTGCCTCACAGCTGGAAGCTCAACAAAGAAATGAACTCGATTCAAGGTGGAGCCGCATTGGAGTCCAGAGCCCACCGGGCCTGCACCGTGTGGAAGCAAGACTGAACAGGGACTGCTGATGAATAAAAGTTGAAAGATTAAATGTACTTGTGGCAACGTGCTTGCTTTGACTGAAGCTCCACGTGCCGGGAAGATAAGATTTCAAGCGGAGCTAGTATGTAGATGCGAGGACAGACAGAGAGACATGGGAAAACACTGTCCCGCTTTCCAGTCCACAGAGCAGAAACAAAGACTGGGACACATGGCGGAATGCATGGATGTTAGGGGGGGGGGGCATAAATGACATTCTATAGAACACAATAGATGAATACACTGAAAGACTATTTCAATTTGTGATGCAAAGTGTTGCGTTACGGTGTTTAAAATTGGGGCGTAATAGTGACCTTGTCGGTTCAAGCCACACTCAATTTACAACCTCCGGATAAACAATGGGCTCCAAAGTAAATTTGGCCTAAATGGAACAAATATTTCCGTGTTCCCAAACAGTTTTGGGCCAATGAAAACTTTTTTTTTTTTTTAGTGTGCTGGAACAACAGGCAAAAACAACACTTAAAAGTTGAAAGATTCTATGAAGCATTGATCAACTCAATATTTATTTGAAGCAATTGAAGTGTTTAATGATAAATGTTTCATTTTCTTTTAAGACTGCACTTTAAAAATGGTTGTTTCCGAGGTTAAGGAGTCTTGCTTCTCTCATTAGAGACCAAGAAGAAAACTGGGAAGGAGAGTACAGAACGTTTACAGATAAGATGGCATTTTCCTGAGTGGTTACCACATGGGAAATGGGGCTTCTTCTCAGTGAAAAATGCTAGCATGCCAGTTTCTGCTGAATATGGATAAGCCTCAGCAGGAAACACATAAATTATTAGTCCAAACAGATGCGCACTGACTCAACTTTAATAAGAGTGATGAAACTTGTGCCGCTTGAACCGATGAGCTATGTTTGATATCTCCAGAAGCCCGGAGCATTAAGAAAAGTGAGCTAAAAATCCAAACATCAACATCCTCCTGATGACTCCTGCAAGATGTGAGGAAATAACTCTTTCCTCTGAGATTTCATCTTGCAATCTACATTTATCTGTGCCCATGCCACATGTTCTGTCTCTTTTATTGAAGTAGAACCCTCTGCCTCACTGTTTAAGTAAAAATAGTCACTATTTTCCAAATATAAATATTTATTTATTGCATTCAATGACAGAAAAAACATCAAGAAGAAATCCGACACCTATTCACATTTTTTTTTACTTGTCGTCATGGGTCTTACCTGAAAGTGTCGTCACAGCTGTGACTACAGAATTTGACATATGCAAGTAATGCGACTCAGCTGGATGTAGTAACAACAACAACAACAACAAAAACACGGTGGCTGTTTTGCTTGTACTTCTACTTTGTCCATGACGAGTTTCTGGTTTTTTTGCATAAATATAATTTTTCATTCTTTTAAACGGTGCTGCCCTTGTATCTTATATTTGCCGATGGCTCTAAATGATTACTCGATTATTCAAATATAGTTGATTAGTTTGATAAGGGATTAATTTTGACATTTATAGCTGAGATTATGGGACAGAAATACGGTATGTGCATCAGAACATATGTGTAAGCATGACAGGATAGCATTGCAACACGTTTTGGACAAAAAGCAGCATTGTGTGCACTTTGTCAAACTTGTAATTCACTTACTGTAAGAATGTAATCACATTAGCACACCAACACAACCGACATCCATCTCTGGGACATTTATTTGGTCATCTACGTGTTTAACTGCCACGTTATTCCATTACGGGACAATGATACTGCCGTAATGGTAACACAGCACTTCTTATTAAAGAGCAGCATTCGAAAATGACAAAACAAATGCTCGCTTGGGTGATGGAAAAAAGAGCTGAACTTTAATTCAACTTCAGGCTGAGAGGAAAGATTTACTAAAGTATAGATGGAAGGGAAAAGTTGCATTGTTTCAGTGCAATAAACTCAAAGCCCCAAAACTAAATATAGACTTTGAGGCGTATAAGACGGAAACCAAATATGACCATTTATAGTTGTAGTGACAAAAGAGGTTTCCTGTTGAATCCAAGAAACTCATTCTATGACTTCTTATCTCTGTGCTGTGTTATTGGGATAGGTCGGAGATGTCAAAGCTTTTTGTTCGAAGAGAACATGTCCTCACTGCTAAAACTGATTATGGACATTTACAAGTGCATTATATAGGAAATATGCCCCGCTAATATGTATACATCTGTAAGAATGATGGTGGGCTTGGGGGAACCAAATTAGGCTTTCCATCATGCAGACCAAACTTATGATTCTTCCTTGAGCTCCAAATGGTCTTATTATAGCTTTTCTGCAAATAACTTTCTTCAGATTTTATATTCACTGAAATGGTTTTATGGTTAGACGTTACATGTCGCACATCTGTTGCTTTGGTATGTCCATAAAAATCTGCTCTGTGTGAAGGACATTTATGGACAACAGGGTAAAAATATCAGAATAGAATGAGACAAATTTATTGAAGCAATGGTAAAGTTCATTATTGTTGTTTCCATGTTGCTGACATGTTATATAATACAGCACAGTTTGGCTGATTTATTGCTCCCCTGTTGATGAGGCTGACATTTTTCAACATGTCTCTTGGGGGGGGGGGGGGGGGGGGGGGGACAACAGAGAGCTGACAAGCAAACTCATTCATCCACTCTCACTGTGCTAAAATGCACACAAGTCCAGAGAGGGTCATAAAATAAAGGCCGGTGGAGAGGTGCGGTATATCACGGGGGCCTGATCACAGCGCAAAGCTGCTACATCTTAAACATACAAATGCTTCAAGATCACCAGGGAGAGGGGACCACAACCGGTAGGAATAATTACAAACCAATGTGCCAGGCATCCAGCGTGGGAGATCAGCCTAAGAGTTGCCAGGCTCAGAAAGACCCCCTATGGCGGCCATGTTTCTTCCAAAATGACTGCATTAATAACGAGCAGGAAGAAGAAAGTCAATCTTCATTCTTTTGGTGTTGTAAAACAGGTTTGAGGAGATAATAAGGAGTTTGAAGCAGCTTGCCAGATGCCGCACTCAGTAAACCACCTGCTCGTCTTACAGGTTTGACTTCCTGCATAGCTGCAAAGCCATTTTCTCAAAGGCCAGGATGAATTATTTTTAATTACCGTTTATTGGTGTACTTGATGCTTAGCTATTTTGTCAACATACAAATTAAACGTTACAAAATTTGGAGTGCTGTCAACGCTTCCCCCAAAAATGTTTCAGCACTCAGGTGAAGGGAAAATGCACTTTTTTTTTTTTTTTTTGCATGAGAGCACTGTGTGTGCAGGTTTAGCAAAACAAAACAAAAGGACTAATTCACCTTTTCCGTATATATTTTTTACCTGATCTTGGGGTAGGGGTTATAGCGCCACCTGTTGCTTTGGAGTGTTTGCCAGCCCACAACCTTTTCCATTAATTTTTTTATTTGAATATTTGTAACTATTGAGCAGGGATTTTCATTTCCAGAGCGGGGAGAAAAACATTTGAAACTGCTCAAGTGGGGTAGCTTAAGCAGGTAATTTAGTTGGACGAGATTGAGCTTGAATTCTGCCATCCAGACGGATGACCACACATGCTGTGCATCTGCCTCACAAACTTGGACACCAACTGGTTATTTTTTGGGGGATATTCAAATAGTAGTGGCCGAGCAAAAAGAAAAATGTTGGTTGCCATGGAGGGGATTAGATGCGCAAATAAAAAGCAACCAGCGCTCTGAATAGATGAGTGGCGATGGGATTAGCGGCTTTAGAGAGGCCGCCATATGACCTCCTGACCGCTTAGTTCATCAAGTACAACACAGGATGGGAGCGTGTGCTCATTAATAGCTGCACCACCAAGAACTTCAATGAGAACCGTACCAAGAGCCGTGTTGAAACCGGATAGCAGTCCCACGGGGATGTGGAGAGTGGAAAATGTGGACTCTTCTGTCACCACAAACATGTTGAGTGAGAATGTGGGAGTTTGCTGACCTATAAGGGTGATCACGTTTGAGGAAGCACAACAGGATGGAGAAGCTCACTCGCCATTGAGCTCTTTCTGTGATTAACTCAGCATCACATGATGACAAAGGTCTTGGATACTAGCGTCTGCCTCATTTCATTGTTTTGCTCCAGCACTCTAGAGCGCCATTCTTAAAGACAGGTTCTGCATATGTATAAGATTATTGCTTTTGAATAAAGAGGTGCTGACTTCAGGTAAATACCAGACGACACCATGAAGTGATCGCCAGTCAAACAAACAGAGCATCACTTCCACTCACAATTCCACACAGTGGGAACTGAGCCCTTGTTTCCTACACGGACATCAGACGCCGAACCACTGCACCATCAGGGACCATGAACCGAATCCCCCTGGCGAAAATCTCTGGTGAGGAAAATCCAAGTTCATCATTACTCCCACAGCTCTGCCCTTTGCCTTTTTAAATAGACTCATAAAGTGTCTGATCAAAGCATTCAGGACTTTAATTACAGCTATTACACTGAAAGGGGGGAAAATATGGTAAAGTTTATCTCTTTGGTGATTTATGAGGAACTTGGCAAGATGATTACAATTTGGAAAAATAACAATAAAAGGTCAAGAGAACATTCCATTTTTCCCCCTTTGTTCTAGAGTAAACAAATGTTTTCTTGTCTTAATGAGTGAGAGCTAAGCAGAGAAATCAAAATGTGAGGTTTTTTTTTAAACTAATTCTTGGGAAAGGAAGCTTGTGAGGTTAAAGTATTTTAGAAGTGAATACACACAGAGTTGTCTCTTGACAGTAGGCAGTCACCAACTGAGCATTGGTTGTCAAACGTATTACTTGCACCACATCACACTCAATTGTGCATAATCAAGCTGACATTTGTTTATTACGATGCAGAATTATTATTTGTGGTATGAAAAACACAAAAGGAGGACCTTATTAAATCACATAACTGAGCACAAATATAGCAATTACCCCCCTCCCCCTTCGAAAAAGCTATTCCGCCCTAATATGAAGTGGTTAAATTCTTTTCACAGGTGTACAACAGTCAAATATTACTTTCCAAAACTGTGAATAAGGATTTATGATGGTGACAGTTTGACCTTCGAGCAGATCATTGTGATAAGCCAATTAGCTCCTAAGGCAAAATCTAAACAAATCACAGGTTGCCGATCTTCCTGGAACGGATTGTGTTTCAACCTGAGGCATTCAACTAGATTGTAATTTGAATACCTCTGCCAGTGTCAATCAAAGGTGCGCATTTTTACCTTTGTAAAGATGGAACTCTAATAGAGCTTGTGTAATGGATCTAATTATACTGTGCAGGTATGTCAAAATGTTGTGGTCAGTGAAAATTAAATTATTATTAAAAGGATTAAAAAGGTTCAAGGAAGCCAGAGCTCAGATGGATAAATGTACAAATGTTGCATAACGATACGAGTTGTGCTGGAGGCAAGTGAGTCAAACTGCCTCGGAAATATCCCCCCATGTCCTCCAGGTGTCGTTCGGAAAATACTCATGTTGCACTCTTCTAATATATTCAAGGCATGACTAAAGTCAATAAACGAACATGCAGACACTTATCAATGAGTGACATCATGTCTGAGCAGAACCAACGTGGAGTTACGCAACAGAGAGGAACTTGCTGTACTTTGATTAATCAGTGTTTGATTACTCACCCATTGCATACTTAAGAATACAGACATGCCTCAATTTCACATGACTAATCTCTGTGACTCCTACTGCTCTAGAGAATATACATGAACACAGTTTACAAATGTGACAAGGTGCAAAGTGGTTAGAATTTTTGCATTGCAGTTAGGCTTTGAATCTCGTCTACATTGCTTGTTCTTGCTTGAGTTCTATGTTTTTAAATTATAGTGGCTTTCTGCCTAATGCCAAAAACATTGATCTGAGGCAAATTGAGGACTCTATATTGTTCGTAGTTGTTTGGTTGTACCGGTTTGTACCGGATATCTCGTGGAAATTAGCTGGCGGGCTCCAGTTCACCCGCAATTGAGACTATAATAAATACTAATAAAATAATCAAAAGTCTCTTGTTTAGTTGACATTGGTGAGTGACTGAAATAATTTTGTGTGACTTTTGGAAAACAATGAACCCACATTGCTCCATTGGCTCACTTCCAAAGAAGTCCTCTGAATGAAGTTTACTGCATGTAAACAAATGTAATTTTAAAAAACATACAATGGAAATTTTAGTGGAATTTGAGACAAAAGTCACCAATTCAGATCTAGTGTGCCGATACACTGTCTTGACAGTTCATCAGGTCTGCCACAAGCAATTATCTAATTGTATTTGATTGTTCCACAAATTATTTAATCACCATATATCTTGGTCGAGCTATCCATACTTATAATAGAAAAACAACAAATGATCCCACACTAGATGGTATTAATTTAGATGTACTTTTTTTTTCTTTCATGTGACATTTATACATAGTAAAATAGGTGCAATGTCCAAATATAAATTGACCAACGCTCATATGAAAACACAACACGGTCGCCAAGAGAGCTATCGATGCTGTGATAAACAAGGGCATCCACGTTCTTTGGCAGCGAGAGGAAATCCTCGTGTCTACTCACCAAAGCTCGGAGAGAAGACTCATCCAAGGCAGCATAACTTTCCTGGGACATTTTAGACATGTTGTCTCGTTATCACACTCAGGTGACGTGCAACCTTCTGAGGTTTCAGTCCCACGTAGGTGAGACTTCTTGACTCCCGACGACGACGTTCCACCTGTTCAACTTTGCTGGCAGATTTTGATCAAGTGTCTTTCCTCTATTTTACTTCGCGAGGATAATTTTAAAAGTTGGAAAATTAAAAAGAGGGAGCTTCTCAAGAAGAGAGCATTTTGCAGATCAGCGCGCTGAGTGAAAGTTTGAAGCCGCCACACGTTCACGCAACGGGAAATGTTGGCCGCTTTTTGAACTGCACAATCAGAGTGGACGGTGTAAGCCCCGCCCCTTCTGGGGCCGGACGGCTGCTGGTCCCCGCGAGCGTTTAAAGCGCACCACTTCGTGGAACGATTTACAACCGTACAAAAATAGACATTTGTCAAATCTGACAATCGCAGTTGAGCATATATCCGATATCATACTTGAGCATATAGAAATGGAATGCTACACATTGTACTGGGAGGCAATAGTGGAAATAAACGTCACTAAAACATCTACATATGCGCATGAATTATTTTACTAATGAGGACAAAGAGCATTAATAGAATATTGCATAAATCCTCTGTAAAACGCAAGACTTGTGCATCGAAGGTGATTAGTGGCCCAAATCCCATGGAGCCTGCTTAAACTACTATAAAGCATTACCATAAATCCAGACCATTAGAGGGGATATGTTTTTGTTTCAGTGAAAGCCAGACAAAATAAATATGCATATTTTGGATTGGATTATCATTGTAAATCATCGGCCCAAAAGGAAAACATGCATTCACACTCAAGTACTTTACTTTTGTTTGTTGTCCATAACTGCGTATTTGTGTTCTTTGAAATCAGAGCACAAACTGTAGACGTGAACATTTATTGACATTACAAAACACCTAAAGAGAGTCACAGAGTTGAGAGCATTGACATGGTCACGGTACACAGAGAATGATCATCCACATGCATGAACAAACACCGAACCAGGAGATTTCACCATTCGCTTTTTCATCTCTGGTACGATTTCCATATTTGACTCATAATTGATCATCTCTTTTAACAAATGATTTGCTGCATCGTTCAGACAATTGTGGCACATGAGTACAATTACACAGTATACCGTAATTGCCTTTCTTTGATATAAAACCTTTTTTTTTTTTTTTTTTTTTTTAATCCATGACACGTAATGTAAATGGAGACCAAACAGGAGACAGCAGAAAAAGTAATTGCAACGAGACAAATCTAAGGATACGGTGAAATCCATCAAATATTAGCTAAATTACTAATGTATATTTAATGGTATAAAAACACACAAATTGAAGAGTCTATTAAGAAATGAAGAAATAATCAAATTAGGGATGGTGAATAAAAATGCTCGCAACAAATCAAAACAATTTTAGTATCAGCTGAGACAAATGTAGAATATTCATAGCAAAACCAAATCAACCTCAGTTATTAAATGTAAAGTGGTGTTGCTGCTGACACAGGCACTTATCAGATATATTTCAGATTTTTAAACATGGACAGAAACAAAAAGCAGAGAGCGAATAAACATCTTTGTTGCCGCATGTTGCAGTACTCATTCTTCCTGCTGATCTTCGTTCTGCTTCTTAGGGAGCTGTGAATGGAAGAAAGGTCAATAAAAAAACAAAAATGAGTGCCAAATAAAATTGTCTAGACTCTAAAGGGGGAAATCCACCCTTCAAAAGAATTTAAACATTGTTTTTATTCCTCCACATTAAACTGGCAGCTTACAATGTGAAATGGCTGACTGTTTCACATTAGCTTGTTCACATGGCGCTTGCAACAATCATTTTGCTCCAAACAAAGCCAAATGATGGAGCTTAAAATTTTAACTGTACCTTTGTTAACACATTCCTTCTGTTTCCTCTCCCTTCTTTGTTCTCTGTTGAATGAAGTCTGACACATGCAAAAAATTAAATAAAAAGACGTCACTTCTCACATCTGGTGTTTTAGCACAAAATGTTCAGATAACTACGCTTATGATTACGTGTCTATTAAACGTACCCCTTTAGATAGTCCGCGCCTTGCTTGTCAGAGTCCAAGAAAGATGAAAGCGCTCCTTCTGTTTCTCTGCCATGCTGAGCTCTGTTCTGTGCTGAAACCTCACAGTTGGATGTTTTTTTCTGACTCGGCCGCCCAATGTAGCCTCTTTGCCACTCCCTTTGGTTTTGTCCAGGTGGGACATCTCCAGCCAATCCAAGATCTTCATCTGAGACGTCACCTGTATGCGAAAGAAACAGTGGTGTCCATGGCTTAGAATTGTCAAATACCTTTTTAGCATTTATAGTAACACTGTATCATTATGTTTCCTGTAGAATTAAGTGAAATGCATTCCCCAACTATTCGTGATCTAACCAATTGAAGACTGTGGTTAACAGCAGTACACAACCTTGGTGCTTTATTCTCCTGTGAAAATCTGGAGATGTTTGTCCAAACGCATCCTTGGCTTGAGTTTTTTTGAAAGATGCTTTTGTCATATTGTTAAGTGGAAAGGCGGTCTGAGGGCGCATGTCACATTTGTCCTGTATGGGAAAAGACATACATAGAAATAAGGTCAAAAGACAGGAAGCTGATGTAAAGAGAGGGCACATTGGCGTTTTTATCTAAGTAACAGGAAGCTGATCATTAGGAGTTGGCTAACCAACCGGCGGAGCGACATACCTGATGATGAAAGACGACAGCCTCCTCCAGCGCAACCCCACAGAATTCGCATGGAATCACCACGTCGCCCTCTAGTGGGCTGGCTGGTGGACTGTAGGAAGCCGGTGAGACGGATCCAGGGAAGGTGGGGATGTTAGAGGCCAGCGTATTTGGGAGGCTGCGCATCATCCCCGTGGCATTCCTGACCTCTTTAGGGGGGGACGGCGGTTGCTTGCTGAAGGACGCAAAAGCAGACGCGGGGCTGCAGCCGGTCTGAAAAACAATTTTTTTTTTTTAAAAAGTCAAGACTTTTTAAAAAACACTTTTCTGATTAAATCATTGGCGGACGTCTCGAAAAGATTATCCTGTGGCGTATGTTAAGAGTGACTTTCCCTCACTTATAATTTTGGACTTGACTTTGTCTTTAAAGAGATAAACAGACATGCAGGCAAAAGCTGCCGATAACCAAAGGTATAAAGATAAAGAGAAGTCTGCTACATAATATCTGATTAGTTACACTATATTAAATGATACACAAACAACAGACAATACCAAAGCCATTATGGGGTGGGAGGAAGTTGACATTTCTCTCTTGATGTCTTAACTCCAGTGAAACTTCAACACAACCAAATCGTACTGTTTCTAAAACATTTATCAGCTTGCTTATGGGTGATGTTATTAAAATTATGTCAAACCTGATGCAAAATCAGGTCCTCTTCAGGAAACAGCTCTTCACAAAACTCACAGGGAAGCATGATGTCTGTAAGAAATCATTTACATTGCCGTCAACTGCAGACCATCAAACTGTACCGTTCGAAAGAAACGCCGTGGCTGGTTTTTAAGTACTATTTACCTGTCTGATCACGCTCCAGAAGGGCACTTGTGCGAGAGGGGAAGTTGGTGTAGTTGTTGTTGGATGTGGGAAGTTGACAGCCAGCAGAGCTGTTGGGCATCTTTGTGTGGTCCCAGATGTCACTCCAGAGACTAGCGTCTCCACCACCAGCCAAGGACTCGCCGTCCGTCTGTAAGCTGAGGGCCAGCATGTAGTCGAGGCCTGATGAATCCTCGTCTTGAAGTGGCCACGCGCTGCTGCGACTCAGGATGTCGTTCTCTTCGACTACAATAACAACAACGGTTCAACCAAACATTGTTCAGCAGAACAGGATGGATCTTTTTTTTTAGTTTAGTGTATCATTTGTAGGTTTGAACATACAATTGTTAATTCTTTCTTGTTATATGTTAAATTTGTGTGAGTGGGCAAAACTAAAACCATATTAATATTGCTATTTTTCACCTGATAGCGGTACCTCTGTGACAAATGAGGCTCACAGTTTGTCCTTTAAAACCTTATTTGTTGCAATTCCATAAAGGAGATCAACTATATATACATATAGAAAAAAAAGAATGAGAAGAATCAACTCACATTGGGCGGATGTCATATTCCTTGGGGCAATATTCTTCCAGTCTGTGCTTCCTTGTCTTGAAGCGTTGTAAAATGTGGACTCAAAAGCGCGGGGAAAGACCTGATGTTTCGCTGCACTGAGGTTGTTCTCCTTGGGGCCTCGCTCTTCGGTTCTGAGGGTGTTTCGGATGGAGTGGCCTTCTAACCAGGCCCCCGGAGGCTGCAGGTCTGCCAGACTGCGACTGGAGTAGCTGTTGTTCCTCTCTTGGAGCAGCGTGGGACTGCCACATAACATCGGATGCAGGGCTTTTTCCCTCAACATGACATTGCACTTGCACTGCGGGCAGGGCTCGGTGCGAGCGCCACAGTAATCCTCATGCTCTCTGGACTGACTGAAAGCAACCTCCAGTTCGCAGTACTGGCATGCCACCAGTCTCTGAGAGCAGTCAGAGTTCTACAGGAGGGAAAATTGTGGAAATGCAAAATTAGTGAAGCCACTGAAGGATAAATACTCAATTTCTTTGTCTTCAAAGACTGTTCTACACTCAGGCAGTTAACAAATGTAGAAAGCCTTTCTGCGTTATAGTCAAAGGTTCTTATTGTAACATTCAGCTAGGAAAAATATTTACACTTGTCTTGGAAGCGACGCTGCTCTGTTTCCTATTCTTTGCTACAGTCTTGACTTTTCTGTGCTACAGTCGTTTAAGAAATGGTCTGGAAAGGGTCATGTAGTGGGAGGTTCAGTCTGACACCTAACACCACTTTGAGTGGTGTGTTCAGGGAGGCACAGAGTTCATAATACAGAGAGCATATTTCCAAAAGCACCCTAGAGCACTGCCACTGGTCTGCTGCCATCTACTGGTGAAATATAAAATAGGTTTTTGTACATGTCTATTTTCTATCTGTACTGGGGCCAACAGTGCTGACATGCCACACATGATTAATTGGATGCGGGCCGGCGGAAATTTGACCACAGGCCGCAATTGGCTCCCAGGTCGGATTTTGGGCATGCCTGCTGTAAATTGTCCATAGGTGTGAATGTGAGTATGAATGGTCGGTTTATATATGCATTGAGCTTGGCTAGTGACCATTCCAGGTTGTACCCTCCACCTGCATCTCAACCAAGGTTAGCTGGGATAGATTCCAGTTCACAACTAGTGGCAACTAGTAATAGTGTTAGAACATGGTGGAAAATCCATTTTATAATAACGCCACAGTAAGATTTTTTTTTTCCTTGGTGATAAAAAAAAATCCCTTCTTATGAGAGCAAGCTTTTCATGGATGCAGCTAAATTGAATATTCTTTAAGAGCCATTTCAGAATCTGATCCCAAGCTTTTCACTTAAAGACAAATGGCCACAACGAAGGTGACTGCAGTGGCTGTATTATTTTAAATATGTTCTAGTGTCAAACAAAAAATAAATACATATATGTATACATCTGTCAATGTCCTGGTGTTAATTGGAATAAAACAGAGAATTAATAAATACCTGGTGAACTTCAATTTGATTCTTATTTATCTTGAGGCCACACTTGCATGTAATCTGTAATGAAAGGGGGAAGCATTGATAACTCAGAATTGTTCAGATGTGTTCTACTGCTTTGACTATTGCAGCACTCATGCATAATACACAATGTTGCCTACACCTGCAGAATTCTGTATACTATTACCTGGCTATGCTCCTGCTGATTGTGCTCCTGCAGATCCGAGCGTGGCACCGGCTCCTGGCAGACATCACAAAGTGCGATGTTTCTCCGACAGTGGATCTCATGGGTAGTGAAATTTGCTTCCGGAATGTCATGTTTACTACAATATAAAAAGTACTATTAAAAATAGAGCATTTTTCAACCCAAAATAAAAATGCTTGACTAATTTGACTTGTACACTTACCAATTACCGCAGAACTGAGTTTTTTCATTTTCCATGATCCTACTGAAGCCTGCATTTAATTACAACAGTATTACAGCGGTCTTTTGAGAGAAATTAAATCACATCTATTTGAAGCAAAAGACGGTAATAAAAAAACGGTATAGTTAAATCATTAGCTTAGACATACGACTTTGTTGCATACATAGTACTGCGCAGTCCATTGACTAATCCGAACTATATAATACACACAGTCATGTATTTACATAAGAAAATGACAGTGGTTGACAGATCTTTCACTTCTGCTTACCCGGCTAGTTAGCGTTAGCAGACACAGAAGCTGTCTTCAGTGACGAGGAACAACAAGCATTTTCACCAGAAGCCAGCGGGAGTGTTTTAACCACATATAAAATATAAATGGCGTTCAAACAGGCGCCTGCAGCCCTTCTACGCAGCTTAGCAACGTCGTTAGTGTAGCTTTGCCTGAGCTAATGCTAACCAACTTGATGCTAGCAAACGAGCCTGGCGATCGGAGCCAAGAAACTATCGCATCATCACAGTTCTGTCAACCGGAACAGGTAAAAGAAGTGATGTTGCACGCCTATAGTCTTACTTAAAGCAACCATGACGGATACTTTGAAATAACGGTAGAGAATAAATTAGAAAATCGCAGACGCAGGCTAATAGCTACAACTCTCGCACGATCATTCAATTTCTTTTTTGCTACGTGATCACGAGTGGAACACTTTACCCAGAGTCTTGTCTTACAGGCGGTCCACGTATGACAAAATGAAGAGAATGTAGAATCCTACTGCAATGTGCATGCACTTTTTTTTTATCTGTATAGAAAACGACAGAGTTAAACAACTTAATTATTGCGTAAATTAATTCTATATTAGCAGTTTAATATATTATTGAGCAAATGAAAACCTTTGTGAATACACTGTGGGTAAATTAGTAAAGCGGATTTGATTAGTCAAATATACTTCATATTTAAAATTATATTTACGCGTTTTTTAATCTTACGTAACATTGTGAACAAACTATGTGTAGAGGGGACTAATTAAAATACAGAAACACATTTTATGTAAGTGTAAGGGTGTCTGCAGTGATCAAATCAATGCCCTGCTCTTTTCAGTACTGTATACATATACACAAAATAAAAACAGCATTGTCCTTTTATTGTTTTTATTGAGCTTCAAATCTGCCAATACCATCATATCAAGACATTTCAATAATGTAAAGGCACAGTTTTATCAGGTAAAAATGCTGATCTTATTTACAGCAAATGTTTGGACACAGTACATTTGTGCACCCCCTACCAGTCAAAATGACCACCAAAGGATTCAATAAAACCGTCTACTTCCTTGCAAGCCCTTGTTCTTTCTCTAATTCTACAAGTACAAAAATATGAAATGTGGCTGGCTACATATGGGACAAGATTTGACACGTTTCCTGTAATTAAATAAAACTCAAAGGGCTTTTCAGCATTAGAATTACTGAAATGACTAGTTACTGCACCAGATGGCAGCTGCTGGTTCCCGATGTTCTTAAATGTCTATCTCAGGAATTAAGGTCCGTTTGCAGTCAATGTTGCCAAATCCAAAAACCATCCATTAGAATCCCAGCTGCAATTGTTTGGTAAAAAGATGGCAGTACACACAGACAGCCCTGCTGCTGTAGCCTGAGTTCAAGACGGGATCACAACCGTTATATTTACAATATGTCTGCCCTTTTGGCGCACAGAGGCAATAGTTGTTATCCTTCGGGGAAATAAGTACCAACATTGAGGAAACGCAAGACAACCCAGAGTTCCACAAATGATCGGCACGAAAGAAATAACCCAATAACAAAAAACTAATTTACCTACAAATTTGCATTCAGTCTATATATCATATTTTCACTATACAGCTGTTTACTGGAAGCCCTATTCTGTTTCTTGTATTTTACCTTCTATAATAATGGGAAACAAACCTTATAAAATGGACAAATGCAGTCATACAAGTGAAAAAGGCTTCTTGCAATCACTCGTCAATGCATTGTATTGCTTACATGGCATCAAGCACAGCAACCATCTTCAATTTGCACTAAAAATGTAATGCGATCAGATTCGCCCATTTACTTCTTTAAAATGTTTCACTTTACACAAACTATATAGCAGTAAGTGATTGAAATGTAAGAATTTGACATTTGTTCAGTCAAAACAGAATGACACAGAATATATACTATATATTAAAAAAAAACCGTTAACCAGCTTGTAAAGAGCACGCAGCTCATTTCTCCTTTCAAAATTTTTTGGTCCAATTAAAAAGTAAACAAAACACTTTTTATCTTATTAATCAGTCCAGCAAATAATACATTGATTACATAATGTTAATTCATATTCAAAAGGACAAACTAAAGATGGGGAGAAGGGTCGGGGAGATGTAAAAGACAGCAAATGGATCAAAAGAAATAGTACAATCCAAATGTTCAGCTGAGAGGAATGACAAGAAGGCACACAGAGTTGAGACCTGACGTCACAGAGGTAGCAGAGGCCGAGAGAAGGGGGAGTGGCAAAAAGAAAAAGGGTTCAAAAGCATAAAAGTAACAGCATAAAAGTCAGGAGAGGAGTGTGATATAATGTCTATCTGTCCTTGGAACCGAGCTTCTCGATCAAATCCTGCAGGGGGGCGAGCTCTCGCCGGTCGATAAGGTTGAATTCCTGCAGGTGACACAGACAGAAATATATCAAATATATGGGCTAAGAATACATATTGAAATCGAAGCCACTCCATTTTAAAACTTTTTCAAACAGATTTAATGTGACACATCTCAGCAGTCTGCCAACCGCTTCACCCCATTTTTCCCTTCACAATAAGTGGTTGAGCTACACGGAGATGGCTGTAGGACACACTTGCTGCACCATCTCAGTCAAGCAGAAGCCGAAAAGTGGTGCAGGAACCTACCTGGACAAAGAAAATGAAGTGCTTGAAGGAGGTGTTGAGGTGAGCCTCTTCCTGCAGCTGCATCACAGAGTCAAAATGCTGATGGTAGATGTGTGCATAAACCCTGAAAAGGCGCTTCAGGATGGTTTTGGCCACAGACATGAAGTTCTTGGGAAACGGAACCCCTGCGGTGGAAAACAGATTTTACTTTGCATAAAACCTGATCAAATCTCTAAAGGTCATGTATGGAATGCTGTTTTGTGTGCAATTTGACTGAGTTAGTTTCCTCAAACTTTCACCAGATGGTGCTAACTACACTGATCTGATGAGTCTTAGAGTCCTTTAACACATGACCTCATCACACTGCTCCATATAACTAAAGTCACAAGATTAGTCATTTGTGCTAAGAAGCTGCAGATCTGTCCTCTGGCTGCAGAGCAGTCAAATGATGAATTCTTCCATCTAAATACAGCACTTTGTTTTATGAAAGTATTAATATATGGGGGAAAAAAATTGGTTTCCCTTATGAACACAGAAGAGCACTGATCATTTTGGTGACTTTGCAGCATACATTGCAATGAAGATCCCACAAATCTCATCAGGCAGTAAAACGTGTCAATGTTCCAAAATCAAATCTTACCAATCTTAGAGGGAAAAAGTGTCTCATCATCCAGCTGATCTTGAACCCATGTCATCAGATAATCAATGTACTTGGGTGCGGAGCATTTGATAGGCTTTTTAATGTTGGTGCCATCAGCCCAGTGGTACTCATATCTGCAAAAAGGTGACAAAGTTAACCTCAGCGAGCTTTTAACCTAACAGCAATATGACTGAGAAGTAGTAGATCAGAATGGCTTAAAAGCTCTACATATCAACTGAGTTCATGCAAACTTTGCTTGGCAAGAGATAGAATCAAATATGCAAGCGAGTGGGAAATGCAGGGCTATCTCTTCTGAATGTGGATATTTCTGATTGCTGCTTCGTGAGCAGGAAGTGAGCCCTTCCTCCTGATTAAACTCTGACCGTCAGAGGATAGAGGAAGTGCCAGATCTAGATTTAAGCAACAAACAGCAAGCGTGTGAAGAGACTGCAAGCCACATTTTAGACCCATAACGTCTTTCATGCTATTACTTAATTCCCTGGAAATAAACAGATTTTATAGACAACAGGAATTTGGTGGAGACATTTCTTACAAAGTCACCATTTAGATAAGGTGTTGTTGAACTTCTTGGGTCGAGGGACTCCTTTTTATTCAGTGTGCTCTACTGCCTTACCTGGGGCCAGCAGACATGACTGAGCAGCTGGCCTCAGTACAGAACTCTGTAATGGTGCCGTACAGCATGTTGATCTGGTTGAAGAAATCCACCGCTGAAATCCAGAAAAATGCACTTAATACCTTATGTCATAACAATAATAATAAAAAAACAACAACTCATAAGCACTAAAGTCTAATGGTGGGGTGGTGTAGTAATTATGAGAATCAGAATCAGAGAAGGTCCTCGACTGACTCAAGTAATTGCTCTTTTTAAATGTGTTGTTTTGTTTTGTCTTTATACTGTAGATTTTTACTTGGTGGGTCTGGAACGATATGTCTGTGATACATAGAAGTTCAATGCATCGGTAAAACAATGTCTTTTCCTCAATGTGTGGTGTCGCTTTTGTTTTTGCACTCACTGTTGACTGCGATCCACTCATTGAGATCTTCTCCCTCCGGCAGCATGACCGCCTGCCTCAGGTTCCCACTGCCCAGCGTGGCCTCAGCATGTTTCAACAGTTCATACTGATGAGAGCCCTCTGGGATGTTCTTCTTGGGCTTGAAGGTCTTGGATGAGCGACTACTGCTGGAGGTAAACACAAACAGAGCTGAAAGCTGCCGGATACTACAACATAGGTGCGAACGAAAGCACGTGGACTTGTCAAACTTAAAACTAAACGTTTTGGTACAAATCAATTAATTTTATGTCAATAAGATTTAATGTTCATACTCAATATCAACATTATTTTACTACTTTTAGTTTAGGTATCTCAGGTGCCCTTTTAATGAAAGTCCCTTGGAAGGTTTAAAGCAAAACTGAGCGAGACAACATTTGTAAAGCTAGATTTCTCGACATAGGTATTAGATCGATACATGTGAAAGTGTACTTGCTGTACATGAAATGTGACACCACAGACAATGGTCAAATGAGTGGGTCAATTAAATGCCTCAGATGTAACTAAGCAGGAAGGCATTGGTGTTAAATAAGTGACAACTAACATGTAGATAGAGACATAAATGGTTACGAACGTTCACAATATCATTCGGATTACACGTCAGGCGAAAGCAACCCAACTGAAAGCTAGCATTAACGGTCTAGCTAGCATGGAAGTTATAATTAAATGGCGGCTGGCTGAAAAGACGAAATGAGCACATAAAACGCATTCCGATGAATAATGATAACCCTTTTACGACAAAGTAGTTTACACCGTCATCGCAATGTTGTTAAGTTGTTTTTAAGCAAGGGTGTCTTCTAGTTCTAAGTTACTTCCCCTGCTGGAACTTTAGCTAACGTTAACCGCAAGCGCCGATGACAAAATTAGATCACGAGTTCGAATGTTTCTCACGTCTACTTACAATAGAAAGCTCATCTTGGCGAAGCGGTCGTCGGAGTGGCTCGATTAAAACTCCACGCTTCCGTTTAACGGCGCTGCGGATTGTTATTTTGGCAAGGCAACGGTCTCGTACGTGTTGTTCGCTAACAGCTAACATCAACTGCACCCACCGAGGTTCTTCCTCTGGCGACGAGAGGGCAACACTGTCGCCCCCTGTTGGATACATGAGAAACCACTGACGTATGATGAAATGGGCTTTACGCCTGACATAAGACATCTCAGTAAACATTAACATGACCAGAAAATTGCTACAGAAGTCATTTTGAAGACGACAGATTTCTTTGCATTTCTTGTCTGACAGATTTTCTCTGTCTGATTCACCGACTTGACAGATTCGCTGCAAAGTGTAAAGAACGAAGCGAAGTCTTTTTTTCTTTATTTATTTGAAATATGAAAATATGTTTATGTATGTATACATGTATGTTTTTATTTCACTTGAGTCTCATTTGTGTTTTTATCTTTAATAAAATAAATTTCAACGTTGACTGAATCTGTCTGTTATTTTAAATATGAGAATATGTTTATGTATGTACGTATGTATGTTTTTATTTCACTCAAGTCTCATTTGTGTTTTTGTTTATCTTTCATAAAATAACAAATTGCAACGTGGACTGAATCATATTATCTGTCCAAGTTTAAAAACAAACTGTAATGCAAATACTAGACGACAGGAGTTGGAAAAGTATTTTTTTTTTTCAAATCGGATGAAATAAGGATGCAAGGAAGAATGGGGAAAAAATCTAAAGCAAATATGAATGCTTGCTGCTACCATTTGATAATTCAATATACATACAACTAAAATTACAGATCATAGTCAGTATGGCTTCACAGCACTCTATACTTTCGCCTCTAGAGGGCAGAATATACTAATTGGTGATGGATCCCATTGTTCTGCTTCCATCACCTTAAGGCAGTGGGGGAGGAAAAAATGTAAATAGTAAGAGTTTAAAAGATCACTGCTTTGCAAGGTCATTTGATGAAGTGGGAGGTTGCGAATTGAGAAGTCCTTTGCATTATCTTTGTTGGACCCACTGATGAAAGAGTCCACTCAAACTCACAACGCTCACTTCTTCCTCTTCTCCACTTTGCCCCTTAAGTTACACTTTACGCTTTGGATGATTGTTTTTTATTTGTTTTTGTTTTTTTGGGATGCTGCAGATCACTGTGAAGGACTGACCGAGGGATCTACAAAGAGGAACTTTCTTGGCACTTTCTTTATTGACATCCTGAGAAAGGTGCTCAGATTTTCCCCATTACCTTTGTGGGGTTTTCAGATGGAATAATGCCTTCATGTTGGAGTAGAAGATCCTGGCTTCCAGCTTTGTTTGCTGCCACTCTGGTTGTTCCTCTTGTTCATGCTGGATCCGACCACGAGAGAAGGCTGGCAGGGTCGTCCTCATGCTATGGAGGGTTTGACCTCTATTTTGTCTTGGACAAGTGAGTTCAACTCTGCTGTACAACAAGAAAAAAATGGTGACACCAAATTTAGATGCAGTGCATGAAATCATTCTTGTAAAAGTAAGATACAAGCATATATATGAAGACCCATTGAAGCATATAAGTAATGGATTGGCATTTTTAATCACTAGTAATATTTTTTAATAAATAAAACAATACACTTTGTGATGAGGTGTACTGCCATGTCAGCAGTAAGTTTAGAATGATGATGGTATCATAGGCTCCAAAAACTATTTCAGCATGGGACACATATGTTCAACGTTAGTGCTCTAACAAAGCTGTGTTTGTTTTCATCAACATAACAGTCCACGTGGAAGGATATTTAAACCTAAACTGCGTGCACCAAACTCACAGGGAAGTTCAATACATTGTCGTAGAGGGATTTGTTGATCATGTGGAAGTTGGGACGTGGGACTTGAGTGCGTGTCATCAGCTCCAGACATGCTGATGCATTGTTAAATGTTTGTTAAAAGTGGGAATCGTGCATGTGTCAAAGTCTATGGACATCTAGACGCTATTCCATGTTTTAAAGGAATGCATCCATTTTCACTTTATTGTTTTTACATTGTATCTTCGTGTGGACCCATTGAACTTGCAGCAACCATGCCCTCCGCCTGCCCCCACCCTCCCGCTCCGGTATTAGCTTCATCATCGCTCGGTATCTTCACAGCCTATCTGTTATTGGCTCCAGATGTTTCAAAGTTTCAGCATGTTGTTTTGGGCTTTTTGCATTGGAACTTATGCCATGGTAACAATGAAAAATAGGCTTGGTAAGAAGGAGGAAGAGGATGGAATCTGAGGTTATAAAAGCAAAGTTTAAATGAGGACATGTGATTCAGAGATACATGCACATATTTTTTTTTTTATAATTCAGTGTCATTTTTAGTTACATATTTGTTAGTAACTGAATGATGAATGGCTTCCTTCTGCTATGTGATGCTGTTGTGTTTATTTTGTAATTGCACAGGAAATGGAGGATTTTTTGGCATTTGATTTATGGCCCAATAAAAACATTAAGGAAAAAATAATACCAATAGCTCAACTTGGAGCGCATTCACTATAAGGAGGTAAACAAAGAGAGCAAAATTGATTAGCATCAACACTCCACTGGTGAATGCATTTCTCAGATTGTAACAACAGACCTAATTAATTGCGTATGCATTCTAAGGATGTTAGCAGTAACTTGAGCAGTGTGCATTCCCTCAGGGGAAAGCAGCTTAAAGATCCAAACTCCTGCTGATTTGCTTCTGTGCAATAAATCTGGTTTTAATTAACAACCCTCAATTAAAAGGCAGCTCTCTGTTCTTTTAGATTGTTCTATGTGTAGGAAATTAACCATGTGACTTTTCTTCTTGCTAGATCTGGGAGTGTGATGGACCACTGGACTGAAATCTACCATTTTGTTGAGCACTTAGCTCATAAATTTATAAGGTAAACTCATCGACGTTTTGGGCAAAAGCCTTCAAGATTTATTTTCTGATCTCACTGTGTTTATTTCTGCTTTGCTTTAGTCCACAATTAAGAATGTCATTTATCGTGTTCTCCACTGAAGGGAAGATTTTAATGCGCCTGACAGAGGACAGGTGAGTACGCATGACCTATTGTGGGATTTTTTTGTTTTGTTTGTTCTGATCTGGAGCATTATTTTGCATACTATACTATATATTGTATACAATCAATAACAGCCATTTAGACTTTACTGTAGTTTGGTGGTGCACATGTTTACAGCAACGTGACATGATCTTATCTTCTATGCAGCACACAGCGTAATAGTGCATCTCATGACTCATATCTTTATAGCAACGCATCCATTATCTGAACCGTTTCGGGAAAAAGTTCTCCACAATTTACCTGATTTGAAAAAAAAGCTGGAAATCTTTATTTAAAGCACATGATAATATATACGTATGTATGAGCTGTGATTGTTTTGTGTATGTCACCTCAGAGAACGCATCCGCAAAGGTCTGGAGGAGCTCCAGGGAGTTCATCCAGGTGGAGACACCTTCATGCACGAGGGCATCCTGAGGGTGAGCTCCAACACCACTCTGTCTTCACTCTTCACCTAACGTGAACACTAAACACATGACTCAATAAATTGAACAGATATTACCTTCTTGTAGAATGTGGTTGATTGCCAGCTTATCGTCGGTGTGTTTGTTCCACAGGCCAGTGAGCAGATATATTATGGAAACACAGAAGGTTCGTATGATCAAGATTTTACTCTCCAATGTGGGTTTGTTGTTATGCCAAAGTCTTCCAAAAAAACATCCTCGAGCTAAATACTTAAGAGTCAGAGGGTCCCTGAAGCTTTAAAAGACTACGTACTTGTGACTGCATGCTTATAAATTAGGTTACATTTACAAAAGTGTCTAGCTAAGCCTAGATCATATACTAAAAAGATCTGATCAAATGGTTTATACCCGCAGGTTATCGGACCGCCAGTGTTATTATAGCTCTGACAGATGGAGAGCTACATGAGGATCTCTTCTTCTATGCCGAGAGAGAGGTCAGAGAGACGAATCGACTTTCACAATAATTGCAATCAAGTGTCAATTTGGGCACCACTAACCACTTTAAACTGTGTCACATGACCGCTTTGATCATTCTGTTTTTTATTCATTCTGCTACGTAAGAGCTTCTATAAGAGTTCAGAGCGTGTTGGACTTTGTTGTGTAATGTTCGTTCAAGCACATGTGGCCAGCCAGGGAAATAATACTACTTAATGAAAACGATGATATCCAACATGGTCTTGGTTGTTGCATGTCTTGTACAAACATTTAGTTGCATGACAAAATTCAAAGCTGTGTAACTTTGTTTTGTAAAATGTTGTAAAATGCTGAGCTGTAACAGAATCCATGTGCTGCAAGGAATGTTGTCTCATTTGTGCTCTCAATCTTTGCCAACCTGACAGGCCAATCGCTCACGGAGTCTGGGGGCCACGGTTTACTGCGTCGGGGTGAAGGACTTCAATGAGACTCAGGTGGCTTTTTACATCAACTTTTTGCACATATTTCTCAAACATGAAAAAAAACTCACATTTGTCATAGAGTGAAGATACTTTAACGGCATATGCAGTTGTAGCAAACCCATCAATTCTCACATGTACTAAACAGGTTACAGCTTTTTTTTTTTTTTTTTTCCAGCCAAGACTTTAAAGGTCAAGCTGCCAACTAGTGTGCTTGACAATGGCGATAAATAACCTTTGATTATGTGCAATTTTTAAGAATCTTATGATGGTGAATTTATATATCTATAAAAAAAAAAATTGCATGGGCAAAATATAGCACACTGTCTTGCTGTCTCTTCCAATGGCAATGTTAGATTGAAATTCTATATGGATTTTTTTTTAGGCTGATGCAAATTGTAAAAAATCCCCAAACTGATTCATCGGCTGATTAATTAGGTTACATAAAATATCGAATGAGTAAAATTTTCCCAATTGAATACTGTTTTGAGTTCAATATAAAATTCACAGTGACATCAAAACAGTGCTGTAGTTCCTTTATACATTGTTGTCATTCCGTAAGAAATGTGGGTCAAGTTTAAAAATATCGGAATCTGGACAATGACTAAAAAGTGAATTTACACTTAATGTTTCACTTGTGTTTTTATATTGCTCACCTTCAGCTGGCGAAGATTGCTGACAGTAAGGACCACGTATTCCCTGTCACCGATGGATTTGAAGCTTTGCAGGGAGTCATTGATTCTGTGAGTATGTCACCCTTGTCCACACAAACAACACGTGTGTGGAAATGAGTGACTATAGATTGTCGGCCCACAGGAAATCACCTTGACATATAACACCTGCACCCAATGACCTCATACTTTAAACTCATAAGTGCATACCAGACCTAAGGACTATAAGCCTTCCTTAAGGGCTTGTATCCCTGAAACTGTGCTAGGGACAAAATTCCAGAAAATACTTGCTGTGACTGTCACTTTGCTGTTTTTGATCAGCGAGGCTCATGTTTGGCCAAACTGGATCAAAGAGCTTTCTGGATCTCTTGTGATTTAACCGTTGTCAGGAAATAAAAAAAAAATAAAACAGTTTTTCGTGACAACAGGGCTGCTTTTTGATAGGCTAGGCTCATCATCTGCAGCGCATTATCATCTAATTTGAATTTCAAGGAGCAAGCCATGTTCTCAATGACGTCAGGGAACGGTTTAAAACTGTTGAAGTAGCAGCATCATGTCAACAAACAAATAAAAGAGATTATAACAACTGAAAACACTGACACGGAAAAAATATTGTGGCGAATGCCAAGTTATTCCCATTAATGCTTTTTTTCTATTTACATTTCCCCAGATCCTGAAAAGATCTTGCATTGAGATTCTGGCAGCTGAGCCCTCCAGTATCTGTGCAGGAGGTGAGGAAGCAGGGTTTTCTTTCATGCTGAGAATCGTAAACTTGGCACTGAAGATTTTTGGGGGTCATCACAAATTGTTGAAATGACATTTTGTGTTTTCATTTCTCCTCCATCAGAGTCATTCCAGGTTGTCGTAAGAGGAAATGGATTCCTCCATGCACGCAATGTGGAAAAGGTCCTATGCAGCTTTCGCATTAACGACACCCTTACTAAAAGTAAGTGAAACATATCTTCAAAAATCTGAAATGACCAGTATGTGTATTATTCTGGCTGACAGTGTTTTTATATGAGAAAAACTGAAAAACACCCCTCAATAAATAATTGGGTCCATTATAATATGTAGGGGAAGTTTAAATTAAAAGTCCAATGCAAAGCTGGATTCCTGTATGATCAAAAAAGGCGCCAGGTTTACAGCCTTGGCTTTTTTATATTCGCTTAAAAGTTGTTCTGTTGTTACTGCCTGTAAAGAAAATGGCAACCAGTGCCACACATGCAACAAAGTGCCTTTAGGGCAACAAACAATTTCCCCACAGTCTTTGCTGGTGGCTTAATGAAATAGTTGTGGAAACCGCTTCCTACTGTGCACACCACAGCTCTGCGGGTGGTGTTGGTCTAGTTTACAAAGAAAGATCAAACACGTCTCCTAAATGAGGCAATATTATACATTTCCCTACATCTAATGGTGCTTAACTTTTTTGCACGACATGAACTTTTCTTTTAATGAAATTGACCCCATGAATGGTAACTTGGGAGCAAAAGGGTACAATCTGAATATTCTTCCAACAGGGAGTTAGATGTAATTTTGTAGTCTTGCGGGGATTAAACTCTGTGTGCGTTTCACTGGATTTGTTTAGTTGTTCTTGAGAAGCCTCTGAGTCCAATTTATCTTTCTTTAATGGAAGAAAAAGCACAGTGGATGTTGGGATGAACTTGGAGCGAGATCACATATGATCTGGCTCCGTTCCTATTGAGGCTAAGCTGTTTCTGGCCACATTATTCGCTTATCCTTCCATCCTGCACAAAGTTTCAAGAGTGGATCAGCCATGACCCATGTGACTCTCGTGTTGATTTCCTCAGTTCTGGGGTATGCTCTCCCACTGCCAAAATAAACACAGCGGCTTGGTCATGATGCTTGTTGGAGCTGCTTTCCTAAAAGCCAGCTGGAAACGGACAAGACCTAGATTTACCTCAAAAACAAAAGCCGTCAATTTTATTGAGGGTTTTGTATGAGAGACTTCATTCCCTCAGTATTTGTTTTGATTTTGAGGTAACGCGCTTCGCCGAAATTTGGGAAGTGACTTCTCGTGAAAGTCACTACTTTCCGTGAAAATGTTCCTGGAGTCCCTTCTCCTATTGCCCAACATTCATTCAATGACTGTGATGCCTTTTGGTGAACAACAAAGTAATTTCAGATCAACAGTTATTTTTGGCCTTCTTTTATATGACAAGACTGGAATGTTGGACTCAATGCTCATGTTTTCCTAACACATTTCCATCTTTGTCTCCAGTGGTGAAACCTTTGATCGTGGAGGATACATATCTTCTCTGCCAGGCTCCTGTGCTTCAGGATGAGGGAATGTAAATTCACCGTCGTGCCCCTTTTGTTTTTCCAACAATGTCACCAGCATGACAATTGAGTTGTTTTCTCATTTCTTTTCCAGGGCAGCAAATCTTTATGTCAGTATGAACGAAGGGCTGAGTTTCATCTCCAGTTCGGTCACCATTACGACTGTCAGCTGTGTGAGTACAAGAATTAAAAAATAATCCTTTAACTTGGAATATCCATTATAGTTGATTAGAACACAGCAATCATTGCTGCCACCAAAGAAGCTTGCCTTGAAGCTTGAGGCAACTCAACTGTAGTAACAAACCATTCAGCGGTTTCCAGTGTTTATTTCTTCCTCTCATGACAAAGAAATGACATGGAGCAAAAAACAAAGCAACTCTTTGGACCGTACATTTTTACCTTGTGTGTGATGCTGTGTTTATATGTCACAGTCTGATGGGACTATTTTGGCCATCACTCTGCTCATCCTCATGCTGCTCCTCATCTTGGCTCTCCTGTGGTGGTTCTGGCCCCTCTGCTGCACTGTGGTGAGTCCACCCTCTAATACAGATCAGTAGTGACATTGATGACGAATAGCTTTTGAAAGGCACTAATAGAGCTTGGTTTGCCGTTCTCATGTCCGGCCAACACTGCCCCAGGTCATCTGGTTAACCTAAACAAAAGTCAACAGTTTCGGGCTTATATTTCAGAATGGAACAAACAGAAGAGGTCAAGGCTGTTGTGTAACAGTTTGAGTAATATGGGATGTTGAGATTGCTTCTCCTATTTGTTTAAAAATTCAAGTCCACATTACTACCGCAGTGTATATGTAGTATGTAGCCAACTACTATCCTCACTGATCACGAGCATTCTGATGAGATTAAAAACAAGAGTTGTGTCAAAAATTATTCCGATACAAAACAATAATGTTTTCATTGATACGGACATCATCTAACGATATTATTAATGTAGTTGTAGAACTTCACTTAAATAGGGTCAACCGAAATTAGCATTGTTCTTTACACCTAAGAAAGCAGCCAGCAAATGCATCTTTTCATTTTGATTTTCATTTTTTTTCTGAGAAAAAAGTGTTAAGGCCTTATTAAAAGAAAAAATATAACAGGAATGAAATCATCATCTCACAAGAGCAAATATGAATGCGACAAGAATAAAGTTGTACACTTACAAGGAGAAATGCTTGATTTTAAAAGATAAACTTTGCAATCACAAACATAATTGCTTCAAAATGCCGAAACAATGAAATAGTCACTGTTTTGGCACATCAACACTATAATCAGAATAAGCAGTGGAATCAAATTGAGAAAATATTTTCTCTGTTCTTGTGAAAGAAATCACCTATTTTGGGGGGTATATGACACCATCAGCTAGACTTCCTCATAATACTGTAACTTTATTCAACAAACTCTACACCTCCGGTGTGGCCCCTGGTACTTTTTTCATCAGTAATCACTGAATAATTGGAATATTTTGTTTGGATGAGACTGATGAAAAATATGGTATAGCATTATAAATCACCAAAAGTGAGGTGATTTGTCAAGTAGTCAGCAGCTCTGCACAATGTAAAACGCAAGGAACAGCACATCTGTGCCAGCATCAGAATATTGCAACAAATTATCTCGTCACAGTCAAATTCAGTCTTTTTCTCTTGAAAAAAAAGCAGTCTAATATTACCACAGCTGGAAAAAAAACTGAGCAATCTGTCCATTTTTACATTATGGCTCCCTTTACTCACTCTGTTCTTGTCTATTTCATGGCACTCGAAGCCCATGCGTGTCTGTTTAGGAAAATGATGCCGGGTTACCATGGAGAGTCATTCTAGCTCCAGGATTTGGAGAAGGATGGAGGAAAATCACAAATAAGAAAAGTCAGGGTCACGCAATGCATTTAATTTTGCTGTCTTTATTTGGTTTATAATCAACCTGACAGCTCATCTGTAGATGGGGAAAAATGACACCAAACCACACACGAGAGGCGCGTGCAGCCGGTGCCAGGCAGACTAAACTGTACGTGCGATGTGCGTGCAGCAACATATGCAGCAAATTCAAACAATGCACATCTGAAAATATGAGAAAATGATGAATATATTCCATAGAGAGGATATTGTTCCATAAATAAATAAATAACAAGATCACATAGCAGTTTAAAAGTTTGTTTTTGCCCCAAAATGTGGAAGGCAGATTTCTAGGTCATGGAAGGTGGACAAAGCATTTCCTCAGCCATGGGTGGAGACAACAAAGTTTTCAACATGCTTTCATGACTTTATCTGATGCAGATCGATCTTCTCTCTCCCTGTGTTTATTTCTTCTCAGATCATCCATGAGCCACCGCCACCTATTGCGGAGGAGAGTTCGGTAGGGGCGGCACCTTTTCACATTCTGTGTTTTGTTTATTCTGACATCTTAAACGTCCATGACCAAGTGCTATCATTCCCTCTCGCCCTGGAACGAAAGTCCAACAATCTCTTGAACGTGTTGCGAGTTCACGCCCTCCAACATTAACAATAAAATTCAGACTATTGCTATTTTCCGACCCATCCCAGTTTTCCGGCTGATTTTAATTTATAGCCTCGAGTCTTCCAAGCATTCTGTTGGGAATTATATCCAACCATTAAGACACTAATACCGCATTTGCACGAATTATGCTGTTTACGCCTGAAACAAATAGCCTGGCATGCTCGATGATATATTATCAGTCGCATGAGATTTTCCTTTTTGGCTTCTGTGTTATTTCCTTGAATCTGTCAACCACCACAGACAGACAGAGGAAAAAAAAGGATGGATGTTAGAGCGGAGAAGGACATAAAAGAACTCCTTCCAAATTATGCCTGGTTATTTTAGAAGAAGAATTTTACAGGTTGTGTCCTGGTGACTGGCCTCAACATTGATACACTACGTACGTAACTAGCTGTTTCTAAATTCTACCCTGAAAAAAATAATTGGGCATTATTTTGATTGACAGTGTTAGAGAAGTATTCATTTAACAATGTGTTTGTTATTGTGGTTAGGGTTTGCAGTAGTATCATACTGAGGGTATTTTTTTTAAATATATTTTGACCCTGTATGTAAAAAATGTGATCAAAATACTATGCTCAATACTTGATATGATGCAATGCAGTTCTATACTATAGCCAGCTCTAAGTTTAAGTTGAAGCCCCTCATCATAGTTTTTTACAACCCTCAGGATGATGAAGACGATGATACACCAAAGAAGAAATGGCCCACTGTAGATGCGTCCTACTACGGAGGACGGGGAGTCGGGGGAATCAAAAGGATGGAGGTGAGAAGAGTGCATCAAGTTAGTCCACCTTAGGACCTTTCTCAACTTCAACTAAATGAACTGGTCTTTGTTAGGTCCGCTGGGGTGAGAAAGGCTCCACTGAAGAAGGAGCAAAACTGGAGAAGGCCAAAAATGCCAAAGTGAAGATGCCTGAGCAGGAGTTTGTGCAGTGCCCCACGCGTGTTCTCAACAACGGCATGCAAAAACCCATTGGAGCACACAAGTGGTACTCGCCCATCCAGGTACGAAAATGAATAATCACATACGGCTATGGATTCAGAAATTCTTGTCCACGTTTAAGGGACATCTTTTGTTGCCTGTCTAGCATTTTTGTGAGGAGAAAACAGTTATGCACTCCAACATCTGTGCTAGTAAGATCATATTGACTTCTTTGTTTGTATAGAGCAAACTGGATGCATTGTGGGCCCTTTTAAGAAAAGCCTACAACCGCGTGTCAGTGATGAGACCTCATCCAGGTGATAAGGTAAGATTACTGCAAAATTACAGGAAACCGCAATCAGTGTGAGCGATCACGTGAAATTTGTTCAACAAGGAGGCCAGTTTGCACCGCTAATTGTAGAGAAATTGGCAGATCTGTGAACACTGTGAGACCGCAGTGTTTACTCAAATGGTATTGAGCCAAGACACCTATTTTACCTAAAAAAAATCGTACGGCAAACCTCCAAACAAAAAATATGCCCAAAAGTATGAATATTCTTTCTTTCATGATTCAGGCAAAAAATATATTTGTCAAAAAATACATAGGCCTTAATTTTAGCAAGGTAAACATGCAAAATTATTGCACTGCAAATCATTTTGTGAACCCCACCCAGAGAACTGCTGACCCCAATTTGAGAACCGTTGCATAAAGAGAGCCTCATGGGTGAAGTGATGGCAAATTGGGAGTTAACCTTGCTCTAACGTCTGGCTGGCTGCAGTGTGAATACATGCAGGGAAAAGATGTCTGCTGAAGTCATCAGTGGACCAAGCCAAATGTTATTTCTCAATGGCCAGCTGTGCATTCAAGGCGATAACAGTTCACTTTCCTGTAGGCGGTCAAAATGAATCACAACACGAAAGTTAAACACTAAAAACAGAAATGAATATTTGGCGAGACATACTAGTATTTGTGCTCGCTGACAACTACATCATTTTTGATTGTTGCATTAATTATTGCGTGTTCCGCTCGCCAAGACTGAATGTTTACTGCCAACACTTACATGCAACGTTATCACCCCCCCCAAAAGTCCATTGAGAAATAACATTTGGCTTTGTCCACTGATGACTTCAGCAGAAATCTTTCACTTCAGATGGAGCAACCTCCTTGCAGACTCCTTCATGAGTATTTTTACTGGAATTCGCACTAACATTTTGGCACATTCACTAACTCCTCAAAGAGATAATGGAAATAAAGTTGTGTCGTTTTCACTATCTAATGACATTCAAAATAATACTTGATCAGCAATAATGAAATGTTTATATTCAGAATAAAAACATGTTTCAGATCCAATTATTGTGCAGTAGTATTAGCTTCACAAGCCAGGCTGTGCTATATAGAGGCCTTTACATAACGTACACACACTCACACACACACACACACACACACACACACACACACACACACACACACACACACACACACACACACACACACACACACACACACACACACACACACACACACACACACACACACACACACACACACACACACACACACACACGAACTATACGTTTACCAGCCATTTGATTGTTTTCACAAAAGTGTGTCAGGTGGCACACAGCTGTGTTTACACTCAAGTCTGGGAGTATGGAACAATGTGAGTCATTGCTTCATCTCGAGTGTTTCTCATTTAACTCACAAGGACAACAGACCGAATGGCAGAACCAGCTTCCTGGATTAAAAATGTTGTTGTTCATTATAGAGATGCAGGCTGCATGCATACGTACGGTGATTGTGACAGAGTATGTCAGAAAATGCATGCAGCTACACATCCAAACCATTCCCAAATGCAAAACCTCTCCAAAAATAAGACAGGAAAACACTTTGTAAACAACATCCTTGAAATGTTCTTACCAGCGTTTGCAAATTCATTGAGCAAAACAAAATGTACTATGATAATTCTTAGAAGTGGCCTTGTTACGCAACCAATGCTAAGTGTCCACTTATCATCATTATTAAATCATTCGGTGAGTATGTGATGATTTGAAGATCCATTCGTAACATTCTGCACGTGGCTGCAGTGCTTTGTGTTGGATTGCCTGGCTACCATATTGGCCTGCTCCGTCATGAGAGTGATTCAAACATTATTGCATGGCTGTAATGTAACACACACGGGACATATAATACATGTTAAGTATGTTAACACGCTTACACACATTCAGCCGTTCGGTTTATTGACTGAGTGAAGTCATCAAGGAATAAAAGCAGGTGTTCAACATTAACCAATTCGTTTAGTCACATTAGATGTTTTTTCCAGCAAAGTTACGCTTAGGGTTTAATTGTCATTTTTTCCCCAATATGTCACACACAAGCCCTTGAATTTGGGGCGCTTGAAATTCAGAAATCCTCATTATTCGTAAGCGAATTTATTTATTTTTTTTTGCTTACAATGGCACAAAATACCCATTTGTGAATGTGCCACACTATGCACTCTTGTACGGGTCGGTGAAAAAAAATGCTCAATAACATTTTGTTGAGGGAAGGCCCTGACAGACTAAAAAAATAAATAAATAAATAATCAAAAAGCCAAAGAAAAATATAAAATATTTTTTAAATTCTTTCTGACCAAGGTCTCACTTAATATGCTAATATCTCATTTGATGTCATTTATGACAGCATTTCAAACAAATAATTTCTGTGTGAAACGTGTGCGAGATACAGAATCGTACAAGCTCAGGGATGTTTGGTTTTGAAAACAACAGTGAACATCCTGAGCGTGAGTGAGTCTTTCTCTTTGTAAACTTTCTTCTGGGCACTGAAGAAAACGCCTTCGTGCGGATTTACAGTAAACAGGCTGCTCTGGTTGCAATTAGGATCCTCCCTTTTATAACTTCCCCTTAATGATTGACTAACAAGATCCATCAGTGGCAAACTCAATTTCAGGTTGCTATAACAGGGGAACTGAAAAGACATTTATGTTTTTACTCAATAAATTCATCAAGTAGATCAGGGACGACAAAAAACATCTGAAAAAATTAACATTGTTGGCTGACTGCTATGGCCTGAGTGTTTCCGTAATATTATGATTACATAAATATGCAGTAAGTGGCATCTTGATTTAGCTGACATATTCAATTTAATGACATGCTGTAGGATATTCACTGTTTCATCAATGTGTTGAATATCAACATAATTGAGTGGAAACACAATTAGAAATATTTTTACCTATCAAATGAATCCAGGTTGATAAATCAAGAATTGACAGGAAATTGTATACAATCAAAGAGACAAAAATAAACAGTGTTGTAAGTGAAAGCAGATGTCTGCTTTCAATCAACACGCTGTTAAATGCAATGCACACAAGTTATATGTTGTCTTGAAGAGGAAAAGCTCAAACCAAAAGCAGACTCATTAGGCACAACTAAAACGATATGTTCAAAACACACATCACACCGAAAAAGGCCATCACCAACAAAAGTGATAATAAGTTCCACCTTTGACATCATTTCATGAATTATCTGATATTGTATAAATTACATAGTAGTTTTGCTAAATGCTAACCTGGGGGAAAAAAAATAGACTTGATTCTGATTTCCCAGTTCAAATGGAAAATGCGAATGGACTTGACCTCATTGGCCTTTCCTGCGGAGTGCTTTCTTGTGAGCATTTAGTAGAAGCTTGTGCAAAAAGTGAAGCAATAAATCATGTTTGGATTGGACTCCAATACTGTATTTTCCAGCAATACGAGAATCATTGGGCTAGCTCCAAGCTGAGCTCCGTACACGTGCAAAAAGCCTTGCACCGATGCACTCCAAAACAATGTCAGGACCTGCCTTTACTATCTAATCAAACATTTCAAAGTTGCTATCAAAACAGCTTGCAAAAATACTCACGCTCAATAGCCAAGTAGAAAAACATAAACTCCTTTAAAGGAGCTAACCAGCCCCTTTCTGCTTTTATAGCCCCTTTGGTTCGACACTAAAAGTCACTGAGTTGCATTGTAAAAGTCTGTCTAACATCTGGTCCATTTTGTCATTTCAGGGCAGATGCATGAACTTTATTCGCATGAAGTCGCCCTCCTCTCGCTACCCCCACTACAACCCGTCGCCCATCTACACCCCTCCCAGCAGGAGTCCACCCGCACCGCAGGGCACCCTCCCGCCAACCCCCGGCAGCCCACCGTTCTGCGCTACCCTGCCCATCCTGCCTTTGACGCCCTCCGACGTATGCCCCTCTCCTCCGTCCACCCCTCCCTACTACACCCCGCCTCCCAAACGGGCTCTCCCACCCACCTCTCTGCACATACCCGCCGCGCCCGAGCTGCCGCCTACCCCGCCACCTCCCCACTCGCCCTCCGGCACGCTACCCCCGCTACCTCAAGGCCCCGCTCCTGGACGAGCCCCGCCACCGGCCCGCCCCCCGCCACGCCCCGGCCTGTAGCTGACAAAGCGAGAACCCCAGCAAGAATTCAAAGCGCGTGACCATGTTTGATTGTGTCTGCGGGAGAGCAAAGCCCAGCAGGCTGTGGCGTACCTGCCTTGTGCAGGGGCCAACGAGGACCTGCCTTCCTTCCGCTATTTGTCTACACTGACTTTTGTACACATCTAGCCCAACGGATGCTTGAATTACTGACATTGAAATCACATGAGAGCATTCATTCTACCGTGGAGAGCTTTAAGTGTCTGCTCCCTGTCCGGCAGAGAGATGATGGACTCGCACATGGGAGCGTGCTCCTGTACAAAGACGACTCCAACTGCATCATGCAGAATTCAACAAACTCTTAAAATTTGATAACGATTGTCCTTATTTAGGGTCAGGGATGAGTTTTGGAGCCTTTCCCAATCGACTTTGGCTGAGAAGCGGTCTATGAGGCTGGCTACACCAGTCCATTGTGATTCTGGACTATTCAACAAGTTTCGTTGTAAGAAAGAGAGATTTATAGCGCATGAATAACTATTCACACTCCTTTGCACCTCTGGAAATTTTGGAGTGAATTGAACAATTGGTTGTCATAATCTTCAAATCAGAATGGGTGATTCCTTTTGCCATTCCAAACGGTCTGTGGATGCGCTGTCGCGATATAAACGTGTAGGACGTCATCGTTTACACACTTTACAATAGAACCGTACCGCCAGAGTTTGACTGCGATGGGAGAACTTGTTTCATACAACTTGTACTTTTTGTTTTGTTTTTTCCTTTTTTGTAAACAAGCTTAAATAAAAAATGTTATTGCTATTACAATTGCAGCTACTGTGCTTAAAAGACGAGTTAAATAATTTACGATATCAATATTTACTTCGATCCACGTAAACTCAACGTGCTCTCAATTTTAGGTGCAAGGGTCACTTTAAAAAGAACAAATTAAATTGAATTAAATGAAATTTTTACATCATTTGTTGCTCACTGGTGTGCACAGGGTCGACAAGGACCAGCAATTCTATAAAAACAGTCAGTGTGGGCAACTTTGCAAGTTAGTCTCTATAGTGACAACTTTTAATTGGTCCAAAGCTAGTGTCGGCAGGAAAATTGGTTTAGTATGATTTAATTGATGCTCTCATGTATGATAATGCAGACAGTTTGAGAACTACCAATGTTTCCTATTCGCTTTTAATTTGCATGTGTTGATCACACTGAGTTTTTCAGCATCCTCATCACGTTCCTCATTGTGCTGAAGCAGCATGATGGGAGTCACAGCTGGCCTGCTTTTATGCACATCACAGTAAACAACCAAGACTTGGACATGACATTTGGCGCTTGTACGACTGCTGATGTTCAACTCTGCGATTGCAGATGCTCATTCCATCAAGATGTGGAGAAAGACAGGCCGCAATCCGGGGCCGTGCCTGATCATTGACAGAAATAACCAGTTCCATCCGTCCATTTTTGTTTAGGGTCATGGTCACAAGCCTTACCATACTGCCTCTTTTTTTTAACATACAGTTCACCTTCAGCCTTGTAAAGTCCTTCAAAACACACTGAGTGTCGAGCGAAAACCTGGTTGCTTTTAAGTAAGTATAACCTACAGCTGCACTGCATTGTTGTTAGGAAATAAGACAAATGTGAGGTAGTTACACATACTATTCACAGAAGTTAACAATTTTCATTCCACCAATCACTAGGTCTAGCTTCACCCTTTCAGTTCATATGTAATGGCTTTCTTTCTGATACAGATGATGATTTAGTAATGTGTCAATCTGCCACAATGTAGTACCATCTACTGCTGAGAAGGACAATTTTATTTGCGTTATGTATCGGTGGCTGGAATCGGTTGTATGAACTTTGCGAAGCATACATATACAATGCTCAGTGTAAAGATTTGTTTTGGTGATATGATGGTGAGATTAATCACTCCACAATGTTGCTGCAGGTTGCCAATCTGAATGGCATCAAAATAAGAAAATGGTACGATACTGTGTGTTTTTGCTTTACTGTTGTTACTTTCACCTGGTTCCCATTTTAGTGAACTCTTAATGGCTCTGACAAAACCCTCAGTTGATTATCGAGATTGTTGCATTCAAGCACAGTGACACAGTGACGCGGATCAACGGGTTCATACACTGAGGCTTTGCAGTGCAGCCTACGCAATGCAGACTGTGAGGGAGGGAGGGGCAGAGGGGGGGGGGGGTCCTAACTTCACCAATATGGTTAACCAGCTCCAGATGTTCACATGCTGCATTATGCACACATGTGCATGAGCCATCACGGAAAATAGCAGAGCCCGACTAATCCTCTGGAAATATGGACAGACCTTAGGAAAGGCGAAATGGTGCTAATGGCTTCTGGCGGGGTTTGGCGGGCGAGTGCAATGACGAGCTCAGGCCACGTCTCACATTGAGGAAAGTCACCAACATTGAATCTTTGTGGGTGACTACACAAGCAGCTGCAAAGAATCCCTGAAAACATGTTACTGGCTGGAAGTAATGAAAAATATAAATAATAATTCTTTTTCATATTATAACTGAGATAAAGTAGAAGCACTTACACAAAAACAAGTAAAATACTAAGCACTTAAAATTGCTGGGCCAAGAATAGACCACATATAAGGAAAATGAACAACAAAGTTTTTGGGCCAAAGTGGTGACGCAACATGTGTCATAGCCTGGTGCTACAGTGGATTGAAATGTGACGATTGTGAAGACTACAACATCTCAACCTCATCAGACACCTTTCACTGACCTCCTTTGCGCCATCTTGGAGACATCTGCAGCCCTTATGAGTTTTCACGCCTTTAAAACGAGTTCTTCTTTGATCCTGACATATACGGTCACCTTCTGTAATGCACACACATCCAACCAATGGTACTCAGTATAAGACATACTTTAACGCTCACTGGTGTCTTGGCAGTCTCATAGTATACATGATCCTCTTGGGTATTAGATCATCATTTGGCTCTATTTGTACTTTTAGCACTGAGATGACTGACTTTGGCCTATTGTCCATGTTTATCCCCAAGTCCAGAAAGTTGCTATGATCCACCCAATATCCATCCAACAAATAATGATAACACTCAATAGGCGATAATGATTTTCATGTTCTTGCACAATATGCTCTTTTAGTAATTTTAAATTGTACAAAAATTCCACATAGAAACATATTGAGCTTATACATCATAAAAGTCTTTATTGGAATGAATCCTGAATAGTATACATTTGTCAATTTTTGTAAGCAAATGTGTTGCACCGTCTCAACAAATGAGCTCACAAAAAGAACCAGTGTACTCTATTATATCACCTGGGATGCTAAATAGTATCCCACTAATACCTGTAACACTAATATCTGTAACATCACTGAATTGACAGTTTTGCTCACTAATGACACGGGTTTCCAACCTGGCATACAAACCAAAGCTCAATGTTTAGGATACATGCCGTAAATTGAGATTAAAGCCTGCTTGCCGAAGCGTGAGGAATGTGGAAAGCAAATGTAAAAATGGTAACAATAGCAGCTCCCGTTCCTTCACAAATGTGTATGAATTACATCAATCTCTCTCCTTGTCAGCATCGAATACATGTGGTGACAGTGTGTGAGCCGTCTAAGGCCTTGAAGCATCTTCATTACATGTGTCTACAAACACACCATAAACACGTGCATATCAAATACACATATTTTGGTTTCCAGCGGCCCAAACATTAAGTGTTTGGGTTGAGAGAACTTTTTTTTTTTTTTCTTCAAAAGACTAACATTCACTTTTTAAGTCAGAGTAACAATACAAAATTCTGAATTCCCACAAGGAAATAAAAAAAGATATCAAATTAATAGTTACAAATGGTCCAAACATTGCATTTGCAGTAGTCATGATGGGTGTGGGCTGGCAGTAACTTCATCTCACTTCATTGTGTCGTATGACAAAGAGAATCAAGTCTTGTTCTTGTACAAGAACAGGTATTAGTTAATAGGAAATTGTGTGATTTATATATTAAAAAAAAACATATATAAAGAACATAAAACGATTTGATCATGAAAGCAAGAGCACGCACGCAAATGCTACTACTTCAGTTAAAGTTGTGCACATAAAATCAAACAGCTTCAAAGTGGCACCATTTATGAATACCATGGCTTGAAATTTGACACCTGAAAACAAAGACGCCAACTAAATGACTAATAAAGCACTTGAAAGAAGAGGCAAAACGTTGTTCATAGTCAGTAACATTGGCTTCAAGATGCTCTCAGTGAAATAAACTACTCTCACCAGTTTGCCGCATGAATAAGAAGAAAGAACCTTCATTTTGATGCTTATTAGCGCACCGAGTCAGAGCAAGGTGGATAACGTGAGTGCCAGCCCAGCCCATACCGTCGTCAGTTTACTACAACACTAAATAATCCAACAGAGAGATGAAACAGCCAGATATGGGTAAAATGCATAAAAGAGGACAGGACGTACAAAACCAGACACATAAACGGGGACATGTTGTTCTTCAGTCCCTCGCCCTGTCTACGTGTCCTCCAGCCCACCACATGGTGACGAATGGGCCCATTCACTCCACTGTCACTGACTTGGCTAGATTTCGAGGACAGTCCACCTAAGTGTACACAGCACAATCCACTTTCATCTTAAGCATTTCACACTTCAGTTTTGAACTCTCACAAATATAACTGGTGTCAGCGCGGGCGGGGCGAGCCTAAAGCACTTACGTCGAAGCCTCGGAGCACTGCCAGATGGAAGGAGAGCAGCTGCAGGGGGATGACGCTCAGGATGCCCTGCAAGCAGTCCACGCAGTGAGGCACTTTGATGGTGCGGCACGAGTTGCTGATGCTCTCGTAATCGTCTCTGTCGCAGATTATGATTGGACGGCCCTGTCATAGCAAAACAATTAAATTAAAAAATAATTAGATCACTGGTAAAAATGGCTTGGGGAAAAAAAAAATCTGTTCCATCAGTCTTACACCTCCAATAACGTCATGTGGTCCTGCTGTCCAATAGTGATGATGTCATGTTACAAGAGGTGCGCCACAAGGCCAAATATTTTTCCCCCATTTGTCCAAAGAGCAATAAAAGTGCATGTTTTCCATCTCAATAAATCCCAAAACAAAGAAATTCGCCCAAAGTGCAAGTTCCTGTTTTGAAAAATTGTATTGCCGTAGGATTATTAAGTGGAAAACCCCCCCGCCCCAACATTTACACAATATTTTTGAGCGTACACATTGAAGTGATTGGTATAGTTCGTCCTACCTGGCGTGCAACAACTTGCTGCAGGGCGTTCTGACATTTGACGTATGTGTGGTCTTTCATGATGATCATGATGACTGGCATGAGATTGTCCACAAGAGCCAGAGGGCCATGCTTCAGCTCCCCAGCCAGGATGCCCTCAGAGTGCATGTATGTGATCTCCTTGATTTTCTGGGGAAGAAAAGTCACTGAAGTTCAACACTTACGTCGGCAACTAATAACTTCATTAGTCAGGAGGAATGAAACGCACAGTTGGTCACTTACGTAAATAAAAAAAACATGCTGAAAGGAGTGACACATTCTATGTTCTCCTCCAGAGATATTGAACTCATTAGAAGAAAAAGCTCAAGTGTGATGGGGGGTGGGTGGGGGGAGAAGACATGTAGCCAGTGGGGAAAGGATGATTGTTTTATCTTACCAGGGCTCCTTCCAAGGAGGTAGCATAATGGTAGCCTCTGCCCATGATCAGTACACTCTTTTGCTGGTACAGCTCTGTCGCCAGCTTCTGGATCTCATCATCCAAACTGAGGACCTCCTTGATCAGGTCTGATGCACACGGGAGGGGGGAAACAAATTAGGATTTGAAGTCAGAAAGATGTGGTGCAAAGCACACACGTGTGAAGTGTCCGATCGGAATGTTGACTATGAACAGCAGAATGGCCAAACAGCCTGATGCTGGCAGGGAGTCTGTTGTGGAAATGCACACGTTTGGTCAATGGACTGCATTTATTTCTCACCTGTTTCCTCTCTTTGGATAATTGTTTCATAGCTACAGCAGCCAGGATAAATTCTTTCTTTGACAATCGCACCATGTTCTTTTTTTTTTATCTGTATACACCAGCATCTTTGACTTACCCGGAAGCACCTTCAAACCCTGGATGATGTCACGGCGTCTTGGCTGCATGGAAATCCGGTCAGCGCACATCATCAGAGCAAACATAATGAGGGCCACAAACTGGCTGGTGTAGGCCTAAAAAAAAAAAAAAAAAAAAAGAAGAATGTTGTGAGTGCAGCCTTCTCTCATTGACAAACAATGCAAGCTGATACGACCACAATGACACTGATTGGCAAAAATCTCCAAGTGGATGAAAATCTCGCAAAACATACAAAAAAGGAATACAATCTCGCTTAAAGCAACATTTCTGAGACGATGATCTCTTTTCTGCTGTCCTGATAATGAATTTTGTCTCCACCTAATAATGCACAACAGATGAGAATTGCAAGATGAGGTGGGTGCAGGCAAATGTGGAGCTAAATCAAAACCAACGCTCATCCTGAACAAATGCTTGAAACTTGGGGAACACAAAAGTCTGCTGTCATCAGCAATGTGCGCTTTGTTCCTTCATCTCGCCTTAAGTTGAGAGACCTATAGCCGTTTGGGAGAGAATGTTCACCTGAAGCCAGTTCATTACATAAGACCCGATGCCCAAAAAATAATTGTGAAAACCTTTACGTTTTTTTTTTTTTTTTTTTTTTTAAATTGTGGTCCCTCAGTTCTATAACCGTATGTGCTGCCCAAAAATGTGATCAAATGGTGCACAGTGTAATTCATGTGGAACACGCTGACCTTTATCTAAAAATGATGACCACGCTTTTATGCAGCTGAAACAAAACTAAAATCCCTCTGAAATCGTTTTTTCCTTCTTTTTTCCAAGTTGAAATTCCCCAAATGTACAGTCACAGTCTTCCACTCATTGTCAGTTGACCTGCCAAATCGGACAACCCGTGACAAAAGTGTTTAAAATTATATTTTTTATTAATCTAGCTCTAAAAACGTCAAATTGCACTGCTCTAGATTCGAGTTGTGACACATGTTCTCCAGTGATTTGGCAAATGTGGTTGTGCAGCGCTGCTTGGGTCGAGGCAGCCAAGCAGTAAATGATGGCGTCTCCGAGGCGTGCTTGCAGGCTCTGGAGCAGGAAGCCGCTCAAGTCCCTGAGCCAAGTGCAAGGGCCGGGCCAGGACGGAACCTGCGTCATTGGCTCTCTTTAAACAAATAAGCCCAGATATTTTTAGTTGCGTGCCATTGTGTATATATGCACTCACTGGCCTCATAATTAGGCCCACCAGCACAACCTAATGAGGTCTAATACAAAACTATCACAATACTGGCCCTTTAAGTTATCAGGTTTTGGGACATCTGGGTTTCATCCACAATTTCTAGGTGTGGGCTTCACTTATAAGATGATGTTACGTATATACATTGCACGGCCATATCTTGGTATGGAACAGGGATGGATAACGTTTTGTTTCTAAACACCAATTTATAACAGATGGGACAGCCCATTTATATAAGAGATTGACATTTAAAGTCATCTAACCAATGACATAAAATATATATTTTTTAAATTCCTAAGTAAAACTCATTCTTTTAATGTAAAGTGATCTGAAGAATACAGTATAGATATTCAAAGCACTCAATAATCCTACGCAATGTCACTTCTTATACAAGTCTAAACACAGTGTTAAAATATCTTTACACTCATGTGAGGGAAAAAAAAATACAAATCCAAAAAAATGAATGAGATGCATTTAGTGCTTGCAGGATGCAATTCAACTTTGCATGACGTTTTCGTCATTGAGTGGTAGAAGGTTTTTATGATAGTCATCAATAGTCGCTAACTTAACTTACTGAAATGCTCAAAACCCAGACATTTGGCATTGGCAAATGTGCAGAGCACCAAATCTCTCCTGCCTCACCTTAGTGCTGGCCACTCCGATCTCAGGTCCAGCATTGATGTGGACTCCACAGTCAGTCTCCCGAGAGATGGAGCTGCCCACTGTGTTTGTGATGCCCACAGTCAGCGCCCCTCTTTCTTTGCAGTAGCGCAGGGCCATCAGACTATCAGCAGTCTCGCCTGAGGGATGACATGTAAGAAAACATGAGATGCAACAGAAAATGTACGTAAAGGTTGTGATTTTGCTTGTTAGTTTGGTAGAGAGTGATGCATACAAGGCTGTAATTGAGAAAACCCCAAAGAAACCTCATGATGGACATCACACAAAAGACGATAAACAGATTACTCAACAGTTTACAGTCTGGCTCCCTGACATGGAAACAAGGCCAGTGCTCTGCACTGCACCCTCACCCGACTGGCTAATAAAGAAGCAAACGTCATCTCGGAAGACAGGTGTGTTGCGGTCCAGAAAATCGCTGGCCAGCTCCACCATCACGGGCAGCTCTGTAAGCTCCTCCAGGACCTGACGAGTCTGCAGGACCGACAAAATCATTAGATCAAAACAAGTTGGGCGCAGGCCTGTATAATTAGTTGAATGATAACAATTTACACTTAAACTGTTTAGTATCTACTCACCGCGACGCCGGCATGGTAGCTGGTGCCGCATGCAATAAGAATCAGGCGTCGACATCTTTGGATCTCTTTGATGTGGTCCTTCAGTCCACCCAAGGTCACTGGGAACAAAGCAAACAAGCAATCCATCATTATGCTTAACCACTTTCCGCATCATTAAAACGCAGCCCACATGTGCTGAGAGAAGCCAGTCAGTCAAAGAAATTTTTCATCCGTTATGTTTTCACATGGACTTTAATCCCACATAACCCAACTGGCCCATTGGTGACTCACAAATTTCTTTTCTGCAAATATATTTTTACTATAAAGACAGTATATTACTGATCAGTTACTACTTTCTTTTGCTCTTTTTAATGTAATCTTAGAGGCCAATGGGTGCACATCAGGCACAACTGGTATTTATTTTTATTTATTGCTAGTATTTTGATATTATTTTTCTTTGTTATACAAGTTCAAGTTATACATAACATTTAATTTTGGTAAATGAATAAATACTACTTTTGAAATTATACCAAAAAAAATGAAGACAAGAAAATCACAAGAATAATATTGCTAACCTGTGTTGTCATCAAAGTTGACTCTTCCTCTCATGGTGTTGACCACAGACTCAGGCTGCTCAAAGATTTCCTTTTGCATGAAGGAGCTAAAATTGCCTGTGTTGGAAAGGGGAAGATAAAGAAACATTTGTGCTACTGTTAAAAACTGCTGCTAAAAAAAACACGATGGTTTTTAATAAAGCGCTCACCCACATGAGAAGGTATGGTTGACACATTAAACTCACTACTAACAATATAGTGTTTCACTTCTTGCTTGGAAATGTAAAAGGTTACACCAGCAATAACACATGCTTGACACATCGGCTAAAACAACTATTTTCTATCAAGCAAAACAATGACGGGACATGAGGGAGTTAATGTTTGTCCATCCCTAATAAGGTGCAACAGTGAAATGTGTTTTTCAGTTTGACTCTGTAAGAAATTTGGGTCATGCGAATTAGGTTATTCAGCAGATCGCTTCCAGAAACAGGCAAGAGGCTGAGAAAATGATTGGACCACAAAGGAATCCGCGAGTCCAGCCAACAGTGGCTAATTTCTGCTCTCTGCTGGTCGACTGCGGGATAACCAGTGAATAGACACCAGTGAACACCACTTCACGGTGTACATACAAATGCAGTTATACTTGGTTCAAATTTTTAAGTTACTTTTTGGTTCCCTATGTTGACAAAATAAACAACAAAAACTGTTTAGCTGAACTGTGAAAGGCATTCAGCGGCATTTCACAACTAATTACGGGGCACTTTGGTGGAAGTAGAGCGGAAGGTTGCAGGTGCAGAAAAAGCAATTTAGGACCCCAAACTCACCTTTCATGATTTGCTCCAGCTCCATCTGAAGGGTCTGTATAGCACGGGCAGGGTAATCTCCGGCTCTGCGTTTTATCCTGTGTATGGACAGCCTTCCCTCTGTCACAGCAGCCACGTCATCATCCTCGAGGAAGATCACCCGATTTGTATGCTCTATAACGGCACTGTAGTCACAAACGCAATATTGATTTGCCATTCAGGTAGTGCCACGGGAGTGCGGCACGATGATGCTTGTAGTTGAATAGGCAGGCTGTGAGATCCTTACCTTGCATCGGAGGCAAAGTAATACTCAACAGCTTTCTCATCCACAGGGAACAGGCAGGTGTCCTGGTCGACTCTGGGGAGGGAACCGCAGCTCTTCTTTTCTTTGGCAGCTGAGAAAAAAATAACAGAAACTAGGTCTTAATCCAACTGAAGTCAAAAGAGACAAACACGACTTGAAATGGGCACTTACATGAGCGGTAGACCACAGGAATATGGTCTGTTGAGAGCTTGTGGTCACTTCGCACACCAATCAGCAGTGGACTTCCCCTCCTGCGCAATACGACGGTTAAAAAAAAAAAAGTTCACAAAGTAGCTTTGATTGTGGGGCGAGCAAACATGAATTTCTATGACAAGATATCAATACCAATAAAGTATAAATAAACAGCGACTATTTACCTTGTGACAACTGCCTCAGCGGGATAATGAACACTCTTGAAAACCAGCGCAAAAGCACCTTCCTGAGAAGTACAGTGAACTACGTTTCAATTGATAATCAATAATAATTTGTCCGTGTGTGTGCGTGTCCTTACTTACCAGTTGCTGTGTTACCCTTTCCACCAGAGTGGCAAAAGAGATGTCATCACTCTCGCGGTTGTCGTACATGTACTTCACCAGCTTGGCAATGGACTCTGTGTCGGTCTCAGTCTCAAACTCATAGCCTTTACTCATCTGCAGGGTGGGATCAAAGAGTAAATTCCTGTCTGGGTCATTCGTGATGATAAAAAATGATGAATGAAAAAGAAGAAATTGTGCTCACCAGGAATTTCCTTAGATCTTTATAGTTGGTGATAATTCCATTGTGAATAACAATGAACTCTGCAGAGCATAACAAAAGACAATGAACCCTGAGACACCGTAACCTAATGACGCACTCTACTTACTCGTTCCATAAGTATGGCTTCATTGAACATGAAAATCAAGATATTGAACAATACCAATATACTAACAAACCAAAACTGAACTAATTAATTATTTACAAGGTGAGCAAATCACTGACCATTGGTCTTGTCTGATCTGTGTGGGTGGCTATTGACTGGGCTCGGTTCTCCATGTGTGGCCCAGCGGGTGTGAGCAATGCCGAGGTGGACATCCAACTCCACTTCAAGATCCAGATCTTGCTGTTCTAAGCAAACAAAACAGACTACGTTAACACCTTAAATCAAGACAGTGGCCTATTCAGGAGACATTATTTTATTGTCATGTGATCAACTACTTTCAGCTTACTGTGGATCTCCTCATCAAGGGCATTCACTTTTCCACGCTGCTTGATCAGTTGGATAGTCCTGGCATTGGTCTCCCAATCCTTGCCATTACCGCCATCAATGCCCACACCTGAAAACAAACAAAAGACTTGAACACTAAACACCACGTTGATATTTACGTCAGTCATTTAGAATAATGAATCTACGTGCAGCTAGTGTTGAATGACATTCCATTTAAAGTTTTTAATTTAATAGGGTACAGTAATTCCATTTTAATCATCACTAAGTGAAAAAAAATGGGTTTACAGAAGAATGAATTTTTGGAGAACCATTGAGTCTTCAAGGAAAATACATGTAATACTGATAGACTTCTGCCTAAAAAAGTTTTTGGGACAAAATCATATTTTTCTAAAATGTTTTTTTGTCTCCTTTTTGATTGACTAGTAAAGACTACAGTTAACAATGCTTATGACATGTTTTGAAATGATTTATTGAGTGATGACGTTGGGGCAAGCAGATCTTCCTTCTGAAACTTTTGTTGGGGCAAGCACATCTTCCTTCTGAAACTTTTGTTAGGGAAGGCCAATCATGTTTCCTTTGTGCGGTGTCTGTGAATGGCAGCAGCTATGTGATATAATCAAGGTAATTGTCCTCTGGGTTGAAAGCGAGAAGACAGCCAAGGATAAACAAAGCAGCGTTGCTAATAACAGTTTTCTCTTCTGTCTCACCGGCAGAGTCATAGCCTCGGTACTCCAGACGTCGCAGGCCTTTGAGAAGGATTTCAAGGATCTCACGCCGAGTCCTTGGTACATGGTAGTTGAGATAAGCGAAGATTCCTGGAGGGACGAAAAGAACATTATCATTGATGACAAGAGTCGAGCGCCTCGCCGCTGTGGAAAGTTTAAGGCAGGTCTATGACTAACATTTCCAAAAATACCCTCATTGTTCACTTGTCATTTCATTTCTTAGAGCAACTGATAAAACAACAAACACAACTAAACGTACCTGATGTAACCACATTCTTCCAATACATTTGGCAGAAAAAATGAAGAGCATGTCCACTGTGCACATAATAAAAGATACGAGAACCCGTCTTGCAAGTGTTACTGCGTTTCGTAGCATAGTTAGAACAAAGGCATGAGTCAAGAAGCGGACTGTCCGTGCGTGTGCGTATACGTACATTGGTAATGTGTGAGGCGTACACAGACAAAATACAGCAAGGCAACAAAAAACCCGCCCCTCCCATGTCAAACACGATCTTCTACATTTCACAGATTGGTTGTATCTTTGTTCCTTTATATTCCACATCACAGGAAATCATGGAAAGTACATTGGTACGAACACAGTCAAAAATAACACTGACATGTCTGATTGTCAGACAAGTACACAAACCACTGATCAGTTTGACAAAAAAAGCAACCACAAAAAAACAACAACCAAAAAACTAACTAAATAAAAGAAACGCAGTTAGAGAGTCAATCCACCAGATCCAAAATGACATTCAATGGTGGAAGTTTCACATTAAAGCTGTTCAAAGATTACCAACTAATATTTAGATACACTAAAACAGGCACAGAATGTTTTATTTAAACTAGTGGTTCACTGTTTGTACAAATATTTGCCTTAATGTGTCAAATGATAGTATGAGCAATGTGCGTTTGGGCAAACAGCTAAGCACTGATGAAGCAGTAGCACAGCAGTCCAACAGTCCTAGTCCAACAGAGCTTTCTTTCATTTGATAGAGCAGTGAGGCTTATTTTTTTAGGTGGGGGAGGTATACTCAGGAGGACATTTGCACTCTAAAATGAATAAGGGAGTTTATTTCAAACCAATAGCAACTAACAACAAACATAACTAAAACATTAATTTTTAAATGATTATAAAAACAAAACCACTTATCATTCTCTGAACCTCGCTTTCCCCAAAGAACAACATTTGAAGTTACTTAATTTCCCCTATTCTTTTCAAATACAGCTGAATGTTGTAAAATTTGCAGCCACCATCAAGCGAATAATTTTTTTGCACACTGTGCATTTTGACAGGTCATGTGATGATGTTAAATTATTGAATATTTTCAATGTTTATAAGAATTGAAGAGTTAATAGTCTGACAAAGGTTTTCTCTCAGTCTATTCCAAAATTATCAGAAAAGAAAAAAGTTGGACTCATTTTTGTTGCCGGCCGCATCGTAGTCAGCTTCCCTTGGAGGGTCATTATGATTGCCAACGTCCTCTATATACAGTATAGCCTACACAACTAACTGATGAATAACTAGTAATGTAGTAATGACACAAAGTCATTTGTCTTCAAAATGCGGTCCGTATCTGGTCCCCGGGCCTTGCGTTTGAGACCGATGGGTTAGAACCTTAAAATATCACCTAATCGTTAACTTTGATCAGAGATTGCAGTGACATTGATGGGAAACAGGTACAGAATCAGCTACCACTCATTGCGACAAGCAAAAAGTACGACGATGTGTTGTGATAACATGAGTGAGTCATTAAACTTCTTATCAGAATTAAAGAATCAGCGCTGATTTTACCACTATGACTATAATGTCAAAATCTTTCGTTATTGCTATTGGTTCCTCCTTTGTTCAGTCGATAAGCAAAGTTGACTTGAGGACATTAATGACTCTGTTAAATCAAATTAATGGCGAGCAGATTGAAAGTGAAAATGATCGTAGCTTCACTACGAACGGTAATTAGCCAATAACCTATTACTAGCTAGCTTGGACCACAGTATGACTTCCTTACTCCCATTAAATTACAGTTTTGACACCCAAACCTTGTGAATAGGCGCGACATGGTGTCGTCAAAATCCACTATTGATGACTTAATATTTGCGTGGCCACGCAGCATCATTTGGTTCTCATTCAGTTAGCTAACTTGGTTAGCAACCTCTGGGTAATTCAAACTGACTCCAAGAAGAATAAGCTTATTTATATGCCATACGGTGTTGCAGTCGTCTGACAGTTTGAGTTAAAGACAGACTCTTTACTAATAGGGTTTAAAAATTTAAATTAATCCAACACTCACCACACATGACTTCTGGTTCGGCTGCCCGCTTCTGTCACACGAGCATCTAGGAACGTCTGTCAAATACACTCCGCCTTTTAATTTTTCTGGACTAATCAGAGCCAAGGAGCATCTTCTATATCTCTCGTGATTGGCCAAAGAGGTCTGTCAATCAAGCCATACCTTTCAACGTAATCTCCCCTGACGTGGCAAGCGGATGCGGATCCATGTTTCGCCTGTTCGTCAGCGTCACTGCACAAAAACAGGCCTTTATTGCATTTGCCCAAAGGAAACACAAATCAACGCCCCTCTTGCTTGATTTATATAAGGGGAACATTACAATCCGTATTGGAGTTACACAATATTCTAAAAAGTAATGATTCTTCACTTCTATCTTAGAATAATTACAGTAAAAAGTAAAATTACAATCCATACCATGGTTATAATCATATCTTAAAATTGAATTATTCTATCTACAAATATAGTAAATAGATACAGGAAAACAGAATGTTTATGGATAAACTTTATTCATATAAATATTGTGCGTTTAATGAAGAAACTCCTCTGGAGTAGCAGTTTGAGGACATGTTTGATAAATGAAATGACTATCGAGCAAAGAAGAAGTTGCCTGACGTGGATGTACTGTTGTGTTGAATATACTGTACACAAATTGAATCATGTAATTTTATGATTGGCATAAAGGCTAATGAGTACTCCCACTGTGTGGTAATGTATCCCAAGCCATATGAGTTACTTATTGGACAGTGCATTGAGGAATGTGCGCTTGTTGTCCTCATATATCAGTCAAATTTCAGCAGCCTCCTCTTCATCCTTCACCTGTGGGGGTGAAATAGAACAAGAACTTTAAAAGGAAAAAAAAAAGCCATTTTCACTGTTGAACATATTTATAAACTGAACTCTCCTTTCTGCGTGAGGTAATTACAAATATTGTTAAATAATAGTACATATTACGTACTACAAACAATTCATCCATTCATTTTCTTCCTTCTTATCCGAGGTTGAGTCACAGGGAAGCACCTTAAGCAGGGAAGCCCAGAATTCCTGCACACTAACAACTGCTATCCCCTCTGAGCTGAATAAATAAACAAATATGCAACAAGAATCAGAACCAACCTGCTCAACCGATTCAACCTCGGGGACATAAAACTGTAGCATGTTTTGGATTCCATTCTTTAAAGTGACAATGGAGCTTGGACAACTGGTGCAGGATCCCTGTAACTTCAGTTTCACCACACCATCCTCGAAGCCGCAATACACTATATCGCCTCCGTCTTCCTGCACTGTGGGTCTGAGGAAAATGTCGGAAAAAAGACAAAACAATGACACCAAGGGATGGACGGCTATATACCATCTAAGCAACTTAATAACACCATCCACCTTATCCGAGTGTCCAACAATTCTTTGATCATAGCAACTACCTCATCGTCATCATCCGACGGTGCTGCAAAGAGTAAAATATGTCATCCCTTATGAGTCCGCCGAAAGAAAGGTCCATGATGCAGTAGATTTTACCTGTGTCTTCACTAGGTTTTTGATCCTCATTGACGACAGGAAGCCCAGAGGTAAAAAAGTCCATAATGGTGGCAAACACGTCAGGTTTTATTACTTTCCATTCAGTATTTTCATCAACCTACAAAGGGACACATAAAATGTTCCAGACTACTTGACTCCATTGTGTTTATTATTTAACGTGGTATAACTTGGTATGCTCTACCCTGGTTATGGTGATAAAGTCAGGGCCCAGGAAGACACTCTTGACCCCATCAATCCGGAATAGCTGTCTGCAGACAACACAGAACAATGCTTATTATTAACATTTTGTTTTTCATGTCTTATAATAAGAATAAAATAAGTTTCTCTCCATATACAAAAAACATAATAAATGTAATGGACATTCAACAAAAGCTTTGATTACAGCAATTTGAACCTGGTATACACTATTTCTATTTAATGTTTTGGTGGTTTTTTAATTTTTTTTTATCTAAAATCCGAACGAAATCAGAGGTTATCCGGCTTCCCATAACTGACTGCATTCAATCTTAGAGGTTCAAGTGTATAATGTTTGTGGTCTCATTTTCTACGATGTCACATGATATCAAAATCTTTACGTAACCTTGTACCTGGCTAAGGGTGAGGTGTATGCTTCACGAGGGCTGGGAAAATCCATAGTTCCCGATTCAAGAACTATGCGTCCGGGCAGAAACTTGAGGCTGTTTGGGTTTGGTGTGTCCTGTGTTTGCACAAACATGCTCCTCCCTATGAAGACACATTGCACAGTGAAACACATCACAACTATTGTAACAAACGACAGTATGGACGTCCATAAAATTGAGATACAGACCAGGAACAAACCATTGCTGAGGCCATCTGCTCTTGATTACTGTGTCATGTGAAAGCCAGTGATAAGCAGCACTACGGCACACACTGCCAGCAAGACAAATGACAATTGTTAAAACAGTGAAAATACATTTTACATAATCTGTACTGCATACATACATGTCAGTTTGACTCAACCATTTTCAAGGTAAAAAATATTTTACCTTTCACTTATAATGATTAATAGTGATTATACTACTGTAGAGTATGATTAAGTATACAATTGCCAAAAGAAATTCAGATTTTATGTAAACCCTTTGCCCTTTCTAGGTAAAAGGTACACATGCATGTTGATTTCAGGTTTGTTGAGGAGCTTTTTAAAAGCCAGAGCAAAACTGCAGCATGTGTGTGTGTTGTTCTTTTTTTAGTGTATTGTATTTGAGGTAAGCATCAAAGCATACAAAACCTCCCCCAAATCAGTTTCAGATATCTGCTTTCGTGCAAAGACAGACCTGTGAGAGGCAGCAAGTTGCCATGGGGCATCAAGCCTGCTAAAATGACAAGAAGAAAAGAGACTTATTGGGACAAGAAATACACTTTTGCAGGATAATCTTATCAGGAAACTTCATTGTGAATGCAAACTCTTCTGGTAATTTATTACATTTTCAGGCACATGACAAGCTCAGAAGAGAGTATTTGACGCCGTATGACATCATATTTGTCAAAACAAATAAAAAGAAAACACATTTGAGACAATAAATAACGACTAAGAGCTTTGCAAAAATAGTTTCCCAATTTCCCAAACAATCAGAACAATGTGGCATGTGTCATTAGAACCAGGTGACATCACGTATGTCACACTTCTGTTATAATAGCCGCACTCAGCTAATCAGCCACTTTTTACAACAATTTCTATAAACAACAAAAACGTCCAGTCGGAAGATGAAAAAAAAAATGAACTTACGGACGCAAAAGTCTTGCAGACCGAGCCAGCAAACTGCCGACCTGCCTGGAAGTGGCCATGTTTGTTTTGATAACTGAAGAGACCGGAAGTTGCTGGCTCGTTGTTGTTGTGCGCTGTTTAGAGTTGTCCCCCTCATACTAGTAGGAACATTTTGTTCGCTATACACGCTCAGAAGGGAAGGCAACTAAAAGTTGTTCATTAAAATGCCTTCTGGCAAAAACTTCAGGAGGCGAAGAGACTCTTCAGATGTGGAAGAGGATGAAACGACTCGGGAAGTCAGGTAACAAATCAAACAAACATTACAGGAGGGACACGGAGCTAACGTCGAGCAAGCTAACAGCGCTAGCTAAACCACAGTAAACTAGTATTATAAACATAATGAATTTATCTTCATTATTCTTACCCAAGCAAATGTCTATGTTCTATTCTTCTTCCGTTTAGATCCAAAGTAGAAGAGGCCAAAGAGCTGCAAAGTTTACGGCGACGCCAGAATGGAGTCAGGTAGTCTTTCAATTTCAACTGAAGCAAAGAATAAGTTAAATTTTAATTTACGAACAAGCCAATAACTATTATTGTTTTCACAGCGTGACTGCCTTATTGGTTGGAGAAAAATTGCCACCTGAGGTTGAGATTGATGTGAGTACGCTGTTAAACGTAATATTGACTTTATTTCTATAACATGCATTTTTTTGTCTTGTTCACTTGTGCATTTGTTGTACAGTGCTGTGAATAACATATACTCATCATTCATTTTACAGAATGACCCCTTTAAACTCAAAACTGGAGGGGTTGTTGACATGAAGAAAGTCAAGGATCGGAATCGAGACATGTCAGTAACTATAAACCCAATTTCAGTGATTGTGTTCATCTTCACCACGTTGGCAATATCTTTAATATACTACATTTGTTTTTATAGGACAGAGGAGGATACAGATCTTAATCTGGGTACCTCCTTTTCAGCCGAGACAAACAGAAGAGATGAAGATGCTGACATGTAAGCGTCTCTGATACCCACTTATTTTAGCAATTGCAGAACAAAATTACGTTTTTAATAATGTAAACCAGTCATCATTTTCAATAATAACAATAATAATATTGCTACAAATAACATACATTTTAACACCTGCCAAGGCTGAGGCCATATTCTACTCCTCAAGTACAGTAATGTGTTGTGTGTATGTAATGTAATCAGCCTGCTCTTCAACACATTTTCGTTAACATTAACGTGTCCGGTCAGGATGAAATACATTGAAACAGAGCTGAGAAGAAAAAAAGGCCTCGTGGAGGCGGAGGAACAAAAAGTCAAGGTGAAAAACGCAGAGGACCACCTGTATGAGCTGCCTGAGAACATTCGGGTCAACTCTGCCAAGAAGACAGAAGAGATGTTGTCAAATCAAATGCTGAGTGGAATCCCTGAAGTCGACCTTGGGATTGAGTATGTAGACTCAACATTATTAACGAAGATACCTGAGAACAAAACACAACTTACATTTCATTTCTGTTCAGTGCGAAGATAAAGAACATCATCCAGACAGAAGAAGCCAAAGCCAAACTGCTTGCGGAACAAAGGAACAAGAAAAAAGACAACGGAACATCATTTGTACCTACCAACATTGCTGTCAACTATGTCCAACACAATCGCTGTATGTTTAAACATCCTGTAAATATCTTTAAATGGTGAAATGTCTTCCTACCACACTAATTTCGTTTTCCCACAGTCTATCATGAGGACTCTAACGCAGCTCACAGGCATCACAGACGAGAAAGAGAGGAACCCAAACCAAGACCACTGCGCGTGGGGGACACTGAGAAACCTGGAATAGAGAGTAAGTATCCACTAACACTTTTTTTCCCCTTTGGGTATTCGCAACATATTTCTCATTTAACCTTGTCACTTCACAGCATCAGAGCCACCTAACTTCCGCAAACGACCAAATAACGAAAAGGCTACTGATGACTACCATTACGAGAAGTTCAAGAAGATGAATCGACGATATTAATGCTTTGATGGAAAACATCTGCTGAGAATGAAGCCTCCTTCCCATCAAATAGTCAAATAAAAAGGCTGCCCCAGTGTATTATGATGGAAAAAAAGACAAGGTACATCAAGTTAGATTTAGATTTAAACAAAACAAAAAAAAAACGATTAGGTGTACACAAATTGAGGAAGACTAAAATCTCGAAACTGTACTATTATTTAACAGAAGGCAAATACTCCCCATGAAAGAGATGGGAAAGGGAACTATAAGTAAGCATCAGAAGCAAAGTTTGAGTTTGAATCTTCCTAACTCACTACCATGATGATGTAAATAATGTAAATATTTGAAGTTCCATGACTGCCATTCATTTGTTTTTAATAAAAAGAATAAAAACACCACCACCATTTATGTTCTTCATTAGCATCATGCCACAGAATAACAGAAGAACACGTTACAAATTAATATTACGGTACTATTATTACCAGAAACCCAGTTTCAAGTGATGGAAATGTGCATACTTTGGTAGATGAAAAACTTCAAATGTCTTTCACGTTCATGAAGACCTAATTTGATGTTGATGCAGTACAGAAATAATCAAGTACTGTAACTGGAAACAAATTAGCTTTATTGTGTGAATACATTCAGCTTAAACTCAGTGGAATGTATTTCATAACAATTATCGCATAGCTACCCATGTAAGGTTCCTTCCGTAGATCCTCTCCAAATCACGGTTTATCGATGGGAGCAGCGCCCGCGTGTCCGTTGAGGTGGTGCTGAGGATTGACATCTTGCTGCGGAGGTCCGTCCATCTCCTCTTGCTCTCCTTGGCTGGAGCTGCAGCTACTGCCTGGGGAAGCCCAACTGTCCCGGCGCCGGTACGCCTCGCATAAGGGCAGGTCGGCGCTGTCCCACTGATTGTAGCTTTGAGGTGCGGAAGGCCAGCGGGAGGCAAAGAATCAGCGTGGCAGAGGTACAGAGGAGCAGGAGAGGAGCAGACAAGAGCGCCCAGTGAGAACAAGCACATTCATACGGCCACGAAAGCTCAGTCAGTCAGAGGCAAGCGTGGAGATCAAGCAACAGGCACCAGAATTGGAATATTGATGAAGGTAACAAGCTGACGAAGAACTTGCAGCCGGTGCTAATCAACGGTTGTCAAGATGATTAGTTGAGGAGGGAGGGGAAGCCGAGCAAATGCAGAAAGTGACGCAGGTCCACACCATTGCAGTTTTCCTCTCTACTTTATTTCTTAATCATTATTATGATCTTTGCGCACAACTAGCACACATGTTCAACCATGTAAGATTGACACGATGATGGAAACCAATATTTAGAGGGAAATACATTCACAACACAAAAATGTCTATCCGACCAGTGACTTTAGAATTTCACCCCCCCAAAAAAAACATGTAAAAGACAAAACTGCACCTAATAAAGTGGCAAGCGAGTGTGCTGCTGTTATATATAATTTTATTCAGAAAAAGCGCTTTTCTTTTAAAAAACAATCCAATTCTCCTGGTGCCTTAATCCAGAGATTCCCAACCAGCCTATGGCACATTAGTTTGAATGAGGTATTCTGTGCCAAATGAGCCAATTTTACTTTTGTCCTATTTTATTTTCAAAAAAATAATTTATTTACTACGAATAATATATCTTTGTTCATCTCTCTATGTCAACGACAGGTGGTACAATTCAATACTCTTCTACTAGTTCAAATATCGGCCTTGGCTCAAGGGTTGTGAAACACAGCTAATCTACGGCAATCATCCGTGTCAGCAAAATGGACCTAATATTTAAATGTGCTTTTTTTTCCCCCTCCTAATTTAAGAAGTGCTTTAACCCTTCTGATATTTTGTTCAATGTCTTCTCAAATGTCAACCATACTCATTTGAAACAGCAGTAGAATGTAAGGCACTAGATGATTTTAGGGAAGGCAACTATATGGTTTCATGTGTATCCATCCACCACTCACACGAAGCTACAACTGGATGATGATGAAGAAGATGATGATGATTGCTTCTGGGGCTTAGTGGAGAGTGGTGAGGGTGGGAGCGCAGGACAGCGGTGGGTGGGGGTGTCGAGAACGAGTCTACTTGTACCTGGAGGAGTAATATTCTTCCTCGAGTTCGTACAGGTCGATGGCGATCTCATCGCGCAGGGAGGTCAGCTTCTTGTCGCACTCTTCCTGCAGCGAGCGCAACTGCTGGTTCTGCAGGCTGATGGCGTCGTTGACCGAGGGGAAGTCGTTCAGGATGAGGAACTGCTTCAGATCCGACACCAGCTTCATCAACGACTCACCCGCGCGAACCTGGAGAACCCGCACATGTTTCAGCGTCAGAAACGTTATCAAAGCAATGCATGTGAATGTAATTTCTTTAACCGACATGAATTTGAAGAGGATTTAAGCCATGACCATTAAGTTCATGTAAATCCAATGAGGATTTAAATCAGTTCATTTACATGAATAGACATTCGACACGCTTTCCATGGATTTGCACTTACAATATTCGCTGCTCGTACGTGCATCTCATAATGGTCTTGCTCTGCTTGAGTTGCTCGGGAAACCTGTGTCTCGTCTTCTATCTGAGAAAACAATGACAACATTTGAGAGCAGTGATTCCAAATTGTTTTGCTTGCCCAAAAGTGGATTGTAGACAGAACAATAACAATCGGAAAATGCAGGTCCCAAGGTAACAACAATTCAGAACCACTGTTTTGCAGCAGTGTTTCCAAACTTTTGAGCTGTTGCAAAAATGGCGGCACGTGGATCCCACAATATGCTGTTGGCACAGTGATTCCCAACCAAGGCGTGAAATATCATTGGGGTGCCGCAGGAAAATACTTTCTCACATAATTTATCAATCACAATTACATCTTTGTTCATTTAACGCTGCCAGTGACACATAGTGATGCTCTCCATTAAATAGTAGAAACTGTGGATTATTCAGAACACTGCAGTAGATGAACAAAGATACAACATAACCACGATCCCCTTCATGTACCTTGGCAGTTTTGATGATTTCGGTGAAGTTGTCCAGGATGGACCTGATGTCATCTTTTAGCCTCTTGTTGTAGTTCTGCAGCAGACTTTCTTTACTCTGAGGAAGCGCTCTCTGGGTCGCCATCGTGCTCAATCAAAGTCAATACTGGTTTTACCTACAGTATTCCCATGAAGGCATTCATGCACTGGGAGGGCTAGCACTGTCCTGCACAAAGCAAGAAATGACGATGGCGCAAAATGTTGCCTTACAGGTTAGCAAGATACGCACATGGAAAACCGTTGATTATAAACCCAAACAAATATGTTTTAATGTAATCATGTTGCACAACTATGTCATGCAAAATGTTAGGACTCAGCGTTTAACCCCGTTTTTGTGAAGAATAGTAAGTAAAGTGAGGGTACAAAACAACGGAGATATCTTCTTCTGGTGGGAGAATGGCGGGTAATATGCGCGGTGTATGGTGACTACCGCCACCTAGTGAGCGCAATACCCCACCATGTGTTTATAAATATTTTTAATTAGTGGCGATTGCTTCGATCTTTTTTTTTTTAAGTTCAAGTCTGGGGCTGTTTAAAAATGGTTCAACAATTTGCTGATATATTGGGATATCACATTTGCATCATATTTCCCTAGTTTGATGTAAATATGCACAGTTTCAAAATGAACAAATTACAAGTGTTATTTACATTCAATTTAATGTTTTTCAGGACAACAAAGGCAGGCTGTGATGTATTTCAAGCACTTTTCCTCAGCTGTTGAAATCTGCAGCTTCAAATATGTCAAAATGCACTTTCCAGTTGCATTACATTCAAATAGAAAAGAAAACATTTATAACTGATTAAACATTTTCATTCAACTTTGGGTTCAACTGGTTTGACAAAAAAGTGCTATGATGAAATCCAAAGCGCTCCATGACTTGACAGACTACACCAACAACAAAACAGTATTCAACTAATGTTTTTAATAGGCCACCGATTTTTCCTACTACCGCAGTTTTCCAATCCCTGACCAATAAATGCTATTGAGTATTTCAATGACATATGAAACATATTAATTGCAGGAGTTACTTGTAAATTGTACAGTGCATACTTGGGGACATAAGAGGTAACGGTGAATAGGAGTTGTGCACAATGCATATTGCAGATACTGTACTTGGTGTTGAATGTGCTCAAGTAAATGCAGTAGGTTTATTTTGTACAAGCAAGTATATTGAATAGTGTCCAGTGTTTAGGTAATAATGGAGTCTATTTCTAACAAGTATGCAAAGGTCCTTACGCGACATGGATTGGCCACATACAGCATGTCACGTTTTCAGCAGCGACGGGGTCAGTGACTTAAAGAACGAGAGACAAAAGACGCAGCAAAATATGATCAGCTTGAATTCAACCGGACAAACGAGGCCACTCTGAGGTAGGCAAGAAAACACATGCTTGACCACCCGCTGTCTTTTTTTTAGATGGCCGTACCAAGATTGAGAACAGGATAAGGAAGTCAAGGAATGTCAGTGAGAACTAATTTGAGATGATTAAAGCAACAACTCTGCTGACATAAATGGCAATTGCACAACACTTGTGATTGGAGGGAAAAAGGAATGTAAACATGTAATGAAAAAGGACATTTTGGTTTTCCGAGGGGCAGCGGTCCCATATGGTCTAATGACCCAATAGTATACACTGTATGGTACTTGCTGTTATAGTGCCAATGGGAACAGCCTCCATTTTCAAACATAAGCATTTGATGTGTTGGTGATACTAAGGTCTGCTCAGGTTTAGGCACAGAAACACTTGAGTGGGACGTGGAAAAGGTCGCAGTTCGCATTCTCGCATGCATGTGCTTTTCTCTACTCGTTTGGTGAAATGCAAGAAATCACATGCCCCCCCATACAAACCTGCATCAGTAGCCCCAACACTTTGAACCAGTTGTTTCAAGGTGAAAGACTTGCATAATGTCATTTAAGAGTACGTTGCAGGCCTGCAGTCCAGCTGCAGCACTTGTCATCAGGGCTTTTCCTGGGGGGCTTTGAGGTGAAATGGCGCACAGACAAAGGGGTCAGCAGCGTGTACACCAGTTTCATTGCTCACTTTAAAAGGGCCCTCATGCTGCTGGGTCACCGTTCCCTCAAAGTGGCGGGAATATTTGGCTAGCGCTTGCGGACGGAAAGGATGTGGTGCGGTCTGTCCCAACGCACCTTGTTCAGGTATCACAGCTGCCCCGAGAGGGTACGGAGGTGGTGCGGCCTCCTTTCTTTTCGCAAATGGAGCCTGGGAGAACACATCCAGCCGCTGTTGGGCTGCCAACGGGCCGCTGGGAAATGGCGCGTTGGCAAACACGTCGCCCTGTTCTTGCTGCGCGAGGCGAAAAGGAGCTTTTGAGAAGATGCTGGCTGGCTCGGGATCAAGCAGGGAATGATTCTGGGCAACGGCGGCGGGTGCAGGTGGAAGGAAGGTCACAGCAGATGATACCACACAGGAAGCTGGCGTCGGTTGGCTTTCGTGCTCTTCGTCCTCCTCGGAGTCAAGTAGCAGCGGTCTGGAGCCGCTTAGGTCGTGGGCTGAAGTATGACCCTCGGTGGCACCCCCGAAGTTCTTCTGCTCTTCTTGACAGGTTACTTTCTCCTGGTCTTCATCACTGGAGTGATCACATTCGTCGTTTGGTACACAATCGCCCACAGTTTCGCTGTCGCGCCCTTCTTGGCCAAGCATGGAGTAGCCGTTCCTGTCCAGTTGCACATCTGTATCGGAGAACAGAAAAGGAACAAGTTTATCTAAAATTGCTTGAATGCGCTCATATTCAGGTCACATGTACGTAGGATAAGCGCTAAGTGAGGAAGCATCATGACACTGACGAGACATTGTACAACATTGATTGTCACAACATGGAGCAGCCTTGTTTCCCTAACTTGCTCTCCACATTTCAAACGGATGTAAGCACTTGAGTCAGCGGAAACAAGGAATGTCGGTGCCTTGGCAGCAGAGGGAGGCGCAGTTAGACAAGACGAGCACAGAGGAACGCACGGTTCACTCTTACCTCAGCAGTGTCGACAGCAGCTGTTAACAGGCGGCTCTCACCGAGGAGTTAAAAAAGAAATGCTACCTGATTTGTTATTTGTTTTCATCACAACTGAAACCACAAGATTGCACAAGTGCAATTTGTGTTCACCAAGCAGTTGTCTTGCAATTGTGAGGAAAGTGTCGATTAAAGTGTCTGCGACTAAAGTGACACATTGATTATGACAGAACAAAGTTTGCTTAAAACTTAAAGCTCAGGTCCATTTAATGTATCCACTCAAACAGATGCTCTTGTTATAAAAAAGAAAACAAAACAAAAAAACAGTGGGTTGGAGATATTGGTCCACTGTGATGTCTTAAAGCAATAACGATAAGTGACAGGCGAAAAGGCCGAAATCTTAGCATTTATACAATAAATAAACTCCGGTCTTCGTATGTCCCTTTACAATTTACATCTATCACATTTATACATTCGCTCCAGAGCACTAATGAGTCATGACAGATATGATGCAGTTACATATTACACACTCAGAAATTAGTTTTACAGACAAAAGCAAGGAACTTAACTCTTTATTTTGTTAGTTTTCTGAACAAGAGCAAATTTGGTGGCGTGACAGTTTGAGACCTTGTGGCCTATGAAAACGGGGAAGAGCTTGAGGTGGATATCAGTTCTAAGCATCAAACAGGAGCACATGTGAACAACTGAGCGGAGAGTTGTCTTTTCTCTTAGTTTGACAAGGACATGAAGACTATCTTTAAAGAAATGCACATCATCATGTCAGTGTCATTATTCTATTACTTTGGCCTTTCTATCTCAACTCATTCTATACCATTGGACATGTATATTTTTGTTTTTGAAGAATATGTGCGTTTGTGTATTCCGGGTGTTTGTTTTTCCAGTTAGGAGGCTTCCTGTGAGTCCATTACGCGAGTTTGGAGAGAAAGTGCATCAAACTTAAATTGTCAGTCTTAAGTTTTCGACTGGTTTCAAATAAAGCTTCAACCCTCAATCAACACACACTGGCAAGGGGAAAGCAAAGCAACCATCATAGAGCAGTTCAACATGAAATGAAAGTAGACCACCATGGCCGCACGTTAAATGAGTGATTATGGGGGAAAGCATGAGGAGGGCCATGGTGTCACCAGGTTAGTGGCAGAAGATATGCTTAAGCATTGATGGGTGCAGAGCAGAGCTTTATGGAAACAGCCTATCGGGGCTTAGGTGAACAAGTCTATGCCGAGTCCTCTCTTTCACTTTATCAGATGCTACATTTTCAACCTCTCTGACCCTCCTCTCCTGTCCTAACGTTAAGGTTGCACACTTCCCCCTTGACCTCTCCCACTAGAGGTCGATGAGCTGATCCACCAGTAGGAGGGAGCGGGCCAAGTTGGGAAGGCTGGACTCTGAACTGCCACTGTTGTTGCGCGAGTGACCACCTGAAACATGTCAGAGAAAGAAAGAGAGAGACGAGACACAGAAATGTACATGGAAGAGCCGAGGGAGGTGGTGAGCCAAATATAAGTCGTATGTATGAAGAAAAGAAATAAGAGGGATGAGTGGATGAGGATGTTCAGAGCAGAGGGGTGCATGAATGGGGGGGGCAGGAAAAGAGAAAGAAGCAGAGAGTGAGCTGGGATAATCTTAATATGGCTGCATCAATACAGTGGAGAGTAAAAGGAGCACCAAGTTATCATGGGGTGGGGGACTTTTGAGATAACAGAAGCCAAACCCTGCGGGGTGTGAGCGTTTGACTGGCAAGACTGCCCACATCACGAGTCACAGCGGAAAAGGGGCTAAGTTTGGGGAGAGGGGCTCGGGATTGGTCCTGCTGACAGCAGATGCGAGGGCTCATCTCAGAATTCTGTTCTTCTTACCTTGGCTTGAGGTTTTGGAGATGAGCACGGGAATAGGGTCAAACTCGTCATTATTCCCTTTCTCTCCTTGCGACATGAGGAAAGAGGAGGAGTCTGTAGCAAAAGAAGAGGATGTGGCGCAAAAGCAGATGTGAGGGGAAAGCAGTTAATTCAGCCAAAGCAAAAGAGAACAAAAAAGGGAGGGGCGACTAACAAGTTAACGTAGTTTTACTAATGTCTGGGATCAGTTAGGGTTAGGTTAGGATTAGTACATTTTACACGTACAACACTAGCCAAGAAGTGCTGCAAAAGAGCAAGAGCTTACCAGCAGATGTCTGAGAAGGATGCAACTCCTCCAGACAGGTTGCGGAGCAGGAGCCAAGAGGAGCAGAGGAGTGATAGGAGGAAGTAGCAGAAACATTCGGCTTTCCGTGAGGAGAAGTATGAGATAGAAGATGGCAGCCCAGCAGAGAGTCCTTCCCAGTTAAAGAGTCTAGGTCACAGCAAGAATGCAAACTCATGATGAGAAGGGGTCAAAGTTGAAGAGTGGGGTGAAAGTTTAAGCAGCCGAGTGCAATGGATAAGGAACACGCTTGACAATCCAGCACTTGTCAATGTTTGAAATGTTTTGTGAAACATTTCTCATCCAAGTGGTGCTTTCCTTAGGCAAAAAATTGCGGTGAGCTTCTTGCTACATTTTATGTAACAATTTAACATAACTTTAGTGAACTCCTTTTAATTCCTGTGTCATGTTGGAACGTGAGCTGACATGAGAAGTTAATAAACTTTGCCAACAAGGCAAGAAATATTTTACAATGGCAACCATTTGATCATGACACGGGTACATTCAAATTCCTTTTTCGGAATCATATGAGCGGAGAAGATATACAGTATTACATTAGTGCTTCCAATCCAAGAAACAAAAAGTAAGATTCAGTCAAACTGTGACCATAAGAAAAAAAAAGTCAATAAAATATATTCCGTGCCGTGAACTCGCCTATACTGAGACCAACAATGCTAACCTGGCATGCTGGCGGAGGGGAGCTCTGACTGGCCTGAGTGCCGCTGGGCTTGAGGGGCTTCAAAGCCAGGAATCAGTGAATCCACACACATCTCTGTCTTTGCTAGATGAACGTTAACAAGTGAATGTAGGAGAGGAGAAAACAGGGGAATAAAACCATTTCCTCAAAATCAACAAAGGCAGTACCAGTACCAGCATTTGTGCTCAAAGGCTCAGTCAGGGTTAAAAGGTCAGGGTGCAGAAGAGAGGTTTCGTGAGACTTCTGTCCATGATCAATCAAGTTGTCTAAGTGATGAAGGGAGACAATTGAAGGACAAATAGAACAAGACAAGGGGTCAGAAAAGGGCAACAGGAGGAGTGTCCAAAAAGTATGAATGGAAAAGAAAGTATAGACGGTCAAGCCATGTTAGGAATTCAAGCAGCGTTCCAGCTGACCAAAAACCAAACTTTTTGATATTTGACATTATGATACAATGCATGCCTTCTGTATTATTAAAGGCCATGCCCATGTCCAATGTGTTAATGATGTAGTTCCAGTGAATAAAGCAACACACTCCGAGCAAAACTATGGCCATCTGTATCATATAGTATATATAATCGGGCGAAGACAACCTTGGAAATCCATCAGCAAGCATTCAGCTCTAACAAACACTGCAGAGAGGGCCCTGCCAAACTTAACAACTCATGATAGTCCTGAGCAGACAGAGCTAAAGTTTCCAAAAGCACACAGAGCATCCTTTACTCAAGTATATTTAAATGTGGCCCATGCACAAGGCAAAAATCTCACAGCACTCATTCATACTTACGAGGAACCACAATAGTATATATTGGTGTTTTTTTTTTTTTTTTTCTTTTTTGGGCAGGGGTGGTCTTAGAGAAGGAATGTGTTGACTCAGAAAATGGCACAGCAGATGTGACCCTTAACTCCCTTCTCTAAAGGAAAGAGCATTGTTGAAATGCTAATGCTAACATCAGAAAGTGAGAATCTAAAACTGCACACATTGGTCCTATCATTAGGTACACTTGCACACATCCCAATAGAAGTTATTGCAAAGACAATAAAGTAGGCATTACTAAATACATAATGACTACATACTGAATACATAATGTGCACATTATATTTCATCAAATAAAGGATTGTAAGGGACATAAAACGCACTATGATTCTACAATAGCATCACATCACTGCAAAATAGTATACAAAATAATAATAATAACCAAAGAAAAAGTGGACATAAACGACTGCCTGCCTGCCTGGGCTCATTGAATTGTGAAGGAAATCCAATTAACAAAGGCGTGTTTGTTCCGCTGTACTGCGTGACAGTAAAAGCACAGATCTGCAAATGAGATGCGATCTAGCTGTAGGCCACAGACTATTCATGGCAACTGACAAGGAGTCACTGTGCAGCAGCTAACTTATGTCAACTAAGGTAGGCTCCTTAAAACAGCTCTGGTTGCAATTTTGATGTTGGCAAACTTCCTTAAATAAAGTACAAGACATGATTCTACGCCATGGATATTACAAGAGCTTTCATTTCAAGACTAAATGGTGAATAAAAAGGTAAATGCATGAAAAAAAAAAGGAAAAAAAACTCTTACCAGCAAATGAATTGAGTCCATGAATGAGACAGTCACCCTTGGACTTCTCCTCTGGAGCAGCTGTGTGCAAAATACAAAAAAAAGTTTTTTTTGTATTTCACAACTCTCTCGCTTGTCTGTGTATTAATACACACTACAACGGTGCTACGATTAATCGATTATTAAATTAATTGAGTCAATGAATTGTTTAAATAGGTTTGTTTTTACTTAAAATTGCGCAAATCCTCATTCTCCTATTTCTGTCATTCACCACGAAAGCAGAATGATTATCTTTGTGTTGAATCAAAATGAAAATTTGAAAAACATTTTTGCCTATATTCCAAAATGATTTGGCACAGCGCATTAACTAAATCAAAATTGTCTATTTTCTGTACTATTCATTTGAAAAATGTCCTATTTTTGAATAAAGGGATGAAAATTAAAAAAACGTTTTAATCCGATTCAACGATTGACAATAGTCAAAACATTATTAAGCAAATCGTCAGTTGCAGCCCAGAGTACATACAATCTGCACTTACTTTCAGCAAGCTTTGCAAAGTCTTTGTTAAGCAGCTCCTCAGCAGTTAGCTTCGAGAAATTATCGTCACCAAAGGGGTTCCAACTGGGCTGAGTGTTGATTGTAATATGGGCAGATTGGTTGTCACCATCAGATGGGTGATATACAGTCTGCTGGGACGAGCATGGGGAGCCAGAAGGAGTTGTGCTGGCCGATCTACACATCAGGAAGAAAGCGGTTATAGTTTACCATGTTTGTAGTCATGAATGGAAACAAAACGTGTGAACAACGTGATTCTTCTCCAGCAGGATTCTGTTGGATGTAAAAGATTTGCTTTTACTCCACGCTGGCGGTGTCATCTGAAAGGACTTTCTATTGCGGCGTCATGAAAGGACAGTCGCTCCTCACATCACTGAGGGGAGCTCATTCTGCTCACTTGGATTTGTTGAGGCTGGCCTCAGCTGCGGCTGCCTGCAGAAGCTGGGTGGACTTGCTGATGGGGACCCCGAAGATGGCACTGTGAGTGACGTCGCTCAGGATGCGGCGATGACCACTCTTGGCCGTCAGCTTGGGTGACGATGGGGGTGTCAGGGAGCCGACTTTGTTTCCCCTTCCAGTTGTCTGTGTTGGGCAGGGACAATGAGGGATGAATATAAAAGGTATCGACATGATTTTAAAGAAACAAACAATTCCCACAAATCAAGGACCAGCGATTGAAGAGAAACCAGGGTGAAAAAAAAAGATTCGAGGTTTGTTGGACACATCCTGCCAATAAAAGCCAAGACCTTAAGTTTGCCCACTTTCAAGGTCAAGCAGAGTCGGTAAGTACACACTGATTGGATAGAGAGAACAATAAAGGAAGAAGGGACGCTTGTTCAATCAAATCAGCAGCAGACGGCACTATTAGCAGGAAGTTACCACATCTGGGTCAGCAGCTGGCCCAATGACGGAACACTCGGGTATGGAGGTGAGACGGAGAGCTGGACTTTCTTGGACCTCATGCTGCTGTTGCTGGTGCAGTGCGAGAGCAGGAAAATCAGGCTTAGCTTTGCACTGCAGCAGAGTGGGTGTCGCAGTGACAGTATGCTGGACTTGGTGGTCCAAGCGCTGTGCCAGATGACTCCACGCAGGAATACAACCGCATTTGGGTCATATTTGTCCTTCATTTCTACTCATACTTTCAATACTGCATTTCTGCCTGCAGTTAGGGACATCGAAAGTCATGTTGCAGAGGCTAAGGTGGTCAACTGCACTTCCCAAGATACTGTGAGTTTGTGTTTTCAGTTTTCATGCCTTTTTAGACACAACTACGTATATTAGATTATTATTTGAAACCTGAGCAGTGGTCGATCAAACCTTTTAGTTGTATTCTTTCGCTTTTGCTGCGATGCCTACCTGCTGTGTATTCTGAAGCTGTAACAAAGCGGAAGGTTGTTGCTGTTTCATGAGGAGCTGCTGAGGTTGCGGCGTGACTTGAGGCTGAATGTTGGTGGTCTGCAATGGCTGCAGTGAAGCCTGCGTGGGAGCAGGAACCTGTTGAGAAGTCTGGAGGGCACCCGCAGCTGAAGGTGGGACACTGATACCAACACCTAGAAAAGAAGAAACATTATTTTTTTGATTCAACTGCAGATCATTATTAGTCCAATGTTAATGTTTACTTATCCCCAAATGAAAATAGGACTGAGTTTTAGCTGTGACATGTAAAGGGATCAAAGGAGCTCATACCTATGGCCTGGGGCGCTGCAGCTGCTACATTGGGCCTCTTGCGTGGGGTCAGACCTGCTTGTATGGGAAGAATGCCTGATATAGGCTGTGGTTGGGTCTGGCCAGCCTTAGGTCTTTGTCGAGGTGCTATTGAGGTTTCAGTGGTAGGAATGGGGTCTGTGATCCTGAAGTGATGGAAGATATATTTGCAATGCATTGCAATGTTTCAATTCATTTGAAGAGAAATCATCAATTTTGGCTTGTCTCTCACCTGGCTTTGGTTTGACTTTTTTTGACCACTGCTTCACTGGCTTTGATAGGCTCGGGAAGTTTTGCAGGAATAGGTGAATTCTGAAGGGGTGAGAAGAAAGGGAATTCTAAAATTTGTCAATTCAATTCACTCAAAACCACCAAAAAAAAAAAATTACAATACTGTAAAATAGATAGATAGATAGTACTCCCAAACATTCAAGTACATATGTCCAACATAAAAAATGAAGGAACATAAAACCGTCAGCAGTTTTTATTTGTCTGGGAACTAGAATGTGCTGACATATAGCAAGTGGAGCTCCAAGTCAGAATTTTATTTACTCTGAACTTACATGTAAATTTGGAACAGGACACTCTCGCCGATTCATTTTAAAGGCAAAGTATGATACTTGATAGATGTCTGGCCTCATGTCGGGGTCAGGTTCCAGTATATATCCTGAAAAATCCACACGGGGGATCTTCAGCTTCCCGTAACATAAATATTCTCCTTCCAACTTGCACCGAAACTGCACACCCACATATTTTTTAAGAAAACAGACTTCCAGTTCGACCTGACTATGTATCATGGCTTAATAGAGGTTATTCCATAAATTAAGCTTGCATTCTAATATTGGCAAAGTATTGCGGCAATGGAGAAATTATTTTAACATAGCGAACCTGCAACTCCATTTGACATAGAAAACTAGGAAATGAAAACAAACGCTGCTTACTGATGAGACAGTGCATATCTTGGGAGTAACGTGAATTGTCTGGAATAGTGAAACTGCCATCACAGATAGCAACTTGGCTCTCCCCGAAAGGAAGCGTGAAGTAGCATAGTTTATAGAGGAGGCATCCCATAGCCTGCGCACACAATTCCAAAAACACAAGTTAGTTTACACTTCTACACTTCTATCATCATGGAAGCCAAACAGCTCACCCATATATCCGCCTTTGTTGTGATGACTTTACCACCATAGAGGTTGACCATCTCTGGAGCACGGTATGATAAAGTAGTGTACCTGGTGTGTAGAGAGCCACACACATACTTAATACTTAAGCACAACACAACAAGTGTCAAGGGAAAAAGCCATGGAAACCAACTTTTTGATCTCCTCCTCAACGACGGGTACCCCCTCTGTCTGTGGATCTTGGAAATGGTTTGTAGCACTTCCAAAGTCACACAGCACATAATGCCCCTGATCATGCAGAAGAATATTTTCCACCTAGGCAGCAAGAACACAATCAATTACCTCCGATGCTATGACACAAAAGCGGCAACCAAATTAACTTGGGAATCTTGGAACTCGCCTTCAGGTCTCTATGAATGATTGGAGTCTTGCACTGGTGCAGACGAGCAACAGCCTCACACGTATCGCAAAAGATCTGCAACACCTCTGCCTCCGTGAAGCCGGTCTGTAAGCGTTGGTTCATCAGGTTGACCACCTGTCCACCTACAAAATGAATTTGGCAGATGCTGAAACATCAGCTAGTGCCTCTGTAACACTGAGCTGAGGACTTTTTATGAAAGCAAAGGACTGAAATGCTCATTTTATTTCTTTGAACATAACATTAATAATGTAAATGATCTTTTATTGTGAGGTTGGGAAATGTGCTTGGTAGTGAGAAAAAACAAGTAAAATATTTTTGTTAACAGCCACAGACAGAAATCATGGTAGGCAAATTTACCTCGACAGAAGTCCATTAAGATTAGGACCTCCCACACATCACCAGCTCCAACTGCAGCTATGCTGGAATCCAGATACCCAACTATATTTTTCTGACCCACAAGGTCACGCTACATCAATAAATAAACAGGGAAACAGTTACCTTCACAATGTTAAGACAAAAAAAAAAATTACAATCTTTTCATTTTTTTTTTTTTTTTTACTTACCATAATCTGTATTTCCAGTTTGCAGATTTGTAGATCATGTTCATTGTTAACATACATCCGCTTTAGAGCACACCGCTGACCCTGATTCGTTCGCACCAAAAAAACAATGGCAAAACCTCCTGCAAAGAGATGGAACGATGTGACATCAAATAGTATTCAACACAGATCACAGCACATTTGGGCCATGTTACGTCACATTGAATTGTCTTTCATTAGAGATTTTCACCTAATAGTAAACGGAATGCTGACTCTTCCCAGTGCCCAAAACTATCAAACGTACATGAGCCTGCTCAGCCAATTCAAGAAATTAGTCAACTATATAGGAAGTCAGCAGTTACACCAATGCGAATGAAAACAGATCGCTTTTTTTTTTTTTTATCGTGACAGGATAAATATCAATTCTGCTCACTAAACTGTGAAATTTTCATACGGTTTCATCCACTTTGTCTACTATTATTTTGTCTCACAGAAGGTGTAAATCAGAGATTTTCAGAGGAAAACACTCTAATAATGAACCGTTTGCATGAAATACTAGAGCCACACCTTGCATGTGTGTGTTAGAGTTGAGACACTTTAAGACCTGCTGTCTAATCTAAGATGGTTGTAAGAATTTAGAAGGATTAGCAAGCTTCTTGAGCACCATTTCGCTGTGGTCGCCTCTCAAGATAGTGCCAAAAGACTAAGTAGAGCCACAAATAGCCACTGCCCGATGACATAACCAACTGTCAGGATTATTCCCCGCAGTTTTATTATGCATACGCCCACAACAAAATGCTCACAAAACAAAAATGCACCCTTTGGGCATAGTCATGAAAAGCACAATATTTGGTCCCACTTGCCATGGCTATAATAGACACGGCTTTAGAATATTCCACATCTTTACAACTACTTTACTGCAAGTTTACACAGTGATGATGAAACAAGATACAAGCGGCATTGTCCTGTCGGGTGAAGACAGATGAGCTTGGGACCTGGTGTTTTCTTTACAGATTCCGAGCTGAGTGAATAATTTTGCTTCACAGATCAGGGAGTAAATCATTGGAGTTATGCACACCATCACAAGAGTTATAGAGTTATGCACACCATCACAAGACACACACATGCCGTGTATCCAATGGAAAGACACAAACAATAACAACAACAAAACTACTACTACTACTACAAGCAAGTCTCCCTGTATATTTGCATGCATAATGTGTTCTGTTGGAACAAGTTCTCAAAAAAGTAGAAACTCTTATTTAACTGGCCTCTATTTCCAATTAATTGCATCAAAAAGAATTACAGCAAATATATAGTTTTGATGACATTACTTTGTTTATCTTTGTATTGTTGTTTGTGGTCAGATGACCAGACCATTCATAAAGTGGTCAGACAGCTGGACAGCTGCCAGAACACTGATAAATTAATCAGTCATTTTAAATCTATTATTCAGTAACAAGCCCTCTTGGCTACCACAACAAGGCTTTCTCTCATTGGGGTAATGGAAAACAACAACCCTGTTTAACTGTTTAGTGAAACACCAGGAAATGATCGTTAGAAATGAATTTAATAATCAGCACCAATAGTTAACAACATTACTCCAACTATTTGGGCCACCCTGCAGCAAAACCGCAGGCATGAATGTGCAAGCTTGAAAACGTAGACGCCGGTGTTTATGCTTCCAATTACCAATGACTCAGCACGTCAGTCACTTTATATCCTTTGTACCAAGTTACTCCCAGCCTCCAGTAATATATGCAACCAGGAAATTCAGAGCAGCATTAACTTTTCAATCTTATTTTAAGGAGTAAAATGACAATTATCTCTATGCAAAGAAAAATGGGAAAACAGTTAAAAAAGAAAATCTATATGCACTAATAAATGGTCACCCACAATAAGAGAAACACAAACCATTCTAAAAGTGATTAGAAAGTTAGTCCAACACATTTCCCTATGAGTGAATAATCAAGCTTTGATATCGTTGCGTTAAAAAAATAATAATGCAAATGTAACATTTCACTATGACCATACACTGCTGTGGGACACGAGATTACAAAATTAATCCTGCTTTACACCAGTTTGACAACTAAATCAAATACCACGGGGTGCAAAATGATTTCAATGTGATCTAAGTGGAAAACACGGCCGTTCACCTTCAGCCACGATCTCTTCGATGGTCACTTGATGTCTTCCAAGGGTAAAAACCCTGCCGATGAAGCTGCCTCCGCCGCTGGAACCGGCGCCTCCTCCGCCGGCTCCCGGACCAGGCCCTGAGCTCACCAGCTCCCGGCGTGAGTCAAAAAATTTCTTCATTCCCACCAGGTGTTATCCAAAGCGACAATTCTGAATACAAGTGTATAAAAGCACAAAATAAAGTATGTCGTTAGTTTTGATCAGTCTGTCGATGGAAGTGCTGCTTGCAAATGAGGTAATTGTCTTTGACTGAATGACAGCGGCTAGCTGAATGCTAGCTGACGAACTGGACTTTAAAGTATAGAAAAAAGCAAGGCAGCGTTTTCAGGCTAACACATGATCGCAACAGAATACAGGATCAGACCTTGTCTTAAGAAGTGGATCAGCGTCAAAAAGTGGAAATACTGTGAAGTCCGAAGACTGCTGTGATGACTGCACCGCCGGAGGAACGGTTCTGAGCGCACCTATGGGGCTAAGCTAACCAGCTAGGTGCGATGACAGCTGCATACGGCAGCCAGGTAGCTCCGTCCGTACAACCCAAAGCGGTTTATCACACATGCCCGCGATAAGCGTCTAATCTAAAATATCACATCACACTAAAATAATTAAATTCTCTCGCTTTTTTTTTAATCGCCAGCAAATATCCTTTCTCGGGCAGTCAGTGCTGTATAAATCTGGCGATTTTTATTAAATAACTTATTAACAAAGCTAACGGAGCTACAAACAAGAGCTGGCTGGAAGAGTCGGCGTCATTTCTCTCACTATGATTGGGCAACGACAGCGACCCCTTTTGTTTCAGCCCCGCCCGTAACCAGAACCAACGTATGACTTTCAAAATAAAAGCAATTTGAGATTCACCACGTATTGTTTTATTTTTAATTCAAAATTAGTCAATGTTGTAGGTGCGTGCGTGTATGCGCGTGTTTGATTGTGCGCGTGTCTGTGTGTGTACTAAACACGATGCAATTTATCTTTACTACATTATTTGTTCAGTTGTAAGGAGTAATGTCACCCTTACTCCTCTAGAGGTCACCATTCACCGATTAAAACCAACTTCAAAAGTTGTATTGATCCATCAATCCATCGATTCACTATCATTTTTTAAACTATATTTTGTTAACATGCAGGATATGGCTCACATAAGTGTATAAGTCACCTCCCCATTTTATTCAATGAATGACATGCTCATTCTGCTATATTCAAATATTTACAATAGCAACTGTAAGACACTAAAATGGTGAGATAATTTTCTGCAGGATCATCTAATTTCTTTGTTTTGGGAAGGTTTCAAACCATTCTTTATTTACAACGTTTTTGGCTCAGCTAATTCCTTCACAGTGATGCACACTCAATTTTAAATGTGGTGACACTTATTTAAACAATTGTGTTACAATAGTATTCCAGTGACAAATGACGATACACATTTTTTATACATACTATAACCTACGATGTCTCGTCTCTCTGTTGAAACATTAACAAAAGGTAAACACACGGTGCTCGTTTAGTGTGGTCGACTGAGAATATAATCATCCGTACAATTTTATATGTTCAGCAGATGGTGTCGGAAGTCAGGCGGGGTTAAGAAAATCACAATTATGAATGCACTGTACTGATGAACAGAATTGACTCACAGTTCCGGTCTCATCAAAGTTCAATCCCAAGATCAAAGTATTACTTGGGTATCAAACAATATTTGTGAGTCTGTGTGGTATTCAACCCACATAAATTAAACGGCTACAGACATTTCTCAAACCCCTCCCATGGGAAAATGCATTTGTCTTTTTTCCCGTTTGCTCACACAATCATAAAATTGTCAAGTTTTGAATTAGTACTTTGCTTTTAGAAGTTACAATTTGGTCTGCAGTATTCTTTGTTTGTAAATAATCCTTCCAATGATTCATGGTCTTCTAAATAGAACTGACAATTAACAATGGCAATTCACGACTTAACGTGTGTTGTGTTTTCAGTTTGCCTGTTTCAATTATACAAAATGAAGATGAATAGCAAAAGCTTCCTCTCTACTTCATGGCGCCATCCATGCTATTGTTTGTGGTCTTCATCACTCTTTTAACACAGTCCTTATTTGGTAAAGTATTGCATCCTCTACAAACACCTTCCCCAAGGAGATACTTTTATAGAGCCTTTTAGTGTTTCCATTTGAGATCCGCAATAAAAGCCATCATCATACTGCTTTAGATGTGGGCTCATACTGTAGTAACAATCATCCCAGTTAGTGGTGTGTGTACCTTAACTTGGAGTCCATCAAAAATGCTGAATTAGACAGACGGACAGACAGACAGTATTTATCCCATGAGGGATATTGGGTAAATTATGTTATAATGCATATACTGTACCTGCAGGCATGCTGCACATATAAAGCCTGGCGTGCCAAAGAAAAACCATACTTGATTCTTAGCAGGAATTAAACTTGATATATTTATATATTTTTTATTTTTAAGTAATTGCTAGAGTGGTACAGTTGAACTCCACTGTATCTAGGGCCTTTTTTTTTTTTTTTTTTTTTTTAGTCAACATGACAGGTTGTGTGGGTGGCCCGGAGGTGTCATACACAGTGATGGCTGTCAGCCTCTTAGTTTGCTAACTAAAAATCTTAAAATACTTTTTGGACCTTTGTGGCGCTTTCTTTCATGCGACTGTCTGTCTGGGTTTTCTTTCTCCCTTCATTGCAAACAACAGTGCATAAAATTGAGAGCAGATTTCCCTTTTGGATCTGAAGTTTGGCCGTGACACTTGCAAGCTTCTGGTAAAGCCTCATCGCTTGCCAGTTGCCAACAAAAATTAATTTTGCCTTCATTTCACTCTTGATGTCCTTCCTCGGTAAACCACATAATCTGAAGTTCATAGTGTCAAGGTGATGAAAAAAATAAATAAAACCAATAAAAGCTAAGCCGGTCTTCATAATACTTTGTGGAAAGGTGACGACCTGGGCCAAGTAATAAAGTATTTTTGGCAGATCTACACAGTCTGCCTGTTTAGACAATGATGACAAAATACCCCGCAGACCCCGAGACGTGAGATTTGCATTCTGTGTTAGACCTGTTTGTGTATTTGTGTGCCTGTGTGTTCACCTGCTACATTCAAACAACACATACGTATTTGCATGTGGGAAGTGAGGATTTATCGCATCGTCACAAGTGTGATATACTAACAGGTATCTGCCCCGTCTGCATCAGATGAGGCACCAGGATTAGTCGTCTCATTGTTCACCATCATTCAATGTCGACACCGAGACAAATAGATCAGCCGCCGCTGCTAATCAACGTTTTTGCAGAAAGTGAAACCAAACTGATGTCAGGGTTTCCTAATTCCTCTACACTACACTCATCAAAGCGTTGCTTTGTACACCTGGTGGAGTTATGCTAAAGCAAAATGCATCTTTCTCCAAACTGTTCCCATAAAATAAAATGTACACCATTTCTTCGTGAGATCATGTGGTTTGGAACTCACGACTGTAAGTATAAACAAATAATTTCAGAAGTTTTTTTTTTTTTTTAAATGTGATAAATTCATTTGAATTATTCCCAGAAAGGGTGTTTACCCAGACCTGCTATTTTTTCCTATCAATTTTATCCTGCACAAATACGTCATTGGCTCAGTCTGAACAAGTTCAACAAAAATGAGTCTGTACATAGCATGGAAAGATTTTTAATTATTTTCGCTTTTATTTTATTTTTATTTTTGGGAGAAAATATCTTTGTATAGTCTGTATTAGACTTAGATTATTAAGAAATACAAAAAGTAAGAAGAGTATGACCAGCATGAATCTTCAGTGAAGATTTTCTTTGAGCTATTTTTTTTCACCGATTCCCATTCAGTCTTTATTCTTCATTAATTGTTTTACTGAATGTATGCTGTTCATAAGTGTGCTCTTTTTTACTGCTTTTGCACCTGTTATTTGCATAGATGATGTATTTGTGATTTATTATTTTTGCCTGCACCTGTCATTCATTTTTTACTCCATTTCTGCCAATTATTTCTTTGAAACCGTGACTATAATACAGTGTTTCGAATGTAATTAGATCAGATGCCTACGTACCTAACATTATTTGTGCATCTGCAATTTGGGGTTACTCTAACAGGAGGCTCTGTCAAAAGTGTGATACAGTAAGATGATGTGAATGGAAGCAAACATTAAAGTAGCTTGTTTTACGCATCAGCAGTGTTTCCTCATTTTGAGTTTTCAAGATAAAATAGAAACGCAAATGATAAAGTGATCATTGAGACAAATATCCACATTCAATATTTACATTTATAAAAAATAATTTAGCGTCATTGATAATGTACCTTTACTTTGACGCGGGCATGAATTTGAGAGTAAATGGCGGTTTGTCTCCATATGTTTCCCATTACTGATTGGTGGTGACCAGTTCAGGGTATGGTCAAACTTTTTCCCAAAGTCAGCAAAAAATAGGCAACCCTAAACTGGATAAGCAGTATTGAACATGGATAATCAATAATAATCAATTTAACAATTTAGTCTTGAATTACACTATCTGCATTTTACTGACTGCAAGGGAAGCTGGCTTGAATCAAACACAGTAAGAAGATACAACTTAGCCAAGATTCAAACCACAGGCCATAAATCTGCAAAGTGACAGTATGAACAAGTGTAACACAGTCCTGGTCACGCGACTATTCCAATCATTTTAACAGTTGATAATAGATGGATGGATTTATCCCTGATTTATCCACCCATAAGGCTTTTTCATTACTTGATGGTGGTCTAGTTTGTTTTTATGACGTCTGTTTTTGTGGATGTAGTTGGAATTTTGTAGCCTAGGCCTAAAGTTGACTCTGGCATCCATTGTTCCCAGGCAGGTTTTCAGGTTATTTCCATCAGAAAGACAAATAACGTCCATCCATTTTCTGAACTGCTTGTCCTCACGGGGGTCGTGGGTGTGCCGGAGCTTATGTCAGCTGACTTCGGGCAGTAGGCGGGGGACACCCTGAACTGGTTGCCAGTCAATCGCTGGGCACGCATATGTAGATGAACAACCATCGGCACTCACACCTACAGGCAATTTGGAGTTGACAATCGGCCTACCATGCATGTTTTTGGGATGTGGGAGGAAACCGGAGTGCCCAGAGAAAACCCATGCAGGCACGGGGAGAAAGTGCAAACTCCACACAGAAAGGCCTCAACATCTGCACTGTGAGGCTGACATCCTACCACTTGATCTATGTAGGGTCATAATTAAGCCAGAGTCTATCCCAGGGTACAGCCTGGACTGAACTTGGTCTTGACTCTTAAATTGGTCTCAAGCATGAAAATCCTGTCGCTTATCATTCCATTAGAAATGGTACTTTCCCAGTGTAGAACAACAAATTGACTCATTTAAGTTGTTGACTGTGAGAATTAGTCTAGTGGTGTGTCAGTGGGTGACAACATCACTGAAACAGTTCTCTCACTGTGCCATTTGCCAAAGTAATCAAGACTGTAATCGTGCCAATTATAGCGAGAGAAGAAACGGCTTTTTGGTACTTTTTGGCCAGTATGTCATTGCTGATAACAACTTTGCGGTGAGATCAGATCCATTAATGTGACGTAAGCTCCAATCATTTCTCTCAGCCCCTCTCCAGAGGCTTGTTCAAACCTTGTTTCATGGTTCTCAGGTCAAAGGTCATCAATGTGTCTCGTAAATGATATTAACGCATGTAATGCACACCTTAAATTACTATTCATATCATATCATCTTGGAGATTCGATTAATATATTAGATGAAATGTTGCAGCTGTAAAACGACCATATGATGTACAATTTATCTAAGCCAACAAAGAAAAACTCCACCGCGGTTTAAGAGTCAAAACGGATCTTAAGAAAATCAAACAAAGATAAGCACATCAAGACATCTGCATTTAGTTAGTTTCATAAGTCTTTCTTTCATCCCCCTGACTTTTAGATAATTGCGTGTATATGTTTTAGTCAATTAATAACTTATTTTAGCAAGTTGCCTGTAGTATATTGAAACAAAGAAAACACTTTAACAATATATTGATTCTGAACAGATGGGCGTAGAAAGTAAAGCTTAAAAACAAGGGCTTTCTTTGCATAAAAAATGAGCTTGTAATAAGTTGATAAGTTTTTTTAAATTAGTTGGTGCATAAGAAATTGACTTTAAAGCCAACGGGAGAACTGCAGTCAGATTAAGTGTCACTGAGCACTTTTAATGAGAAAGAAAGGTTCAATCACTTTAATTAGGTGCGTTTTTTGTTGTTGTAACATGATGTCAGTAATGTCAAACTCAAAAATGAGAGAATACAGTGTATTGACTAGGTTGAAAAGTATTTGCAAATCATTATCTGTTTTATTTACTTTTTAAAAATTGTTCATTGGAATCGGGCTTTATAGAATTACGAGAAATACCTTTGAGGCCTGGAAAATGGATAGCTTTTCCTGGCTGTCACTTTTAAGTGTAAATGTCATATTTTTGTGAAACAACTTAAATCAAAGATGAACGTTATTGTAGCTAGAAAAAAAAACATTAAAATGTTGTCACTGTACAAGTACAGCACCTAGCTGTATGATTTGGTTAGGCCAAAATGTGTTTTTCATTCGTCCCAGCGGAAGGCCAGCATGAGGTCCTGAGAACAAGGCTGGAATGTCAGTATGTCACTTTACAAGCAAATGCAAACTAGACTAAAAAAAAAAAAAAAAAAGAAACAACTTAAAAATAAATCTGTGAGGAATTTAAATAAACAATATACTTTAGGTCTACACAGGAAGCTCCATCTTGGCGATTGGGATTATATACCTTACGTCTCAAGGGATTCTTTGATGATTCTCATTGTCCTCATCATTCTAATTGGTTCGAACTCACAACTCTCATTCCTTGTCATTGTGTGTGTGTGTGTGTGTGTGTGTAGCCGCGAATTGTGCATGTAAAAGATATTAATCATTGTAGTGAATAGAAACTAAACTGGCATTTTCAAGCCAACAATTTACTCATATACAATCAAACTCCCCAGTGCCAGATTGCTAATAATAGCATTTACATAAATCCAATTCCAGTTGCAGTCATTATGCACTAAACACAAAAGAAAACATTTTGTGCTGTGGTCTCATAACACAAGTGTTGCCTTATAAATCCATATTCACTGGTCGTGTTAAGACTATTTGCTGTACTCCGCCAATAGCTTGCTTGTTAATCACCATAAAATTATAAATTTGTTAAATTTTTCAACTGGTCCAATTTGATACGTTTATCGCTTGTGGTCTGTCGTGATGTCCAATCAGCAGATGGATGAACTTATACTGATTCCTTTTAGAAACACGTGGGCCGGCAACAAGGTGAAAAGCAGGTCTAACTGATGAGGAATGAGAGGAATCTGATCATCTGATGTAATGTGTCTGGATTTACACACAGCGCCTGGGTGAGTCGGTACACATACTGAGTGTGTAAGTCACTAAGAGGACAAACAATATAGTGTTGGCAAGAAAAGCCTTTTTCTCAGACCACACACTAATATCTGCACCAAAGACTTGCTATTATTTCTCTTTCGAACGTGACACTGAGTAGACAAACTTTTCTGCCGCTTTAGATAATATATGAGCTGGTGCTCAAGTATCTTAAGTGCTTTTAAGTAAAATTAGTCTTCATAATGCGTGGGTGATGACGGCTGTAATTGTTTAATGAAAATAAATCCTTCATGCAGTCTTAATAATGAGACATTTATAATTCAAATAAAGCACCTTTATTTCTCCATTACTTGAGATGTTATGGTGAGTCATTATAAGTAATCAGCTCTTTGTTGTAATGCACTAGTATAAATAATTATAACTTTTAGGTAATAGCAAGCTTTTATAAAGAAAAGATGTCAAGGGCAAAAATGGTGCCTTGCTCAAGGGTATCACTGTAGCAGTCACATGTCACCTCTAATTAAAGCTGCATGCATTTGGTCTTTTTTTTCTAAAGTGTACCATCACGAGCAATTTTCTTTTTTGTGGTCACGCTGGATGCAAGATGTCAGTGAGCAACACAACGGACTGACTGTATCAGACAGCGAATAGAAGCAAGATTAACTGTCTGACCTAAATAAAGCTCCCCTTTTGTATCGAACTGTCCTACCAGCATCAACGATCCAGCAAACGTCAGGTAGGATAAGGGAATGCTGGAAAGCACCAAACAAACTGCTGCCATAGAAACAAATACCCACAAAGGAACCATGATCTTTCTCCCCGATAAGAGAATTCCATCAACAACATTCTAAAAAAAACAACTGTAGTGTGAGATTGAACAAGCAAGGCATAAGAACAAACACACATGCTTGATTAAAATTTATAAATGTACAGAGGTTGTTCAATATATTAGGAACACACCTTATCCACAAAAATATATTGAAACATTATATTCACCAGAGATTAATAAAGATATTAATATGTGCGGATCGCCTCGGAGGTGGTTTGCTAGTCAAAGTTGACCCTAAAAAGTTTTGCTCAGGCCGACCAATCAGAGGATGGAAAAACGCTGACATAGCCGAGGGTGTTCACACATTACTTCATTGTGGTCTAAACAAAAAAAGGGACAAGATGGAGTTCCCTTTTCAGCATCATCATCTTTTTAACACGATAGAAAAGTGTCAATTGAGGTAGTGCAGCACTTTTTTAGTTGTCACATGTATCACAAGACTTGTTTAGCTTTGCTTTACATAAGCGCAGTGATCACAATTTCTATGTGTTATTTTTTGCATTGGTTACGCAGTGTACTGTACAAGCACTGCCTGGAGCACATTGCCCCCGGCTTGCTGCGCACAGGCTCAGAATTAAGAGAATTATTGTATCAATAACATGTAATTCCATTAGCAATGTGTCCCATGTGAGTTGGCTGTAATGTGACCTGTGCACTCCTGGCTCAGATAAGTACCGTGACCTTGTCGACGCTACGCATTAAACTGGCTCAACTCACTCTTTCTCCTTGTAAATCTACACAGGGTAGATTTCTACATTTGCAAAATATTGTCTTCTGATGTCCAGCTGTGGTAATACAGATGTAAGCTCTTTTGGCATTTCGGAAAAAAGATAAAGTAAACTAACAAGATAAATATCTTGAGAATAACAAGACATATGTCTCCGAATTCTTTTTTCGGGTCCACTTGATGCAGTTTGTTTTGCCCCCTCCACCCCTCCTTCGCCCCAAGCGATGAGCTATCTCGCTATTCCGGGCTGGTGCTGGACTGGCCTGGCAAACACAAGGCAATAGTTGTTCTATTTTCAGCAAGAGAGCTTGTCATCATTAGAAATGGGAGCAAAGTTCCGTGGCAGGCAGAAGGAAGTCGATGGGAGATGCTATCACAGACCGTGCAGTCTGTCCGCCCGCCGTCTCAATGCGGAGGCTTAAACGCCATACCTATCTTCTCCGCTCGAGCTTATCCCACTCCACCCGCACATTCTAACATTTGCAAAATCTGCCCTCAGTCTTTCCATTGCAACCAGACCATAAACTGGCCCGTCAAGATTCTTGCCAACATGCAGGTAAACAGGTCATCAGAATGCAAGCGCTAGAAGTGTGTCTGGTGTCCGATCTTAGTCTGCAGGAGAGGTTGTCAAGGGACTTGCGTGCAGAGTAGGAATTTAGCACAAAGGAAGGCAGATGCCCCAATCTCCCCACCCCAATGGCCTCATGAGCCTTTTATCTCTTCAGCCACTTGAGATCGACTCAAGAGCCATGAGTTAGAACTTGTGTCTGGAGCTTTCACACACGGTTTTTATTCCAATTATGATTCATTATTCAACAAAGAATAAGTTTGTTGTACATTATGCAACACAATTTCCTAGAATTCCCTTTCCATCTTTCCTTTCAATCAGTACGCTATGCCAGGCACTTCCACAAAGAATTACTGTTAACACCTCATTAATGTTCAGTGCCAGTGGCAAAGGAAGTGTTGTCAACGACGCCATCTGAGTCTTAACATGACACAAATAGAGCCAAGAAGCTTGAATTGTGAATCACAGTGAATATCTATTCAGCCTCTAAATCAGAACATAAATCAACTGTGACACAAACAAGCTGTTTAAGATGTCAGAAGTTTTTTTTTTCCCACATTCATGACCTCAAAAAGACAGATTTGTTTTTCTTTATGTAGCCACTATCCAAACCTTGAACCACCTCAGTTAATATGTTTTCACGGTACTTTCATATTACGGTTGAGTCCAGGTCAGCTATTAAGAATAAATTGAAGTGCATGTGATGGCTAAAAAAGATCTGTGAGTGTGTGTGTGTCTTTGTGTGTGCATAAGTGGGTAGAGCCAGCTCAGTTTGTTATGTAGGTGTATGCTTGTTTTGTGTCTTTTATCACGTGGATCTCCACATACTAATTGTGCTGGTACGTGCCCTGGTTACAAATGGTTTGTCTCTGCGCTCGATCAACAGGACTGCATGAAAAACAACTTTGACTCCTGCAATGACATAAATGGCTTGAATAAATGACTTGAGTTGCAGTGAGTGCACTCGCTGTGGATGGCGGGCACTCATACAAAGCCTTCCCTTGAAGCAGACTGACTGAATTATTGCTTACACATGACAAGTAGGTAGATTTGATTGCCACGATTCGACGTCTGAAGACGAGGGCGCCTTTAAAGATATACTCGGAGGCTTTCCAGGGGTTCTATACACAAAATGGTCTCGTTCCCCTGATGGGTTAAAGGATGAATTTCATGCAGTTGGAAACAACATCTTGGCTACCGTGATAAAACAAATTTTGACGTTGCTCTCAGTCATTATTTTGAAAACGTTAGAATGAAACAAAAATGGCAAATGTGTTTAAAGCTGAGTACATTCAAATCTGAGGTTTTCAATCGGTGGTCTGTGGTCCCGCTCAGGACACGCACCCATGTTAACCAGTGCAACATCTACAATTTATGCACAGGCAGTTCGCATTGCAATTCCTCCCATGAGACACGAATCAGCCAATCAAGTCATTTTATGATCCAGTGAGTGTATGTCTGAGACAAGCAAGTTATCAAGGGAGAAGTTAAAGGAAGTTCAGTGTGCGCAATCTTGTGCGTCCAACAAACAGGAAACCCGCATAGAAAAATAAATTTAAGTTGCTTACTTGGTTGTATTAGTTCAGATTTGTTTATTTTCAAAATAGCTTGTAAATGTCAAGAAAAAAATGCAGCAGGTCAAAATGCTAACATGCTCTTTGATTGCTAAATATTTACTGTATTTAATTCCTTTTTTTGGATTTTGCATTCTTGCTCAAAATTTATTTCAAACTGCCAATCAAATAATTTATGAATCCAGTGAGCAGGCAAGCGCAGAGAAAACACATTGAAGAGAAAGTTCAGTGTCAACATATAATGTTGTGCTTTAACACAAGAAAAAATGACTTTAAGTTGTTTAGTCGGTAATGATACTTAAGATTGTTTGTATCCAAAATAGCTTGAAAATGTCAAGATATAAACAGAACAAACTGGTCACACACAAACCGCTGTCTTAGTTTTTGCTTTCGTTGTTTTTTCAATTTTCAGTCTATTTAAGATACCCTCTTTAAAAAGTTATTTAAAAAAATATCCAGCAATAAAAAAAAGGCCTTCTAGATCAGTGTGAATAATACTGATGGAATATACTATATACATTAAATATAATACATAATGAAAATATAAATAGAATATGCCTTCATACTAAATATACTAGAAAGTTGTATCTCTCTCTCTCTCTGACATTTTGCTGAAACAAGGTCTTTAATTTATGATCAAATGTGCCTTTCTTATAAAAGTTGCATTATCATCTCACACATCACAAAAGAAATGACAGGTCCATCATGTTCCCATATTGCTCTCAGAAAATGTTGAGCTCTTATTTGACTTGGAGGAAATACAATTTAACTTAATTTTTAACAAATTTATGAGACGGCCCGTGATAAAAAATTCCCAAATATTTCCAGAACAAAAAAATAATAATAATAATAATTGTTTTGCTTTAAACAGAAAAAACAAAGTACCTGACGAAAACCTTCACAGACACATGAAAAATGCAAACTCCACAGAGGAATGGCAAAACCCAGATTTGAACCCACAACCTCATGACAGTAAGGCTGATGTGCTAACTAGTCTCTGTGCTGCTCACTTCTTTACGTAACAATGTAAATTCAATGATAATATTTATGATTGTATTTTATATATAAGCATATAAACTATTAACGTATTGAGCTTTGCTGTCATTACCATTGCTGGTTAGGGTTAATTAGAATTAGATACTATAAATAATAAATCTAAATAATCTCGTAATAAATTTGCTAAACACCTCCGTAATCATAGAAAAAAAACAACTCTATTAATCCTGCTACCTTGTCATCACTCTGACTTTGAGAGCACGTGGATGCTGGTAGAAAATATCAAGATCAGTTTGAAGCAATCATAAAATAAACAAAGACACGGCAATGAAATGAATCAATAAAAGTGAACACTATCATTAAAGCGCTTGTACCAAATGTTGTCGAGGTGTACCTAATGCTATGACCTGTGAGTGAGTACAATAATCTGCTTGCAAATCCAAAATGAATGAGTGTGCAAGCTCCTAATGAACTCACAATTTCCACGTGAGGCAGAGCTTCCTGTCGTGTTCTATTCTCGTTCCCATGCAGTATTTGGCATTTTATGCTCAATTAACTGCCTGCTGTTCAGTCTCCCATTCATTTGGGGTATGACAAGCCTGCTGACATTACCCCGAGGTGCACAGTCTTTATTTAACAGTTTTTTATTTCACTCACTCTTGGACCCGCAACTGCGCTGTTTGCAGCCAGTGAGGTCACAAGTGCTAATAATGAGTCATAGCAGCAATTAACGTCACTGCAACTCAACAACATGTTGCTGATGTTGGCTTTAGTTATTGATCCAGACCTTCTTCTTCTTCTTTCTGGGTGTGTCTGGGACACTGGCGCCATATACCCAACATGCCAATTTCACATTTTTTCAAAAGCATGATCATAAGCAAAGCTCTGTCCTGCTCCTTTGTGCCAGAAGGACGACAGATAAAAGTATCACAAGCTGAGCTGAAAACAAGCCATGTCACATTTTATTTTCGTTTTAACGCTTATCTGATGTGAATGATACACTGAACTTTCATTATATTCGTGTTCATTATTTCTTAATTTTAATATTTTTTTGGGGGGGAATATATCTTGGATGAGCTCCTGGAAACTGAAACACACTCCTCTGTGTAGTAATAGAATAGTGGGTACTGTGGCTTCTTCCCAAATTTCAAAAATATGAACATTATGTTAATTGATGACTCCAAATTTAAAATAGGTATGAATGTAATTTTACACCCTTAAAGCTGTTGGGTTAACAGTTGGAGCGACCAAAGAAATTGGGTCAATTCTACCTTATCAGTATTGACAATGCCACTCTCATTCAGGCTTTGGCCAGTCTGTGTGTGCAACTCTATCATAATGAGCATTACTGCAATTTTCCTGACTTTGTTTTTTATTTTTCACTGATCAAGGTTGAGGCGATCATTAAAAACCACGGTGGATTATTAGATATTGTATTTTGCATTTGGATTTCTCTCATTTGTACAGAAATTTTATCCAGAAAATCCATATCTAATTCATTTTAATCATAGGTACTATGTGCCATTTCAAATACTGTTTTAATAGTAATAACAGTTCACACAGTAATAAAAAAGATAGCTATTCAAGATGCATGCAACAGACCCGAATGAGAACAAACGAGAAAACGGGTGGATTGAATATGTCAGACAGTTTGTATGGTGTTAAAAAGGCCTCAAGAATCCATTCAAAGCAAAGAACAAGACAAAAATAATTATGGTATAAAGCAACCCTAAAGCAACTTCCATCATTTTCTTCCCATTTAGCCTGAGACATAAAAGGCCCCTGGGTTTCCCAAATAAAATATCTAGAACAGCCTCCAAAATAACTTGACAATGTTCTCCTGAGAGTCTATGACGGGAAATTTATTGGTGATTTATACGTTCTGTGTATATCCCTCAGAAAAGACCCCAGGAAATCCCAGCATATGTTTCCATTCAGATGGAAAAAAAGTACGCAAGTCATAAGGTGATAAAGTACAAGATTTCTAACAATGTAATAATATTCATGCCCCTGCTCGAATTTTGAGTGAAAGTTTCTCTCATTCTCTTGGCGAATGAACATCTTTTGAATATGAGACAAGAAATTGATGTGGTGTTCAGCAAATCATTCATACCCTTCCTTTCTTAATAGCCCTAAATCTAATGTTCTAAACGTGAACTTAATAAGACTATAAATCCAATGTTCTTGACAAAATTGATACAATAGGAAAATTCCAGATCTGCATTAATAAGGAACTGCAGAGCTCCACCGCTGGATGATGTCAAATTGGCCTGGCAATCAAGTGGGTACTTGTAGACCGCCTTCCGCCTCGATAATTACGTGTAGTTCCCTTCCCCTGATCCGAACTGGTCTAAGGTCTAGTTTACTTTCTGTCACCAAATTGTCAGGTACACCAGTGGTGTGTAAAAAAAACGTCTTTGGTCCACAAGAGTCCCTAGCATGGGGCAGCAGCAGGTCTGCCAAATTCCCACATACGGGAAACGAAACTTGCCCCAGCACGAAAATCAAAATTAATAAATTGTAGAGCCAAGCACTCGTGTAAATAGTTTTCGTAGTTTTCAAGGACAACAAGACAAGAGCCTTATTGGAGCTCCCGGAGTGATCTAGCAGTGCCTTCCTCCTGCTTCCGGTCTTGACCAACTTCCAGTCTTTAATGGGCTGTTTCCTGTCTTCTGAGATCTCCAAACACTCACAGAAGGAATTTGTAAACATCTAATGTACAGAAACAAGGGTCTGCTCTGAAAAATCCCAACCAAATGTTCAATGTCAAAAATTGTGAATTTAATGTGACTTTGAACCCCCGAGGACGTTGAAGATCCAAAGATACAAATAAAAAAGAATCGACGCAATTAATAAACATTACGTTAACTCCCCCAAGTTTTATCGCTATCAGGGGATGATGGAATGAACTACCATGGGATCTTTGGCAAAGAAGAGATGAATTATACAGGGGATTGAAAAACAAGCTTGTAAAATCCAGATGGCTGAGACAGATCAGGCGATATTATACTGATCTGCTGTTTCAGCACAGATGATAAATGTCTGGAGGTTTTTTTGAATGGCAGATGATTACAATAGATCGTCTTTCAGGTTTCCATGAAGAGGAGAGAACATTCCCAGGGCTGTCAATGCTTCTGCAGATACTCTCATCAAAGCCGTTCACACCACTGTATTCCTTTTAAGGTTTCAACCACCCAAGACATTTTCCATTATTTGACAATACAAGGAGCTATGAGGATATTTGACCCCCGAGGTAACACTGTCATGCGATGCCTTCAAAGTTAAAAGCCCACAAGTGACCAATGTGTCTCAGTAAGATGGTGAAGGTCTATGGTAAAATAATGGAACCCGGACAACCTCCTATTATCTACTGCTGTGACTAATTGGTGGATCCTCTCAATGGTATTGATCTTTTGCTGATGTCCATGATATCTGCAGGTACATGTTGCTCCTCAGCTATGTGAGTACCCCGAGTTGGCCTAGTGATACCATCCCACACAGAAGATGTCCAACCATTAATGAAAACAGTTATTTGTTAAATCTGTTGTGGGGAAACACAAAGAACCATCCAAAGTCCTAAG